>NC_135237.1:231878614-232192364 GCF_051348905.1 Ranitomeya variabilis
ATGAGAAGATGTGTCCACACTTTTGTGCTGTACTGTATGTATGACATCCATGTCCACTCCTGAGGTCTTTTGTGTGGAGTCTGAACTGAATATCGACGGCCTTGTTGATGTTGGTAATCAACAACTGCCCTTTTCTGCTCACAAATCCTTTACAATATATGCAGCGTAGAGTTCCAGCACGTGGGGACATCACACACCTGTCGATGAGCCGGAAGCTGCAAACGCTGCTGAAGCATGGCAAGGGCGGCTGAAGATGTAGCTGACTTTCTAAAATGGGCAGACAGACGGCGTACTTTCAATAGAAGATCCAGCAGCTCCGGATAGCTTTTCAGTAAACACTGAACAACGAGGTTAAGCACATGGGCCAAGCAAGGTACGTGTGTCAGCTCACCTTGCCTCAGAGCCGCCACCAGGTTCTAGCCATTGTCACACATGACCATGCCTGGCTGTAGGTTCAGCAGTGTCATCCAAACATCTGACTGCTCTTTCAGCGCTGTTCACAACTCTTCAGCATTGTGCTGTTTGTCACCTATGCAGATCAGTTTCAGCACAGCCTGTTGCCGCTTGGCTGAGGCAATGCTGCAGTGCTTCCAGCTTCTGACTGATGTGTTGATTTCAGAGATGGAGGCTGAAGAGGAGGAGGAGGAGGTGCAGGAGCAGTAGACTGTGAGGGCAACCCTGATTGACCTAGGGCCCGGAATCTTCGGCATGGGGAGGATATGTTCCATCCCAAGGTCCGACTCGGTCCCGACTTCCACTATGTTAACTCAGTGTGCCATCAAAGAGATGTACCGTGCCTGGCCACAAGCAGTTGTCCACGTGTCAGTGGTTAGGTGGACTTTCCGTGTAACATCATTGTTGAGGGCACGGGTAATGTGTTGTGGGACACATGCTAGTGTAATGCCGGTACGGCACACCGGGAGAAAAAGGGGCGACTGGGAACCGAGTACCTTGGGATGGCCGCCACTATCAGGTTGCAGAAAGCTTCCGTCTCAACGATCCTAAAAGGCAACATTTCGAGAGGAAGCATAAGAGAAATGTTAAAATTTAGGACTGTGGCCTGTGTGTTATGGTGACCTGGTGGTTAGGAGCACTAGGAATGACCTGATGAGAAAACTAGTAATACAGGACAAGCTCTGGGAAGTGGGAGCTCTGCTGACCGCAACCCCTAATCCTATAACAACAACTAGAAATAGCCGTGGAGCGTACCTGACTCTGCCTAGACGCCTCTTCACAGCCTAAGAGCTAACTACCCCTAAAGATAGAAAATAAAGCCTACCTAGCCTCAGAGAAATTCCCCAAAGAAAACAGGCAGCCCCCCACAAATATTAACTGTGAGTTAAGATGGAAGTCACAAACACAGGAATGAAATAGGTTTCAGCAAAGGAGGCCAGACTTAACTAAACAGACTGAGGATAGAAAAGGCAACTTTGCGGTCAGCACAAAAAACTATAAAAACCACGCAGAGTGTGCAAAAGAGACCCCCGCACTGACTCACGGTGCGGAGGTGCCACTCTGCATCCCAGAGCTTCCAGCTAGCTTGGCAAAATCATGATAGCAAGCTGGACAGAAAACAGATATAAACAATTTAACTAGCAGGGACTTAGCTTTCGCTGGAGTAGACAGGTCATCTGCAAGATCCAAGAGAGAACTGAACCAGTACTAGAACATTGGCAGCTGGCATCAAGTAACGATCTAAGTGGAGTTAAATAGAGCAGCCAGCCTAGAACTAAATGAGGTCAGCTGGAGAAGGAACCTCAGAACCAGCAGCTCCACTCACAGCCACCAGAGGGAGTCCATGGACAGAACTCGCCGAAGTACCATTCATGACCACAGGAGGGAGTTCGAGAACAGAATTCACAACACCTGTGGGGCATTGGCTGGGTATTTATCCTTGCATTCCAATGACTGGGGTAAAGACAACTGAAGGCTGGGCTGAGACAAGGACGTGGATGGGCTTGATGATGGTGCTGCTTGACTGTGGGCAACAACAAGTGCAGGGCTAGAGGCATCTTCCCATGCATGATGGACTGGGGATTGGCTTCTATGCCTTAGTGGCGAAACGCGCGTCGAGGTGCCCGACAGCGTGTCAGCAGGGGATATCTACTAGTTCCAGCTATGACCACAAGCACTACATGAATATTTGTCTATACTATGATTGGTTGTGATCTATCCATAGGCTGGTGACTGTATCTGAATAAAAGCCTATAAAATATTTCTCACCTGTGTATTTCAAACGGGTTTATTTTTGTATTAATTATGCATTCTTGCTACAGTTTCCCCACTTGCCTGTTATAATTTGCTATCTTAACACAACTTCTCATGGTCATCTATTTATATATCCTACTATAGATATATAAACCTTTCCTCCTATTGAGGTCATTCATGTTTACCATCTTTAGTGCCTCTGGCTTATAGAAGCCCCTGGCTAGCCTTGCTGTTGTGGCTGTTTTTTGTCTTGGATTGCCCTTTTGTACTTTCTCACAAAAATAATCTGTTTATGCGATTTTGTGTATTATTTGATCTATTTAATAAAATTTGGTACATTTTGATACATACATATAGATTACCCTATTGTCTCCTTTTTATCTATGTAGCCCGGGATCCATTAAGAACATTACTATGCTGTTGCATATCTAGGACTATATGGTTATAGGTAACACAAAACCAGTGGCGTACGAAGGCGGCACAATGCGGGGGTGGTTCACCGCGCCGCGGCCGGCACTGCAGGCTGCAGCTGTTTAACGCTATTGACGTGTGGGCCCGCGCCCGCACGTCAATAGTTAACAGAAGCCAGCCAATCTGAGGCTGGCAGCTGACGTCAGTCCCAGCGTGCATGTCGTCGGCGTCTGACGTCATTGTCAGTCTCCGGCGAGTGCACGCCCCTCATGTGCAGCTCCGCCGTAAGCTGCACATAGCAATGTGGAGTGACTGGGGGGCACCGATCCTGGAGGCGGAATAGGGACCCATATATCCATCCTACAGGTGGCTGAATAATGTAAGATGGGCCTGACCCTCCGAGAGGTTTTTAATAAGACCAAACGGTATTTTCATATAGGAGGGATGGGGTGAACCTGCTTATATTCAGCAGTAGAGATAAAAGAATATTAAATAGCTAGGGAATAGCCAAATAAATCCCAGGGAGAGGGGAGGTGAGGGTGGGAGCCGCCTGGTAAGGTGTGGGTGGGGTGGAGAAGAATAGAGTACATTATGCAGTTCATTTAGTTAACAAGTGAAATAATGAAGAAGTGTGCAGAGGGAATGCCAAGAGAAAGGGCACAAAAAGGCTATTGAGTGCGCTGTCGTGGCCATCACATGGAGGCAGCACTATATAAGGTGGGGAGTGGGCTTTCAGCACCACACTAGTGGCCAGCACCCACTGCACACTGGACGCAGCGCTGACTCTCCCGCCGGCCTCTATACACTCATGCCTCACTCATTCCTGATGGATTCCCTCATCCTTCTGACTATTTTTGGTAACCTTTGTGTGCATTGAGCCGGGGGGGGGGGGGGGGGGGTGCCAAGCTCGGGAACAGCCCTGGGCGGCAAAAGCTCTAGCTACGTTATTTTAAAATAAAAAAAAGAACAAGGCTAGCAGACACAACTATGAAACTCATGAGTCGCCCGACGGGCCTGGGGTTACTCTGTAGCGGGTCCGGTAGTTCACAGGGGGATGTCACGGTGGCTGCGACCCGGCCAGTGGCCCAGGGGAGCCCATGTAAAAGGGAAAGGTCTTTAAAGAGATAGAGTTTATATTCGTGATGCCACCTGTGGTATTCGGTTAGGATGACCGATGCTGCTTTAGGGGGTCCGCTGGGGGATCTTATGGCAGCTAGATGGTATATCTTCCCACAGGTGAAGTATATCCCCAGGGCTCCCGGTGTGTAGATGGTGATATAGTGAGAGGTGCAGAGAAGAATGAGGACACAAGGTTGCAGTCTCTTTACCTTTACTCAAGACTTCAGCATCCACAGTCCAGGGCACCAGATCACAGGGCAGGCAGAGAAGTCCAGGCAGTCCTTGCTTTACAAGCAAGTTCCCCTGGGTAAGTCAGGTGGGAGCCTACCACTCTGAGCTTTGTCTCTAAGTCCCTGCTGCCACTAAGTGTCTCAATAAGGTCTTTAATCGTTCTGCTGTCCTAGGACAGATACCTGTATGGCAGGCAGCTCGGGCTGTGTGAACTGGGGTCTGTTCTCGGTGACTACAGGCTCCTAGGTGCTGCTGTGCCACAGGTAATTATGGGCAAAGTCCTTGTAGAACAATACCGTCCGGTTCTGCTCTGTGTTTTATAATCCACAAAAGCCTCGGGCTCCCAGTACCCGGATTCTTATGCTGATACTCTTCAGAGGCCTGCTCGTGGTCTCTTGGAGCTTTCACTTTCCTCTGTGCTCCACTCCTGTCTGTCTTCGCACACAGACTTCTACTACTAACTGAACTCTCTCCGCCTCCAAAGCAAGATCTTTATTCAGGGAAACTGCCCTAAAACAGGGCTTGGAGCTCCCCCTCCTGGCCTGGAAGTGGAAGGTGTTGTGTGTGTAAACCTACCAAAGGAAATCTCACTTGTCTCCAGACATAGCACTATCCTGCCCGTGAGGAAGACAGCACTACTGTGGTACCCGAACTCCTGGGGTGCCACATTCCCCCCCGTTAAATCCAGTACTCCTGGACTGGGAAAAGAGAATAACAAAAATACAAGTGAAATAATGCAAACAATTTTGACAAACACATTTTAACAATAGTAAACTTTGGCTTCCCTTTATGGGAGGTAAGGACACTTGAACGTTGGAAAAACAAGTCTATAAGAGTTCATCTGGTATTGTCTTTGGTCAGATGAAACAAACAAAGGCTTTACCTACCCCACAGGTGGGCAGAACCAGTGTGCACCATGAGGGTGCCAAACTATTTACAATGAAAGTTTTTGGGTACGCATTGTCCATTACCTCAATGTCCATTTTAAACCTGTAACAAAGATAAGCAAGAAATTCAAACAAATAACAGCAATTATTGACATTTTTAGTCCCTGTAACGAGCTGGGATTTGACCTTTGGTACTACGAGTAGACCTGCGTGGTTCCTGATCTAACATGTCTGCTGCTACTGTAGTGGACCCACTAATGTGTGTACTATCTCTAGGCCTGCATTGTGTAGGTAAATTGGGCAAGAGTATGCGTCTTCTTAGATTCTCCATAGGTCTAACAGATTCACCTATAGCAGATAATGGATTTTCTAGTTCCACTGCTGGGGTGACATTTGCTGCTTGAACCTGTTGGTGCAGAGTCTCTTCTGGTTCAGGATGGTCTGGAATCACATTTTGTTCTGGTATTTCCAGCTGGGGAAAAGTCAAGACAGGTATCACGTTGGCCTGATGTACTTGAGTCCAAGACTGGGGAAAATCTCCAAGACCAGTGTGAATCTTCTTTTCCTCTGGTTCCATGGGAAGAAATGTTCCTGGGTCTGTTTCTCAGTTTCTCAATTTATCAGGGCATATTTTGAAATGGTCTCTGGACAATGCCGTCAATGTTTCTCCTCCATCTTTGCTGATAAGGCAGACTTTCGTGTTGTCAAAGTTGGAAGGTAGAATAGTGTAAGGTTCTGCTTCCCACTGGTCATCAAGTTTGTGTAATCTCCTTTTACGTTTTAGCACTTGTTCACCTGGTGACAAGGGACTTGCAGGAGCATGTTGAGTATAGTCTATTTCTTGCTTTTGTCTGGCTTGTGCTAAACTTCTCTCTACGCATTCTTGCACTTGGCAGTACTTTTCTTTTCTCTCAGTTTCCCAATCTGTATCTGGTGAGATATCCACTGGGGTTAAGACTCCCATGTCTAGATCGACAGGTAGTTGACTGGACCTTCCCCTCATTAAGTATGCTGGCGTACAGTTGGTGGAATTTACTGGGACATGGTTGTATGAGTCTACCAAGTCTGGTAACTTTTCTGGCCATAAGATCCTTTCGTGTGAAGGCAATGTCTTCAGGAGATCAATCACTATCTGATTCATTTTCTCACATATTCCATTTGTTTGTGGGTGATACAGAGTTGTTCTGATCTTTTTACATCCGTACAGGTGGCAGAATTCCTGGAATACCTACGCTTCAAAGGCTGGACCTTGGTCAGTGAGTGCCTTCTCAGGGTATCCTTGGGGATTTACAGAAGTACTGTTGGAAGGCTTGGGCTGCTGTCTTGGCTGTCTGATCCTTGACAGGTACAACCACCAGGAATCTGGAGTAGTGATCCACAATAGTCAAAGCGTAGACATAGCCTGACCGGCTTGGGGTTAGCTTCACATGGTCTAGGGCCACCAATTCAAGTTGCTTTTTGGTGACTATGGGCTGTAGGGGAGCCCTTTGGCTATCACAGTCCTTTCTGCGCAGACTACAGGGGCCACACTCACGGCACCTCTTTTCAATGGTTTTCCTCATGCCAAGCCAGTAGAATCCAGTAGAATCTTCCACGTAACAGGATCTCCAATTTCTTCCATCCAAAGTGTCCTGCTCCGTCGTGGTATGCTTCTAGAACAATGGGCGCATCTCGTCTTGGGACCACTATCTGCCAGACTAGCTCGTGTGTGTGGATCAATGTTTCTTCTGCACAGCTTACCATCGTAAATGAATAGTTTGACTTTTTCCTTCCAGAGTCGCTGTGTTTCTTGTGAATCATCTGGGCCAGGGTGCGAGTCTGCCTGTGTCAGCAGTTCTTTCACCAGACGGATTGTGCGGTCGCTATCCTGCGTTTCTGCCCATCCATGGTGGGGCAACAGGTTCAGCGTGGCTTCTCGATTATTTTTCCATCTGTTTCTCACATAATGAGAGTACTGAGTCGCTCCAGGGCGATGGAACTCTGGCAGCTCTACTTCTTCAAGTTCTTCTGGATCCTCTTCAACGTCTGGTAGGTTGGGCACTCTAGACAATGCATCTGCGTTGGCATTCTTGTGCCCTGCACGGTATTTGATGGTGAAGATCGTAATTGGACAACCGAGTCATCCATCGCTGCTCCAAAGCATCGAGTTTTGCAGTCTCTAAGTGGGTCAGCGGGTTGTTATCCGTGTAGACTGTAAATTTTGCAGAGGCTAGATAATGTTTGAATCTCTCTGTCACTGCCCAGACGATGGCGAGGAATTCAAGCTTAAAGGAGCTGTAATTTTCGGGGTTACTTTCTGTGGGGCACAACTTCCTGCTGGTGTACGCGATTACCCTCTCTTTGCCTTTTTGTACTTGGGACAGTACTGCTCCCAATCCCACACTGCTGGCATCTGTGTACAGCACAAACGGTTGGTCGTATTCTGGGTAGGCCAGTACTTCTCCCGTGAGAGCCAACTTCAATCGAGTGAAGGATCTCTCCAACCAGTCGTCCCAGTCAAATGGGGTATTCTTACCCTTGGTTTTCTTGGATTGGCCCACTAAAAGGTCTTGCAGTGGTGCGGCTATCTTAGAGAAGTCTTTCACAAATCTTCGGTAATAGCCTACCAACCCGAGGAACTGTCGGACTTCATGGAGGTTACAGGGTTTTGGCCAGTTCTTGATGATGGTAAACTTGTCTGTATCTGGGGCCACTCCTTCTGAGCTCACCACATGGCCCAGGTATTGCACTTTGGATTTCAACAGATGACATTTTGAGGGCTTTACCTTCAAGCCAAAGTTGGACAGGGCTTCAAACACCTCAGCCAGGTGCTTCAGATGATCCTCATACGTCTTGGAGAAGACAATGACGTCATCCAGGTACAACAAGACAGTTTTGAAGTTCTTGTGTCCGAGACAGCATTCCATCATCCTCTGAAACCTGAAACGTCCCTGGGGCATTGCACAATCCAAACAGCATGTAATTGAACTCGGAGAGACCCATCGGTGTTGTGAAGGCTGTCTTCTCCTTGTCCGCCTCTGCTACGGGAACCTGCCAGTACCCACTGTCGAGATCCAAGGTAGAGAAGTAGTTAGCAGATTTTAAAGCAGCTAAGGACTCTTCTATTCTGGCAATGGGTATGCATCCTTGTTTGTTATGCGGTTTATCCGACTATAATCTACACACATCCTCATGGTGCCGTCTTTCTTTCTGATGAGGACTAACGGAGTAACGAGGACCTGGGCATCAGCCTCAGCAGGGACTTGAGGATATGGCGCCACCTCCTGTGGTAAGTGATGGCTGACCGCTTAGGCAGTACTGCACGCCTGGGTGGAGGTTCGTGCAACACCCGGATGGCGTTGTCCTTAAGTTGCGCAAAGTCTAGGTTAGGGTTCTGCAAAGCCAGGATATGTAATTGAGCCTTGTGGGTATGAGATAGAAGCCCCTCAATGAACTGCTCTTTCAAGAGTTTATCTGCATCCTGTACACTGTTAGGGTCTACTTGATTAACAGCCCAGGAGAGCCTCCTGCAAATTAAGAGCATAGTCCTGTATACTGTCTTGGGCTTTTTGTTTACATTTGAAGAACTTCATTTTTATCTTTGCAGCAGTAGGGGTGTTTGAGCTTAGCAAAGATCTGCTGCACAGTCCCTTTATCCACAGCTGGCCAGGATTTTACCTCCCTCAGGGCCACTCCAGACAGTTGGCCAGTTAGAATATGAATCTTCTGATGCTCTATCAGGGGATACACTTCAAACAGGCTACAGAGTCTTTCTTTAAAATTGGTGAACATATGTGATTTGCCAGAATATTGCAGAAGCCAGGCTGCTCCAGGTATGTACGGCATGGACAAGGGCATGATGTCCGCTGTAGCTGTGGCAGTGACCGGCCAGCTTATGGGAGCTGCGGCCTCGACTAGCAGTATGACGACTGCGGCTGCAATCTCCGTGGGGCTCGGGGGCATCACTAGGCCGGCAGGTGCGTCAGCTGCTGGGCCTGGGGGTGCTATGAGGTCTGCGGCTGCGACCGCCACCAACTCCCCTCCCAAACTGGACATGGCTCTTTCCCCTCACTAACATGGTCACTAACATGGTTGAAGTCGGATCTCCTCTCCGGAATCTGCTAAGGTTCCTCCGGTGCTCCGTCCGGCACTTTGCAGCATCTTTTCTTGCGGCTCCGCTGTACAACGTCTTCACTTCCGGCGTTCTTTTCAGCAGCGCGGCACCCGTTTTCCTGCTTCATGCTTTTTTTTTACTGGCTCAGCCCACGAAGGTATGTTTCCTCCTCCTCGCGCTCCACGTGGCGCGGCAATGGCGGATTTTGGCAGCAACTCACAATACATAGTCTCTGGCACAAAACAGTTAGGCACAGTCCTTTAGGTGCACATGACCCAATTTTCAGGGTCAGTAGATCCTGTTCGTGACGCCAAGATGAGTCACCCCACGGGCCAGGGGTTACTCGGTACCGGGTCCGGTAATTCACAGGGAGATGTCACGGTGGTTGCGACCCGGTCCATGGCCCAGGGCGCCCATGTAAAAGGGAAAGGTCTTTAAAGGGATAGAGTTTATGTTCGTGACGCCACCTGTGGTATTTGGTCAGGATGACCGATGCTGCTTTAGGGGGTCCGCTGGGGGATCTTATGGCAGCTAGATGGTATATCTTCCCACAGGCGAAGTATATACCCAGGGCTTCCGGTGTGTAGATGGTGATATAGTGAGAGGTGCAGAGAAGAACGAGGACACAAGGTTGCAGCAAAGTCCTTGTAGAACAATACCATCTGGTTGTGCTCTGTGTTTTATAATCCACAAAAATCTCGGGCTCCCGGTACCCAGATTCTTGCGCTGATACTCTTCAGAGGCCTGCTCGTGGCCTCTTGGAGCTTTAACTTTCCTCTGTGCTCCTCTCCTGTCGGTTCTCGCACACAGACTTCTACTACTAACTGAGCTCTCTTTGCTCCAAACCAAGATCTTTATTCAGGGAAGCTGCCCTAAAACAGGGCTTGGAGCTCCCCCTCCTGGCCTGAAAGTGGAAGGTGTTGTGTGTGTAAACCTACCAAAGGAAATCTCACTTGTCTCCAGACATAGCACTATCCTCCCCGTGAGGAAGACAGCACTACTGTGGTACCCAAACTCCTGGGGTGCCACACTTATGCCTGTCAAGCTACGATTTTTCCACCACATATACAACAGGCCTCAGCCTCACATAACAGACCGAATTATATTTTTTTAGGGTTTTTTAGAATTTTTAAAATAAAAAAAAAGAGTGGAACAAGGCTAGCAGACAGAACTATGAAACTTATGCCTGCAAAGCTACAATTTTTCCACCACAGATGCAACAGGCCTCAGCCTGATATAACAGACTGTATTAAATAGTGATGAGCGAACGTGCTCGCCATTATTCGTTACTCGCCCGAGTATCAGGGTACTCGCTGAGCAGCGAGCAATTCCGGGATTATTCGGCGGTAAATGCAGTCTCCACCCAGCAGTTTTGGGGGACTTTAGAGACCCAATCACAGTGCAGGGATTGTCTGCCAGGCCATGAAACGCCGCAGCCATCTTTGTTGTGGTCGTGCAGTGTTTGGCTGGGCCGCACAGCATCATCCCTAGTATAGGAGACCAGGCGCCGCCCTGCTCGCCGCATTCTGTTCCTGTTTCAGAGAGAATACGTAGAGCTGGTGCCGAAATAGGGTCAGAATTGTGGTTTATAGAGGTAATGTAGGTTTGCAACTCTTACATCCACAACTCTTGAGAAACCAACAGTCCTTTTTAGGACTAATTCGTGGGGCCCAATATTGCAGCGCTAGGCAGGCAGGGCACAGCATATCCACATCAGTGCAAGGCCTGCAGGCACTGTATGTGCGTCCATTGGTCGCACTGCATCCATCCCAAAGCTCCATAACTGCCTGCTGCTGCAGCTTATTTACTGTCTATATACCTTTTATTTTTTTCCAAAAAATTCCCGCCCCCCCAAAAAAAATACAGTCTGTTCTGTCAGACTGAGTCCTGTTGAAAAATTATAGTTTGTCAGGCATACGTAGCATAGTTGTGTGTGCTACCCTTGTGCCCCCTTTTTTTTTTTTGGTGTTTTAAATTCACCGAAAAAGGCCTCATATAGCTGCATGCTGCAAGTTTGGTCATTGGAGGTCGGTGTATTTTTTTTTTTAGCTGTCTGATAGTCAAATTCCATACAGCACTATTTTGGCTAAAAAAAAAAATTGAAAGGCCACAGATTTGCCAGTGTGGTATTTCTGTTAAGGTACCGTCACATTAAGCGACGCTGCAGCGATATCGACAATGATGCTGATCGCTGCAGCGTCGCTGTTTCGTCGTTGTGTGGTCACTGGAGAGCTGACACACAGACAGCTCTCCAGCGACCAACGATGCAGAAGTCCCCGGGTAACCAGGGTAAACATGGGGTTACTAAGCGCAGGGCCGCGCTTAGTATCCCGATGTTTACCCTGGTTACCAGTGTAAATGTAAAAAAACAAACACTACATACTTACATTCCTGTGTCCCCCGGCCTCAGCTTCCCTGCACTGTGTAAGCGCCGGCCCTAACAGCAGAGCGGTGACATCACCGCTGTGCTTTGCTTTATGGCCGGCACTGACACATTCAGTGCAGGAAGCTCTGAGCAGCAGCGCGGCGGACGCCGGGTGACGTGACAGACATCAGAGGGTGAGTATGTAGTGTTTTTTTTTTAACTTTTACAATGGTAACCAGGGTAAATATCGGGTTACTAAGCGCGGCCCTGCGCTTAGTAACCCGATATTTACCCTGGTTACCATTGTAAAACATTGCTGGCATCGTTGCTTTTGCTGTCAAACACGACGATACACGCCGATCTGACGACCAAATAAAGTTCTGAACTTTCAGCAATGACCAGCGATATCACAGCAGGATCCAGATCGCTGCTGCGTGTCAAACACAACGATATCGCTATCCAGGACGCTTCAACGTCACGGATCGCTATCGTTATCGTTGCAAAGTCGTTTAGTGTGAAGGTACCTTTACAGCCGTCATATCTCTGCTCCAAGTTTTGGCATTGGAGGCAGGTGTACTTATTTTTTGGCTGTGTGATAATCTAATTATATACAGCACTATTTAGCTTCCAAAATAAAAAAAAGACACATATTTGCCAGTATGTTATCGCTGTCAGACGTCTGATGTATTTGTGGCCTACAAAATGTGGAAATTCAGGCCTACATTCAGCTGTATTTGAGGTCTGTTACCCTAGTTCGGTACACTATTTTAGTTTACAAAATGAACAAATACAGGTCACATATCGAACAGTGTGGTATCTCGTTAAAAATACTTATCTTTCAAGTTGTTAGGGCTGCTTCGTGACTGTGTTAAATGCTCCAACTCCAACTACCACCATCATCATCTTCTGCCTAGAGGCAGACACTGCGCACATAGAAAGTCTGAGGAGCAGAGTGTGAATGCTTTTGCGGTGTTGTACTCTGTCTCTGTATTATGAAAGCTTGTGCTCCCACCAATAAAAGAGTTACTGCCAGAAAGCGAGGAGCCATGTTCACAGTGACCGCCAGAAAGCGAGGCATCGTGCACTCCATGACCGTGAGTACACCGCACGTTCGCAGTAGAAAGACAGTTCATGTTCCATGTTCAGCTTTGCAAAACAATAATTAAAGGCCACAGAGGAATGGCAGAGGACGTTGGTACGGTCAGCAAGGTACTCCCTCAGCATTTTCCAAAACAAAGCACTCCTTGTGAGAGTCCTACACGCCTCAGGGCCAGGACGATAGGAGGGTGTGAGAAAACTCTCCTTGAACTTTGTCAGTGTTCCACTACCTCTGCTGGATTGGAGTTGTGTCTCTCTCACCTGTACTACTTGCTTGGCCAACGAACTGTGACCTCTTCTGCCAGCATTTCAGATGGGAATGGTTTTAATAATTCTGCAAGAAGGGCCCTATGGTCCTCCAATATTGTACTACACCTGTCTGCCTCTGGAATAAGAGAAATAAAGTTCTCCTTGTAGCGTGGGTCTGGAAGTGTCACCAATCAGTATTCCCTGTCACCCAAAATTTAGAGAATGCGAGGGTGACTGGAAAGGCAGCGGAACATAAACTCAGGCATGCGTGCAAGACTGCTAACAGTCGATACTTCTGTGTCATCACCAAGAGGACAACGGACCATGCTCTCCTCCTCCTCCTTGTCCTCCGGCCTCCACAACTTTCGTCAAACCTCAGTGATATAATTGTAAATACATCCTTGTAAATACATTCCCCTGTAGTTTTTATCTCCCCCACCTCATTGTAGATAGTAAGTTGTCATGAGCAGGATGTTTTTTTGGGGGTTTAATTATTGTTCTCGTTACTTTGTGTAGATTTTAAGCTGTCACGAGTAGGGTTGTTTTATTTCTGTTTAATTATTGTATTATCGTTATTTCTTAGGACTGTTGTGTTTAAAACTGTAAATATATTGACGCTATATAAATAAGTAAAATATTTATCTTAGAACACGGAGAAGCAGGATGGAGATGTTAATTTATGGCGTCATTGCCGCTCACCATTTTGGTGAATTCCTCAAAGTTTTGGAGGATGGTACATATGTCTGACATCCATGTCCACTCCTGAGCCCTTATGTGTGAAGACAGAACTGAATACCAATGGCCTTGTTGATGTTGGTAGTCAACAACTGCCATCTTCTGCTCACAAATCCTTTCTAAAATATGCAGTGTAGAGTTCCAATGCATGGGGAGGACATCACACACCAGTCGGTGAGCCAAAAGCTACAAGCGCTGCAGAATCACGGCAAGGGCAGATGATGCTGCAGCTGACTTTCTAAAATGGGTACGCAGAGCCTCGTAGTTTTCCTATCAGATCTGGCACCTCGGTGTCACATTTCAGGAAACGTTGAACAATGAGGTTAATCACATGGGCCAGGCATGGCACGTGTGTGAGCTTGCCTCAACACAGAGCAGCCACCAGGTTCCAGCCATTGTCACACACGACCATGCCTGGCTGTAGGTTCAGTGGTTTCAGCCACAGATCTGCCTGCTCTTTCAGAGCTGTCCACAACTCTTCATCTTTGTGCGGTTTGTCACCTAATCATATTAGCTTCAGCACAGCCTGTTGCCGATTGCCTGAGGCAGTGCTGCAGTGCTTCCAGCTTGTGACTGATGTGTTACTTTCGGAGATGGAGGCCAAAGAGGATGCGAAGGAGGAGGAGGTGCAAGAGCTGTCGACTATGGTGGCAACCCAGAATGATGTAGGGCCAGCAATACTCGGAGTTGGGAGGACGTGCACCATCCCAAGGTCGGACTGTGTCCCAGCTTCCACTATGTTAACCCAGAGGGCCTTTACTGAGATGTACCGTCCCTGACCACAAGCACTTGTCCACGTGTCTGTGGTTAGGTGGACTTTCCCAATAACAGCATTGTGGAGGGCACGAGTAATGTTGTGGGACACGTGCCAGTGTAATGCCAGGACGGCACAACAGTACTAATAGTCCCACATGTTCGGGGCCTTGGGGTGAACCTCGACTCTGCCCTCTCGTTCAAGATACATATCCAAGCCCTTGGCCACTGCAACTGAAAAACATTTCCAGTATCCGTACATTCCAAGAAACTGAAAAAATGTTTGCGCATGCCTACATGATCTCCCGCTTACACTATTGCAACCTTGTACTTTCTGGCCTCCCCTCTAGCACTCTTGCACCACTCTAATCTATCCTAAACTCTGATGCCCGAGTAAACCAGCTGTCCCTCTGTTATTCCCCAACCACTCCTCTCTCTACCAGGCCCTTCACTGCCTTACAATTGCCCAGAGGCTACAGTTCAAAACCCTAATTATCACAGACAAAGCCTTCCACAACCTGTCTCCTTACATCTGTAACATGGTCTCCCAATGTCCGACTGTTTCATGGCTTTCTGTACGCTAACCCTGTGTGCCGTCAGTGAGATGTACTATCCCTGCCCACATGCACTTGTCCAAGTGTCCGTGTGTTTAGGTGCACTTTCCCTGTAACAGCATTGTAGAGGGCCCAGGTAATGTAGTAGAATATGTGCTTGCTTGTCGAATGTCATGACGGCAGACAGGTTAAAAATTGTGGAAGCTGGGTAACGAGTACCTTGTGATGGTAACCACCATCAGGTTGCTGAAAGCTTAGGCCTCATACGGGGATAAAATGCAACATTTAGCACGCAAAGAGGCGAGAAATGTGTGAATTTGGCACTGTGGCATTAGCTGCTTATTTCCGCTTGCGTTCCAAAGAATGGGGTATGGGACAACTGAACGCTGCGATGGGACAAGGATGTGGACATGCTTGTTGATGGTGGTAGTTGAGTTTGTGTGCAAACGCAGATGCAGGGCATGAGGCATCTTTGCATGCACCATGCACAGGGGATTTGCTTGCACGCACAACATTGGAAGAAGCAGTGGTATCACCCACAGACACTGTTCATGGTCATGGAGTTTTGTGTTCAATCAACAAAGTCGGGTGCTTTGCTGCCATGTGCCTGATCATGCTTGTGGTGGTTAGGATGGGAGTTTTCCTACCCCTGCTGATGCGGGCCTGGCTGTTGGTGCAAATGGCTTTCTCGGGGTTATCGGCAGAGTCTTTAAAAAACAACCAGGGTGTTACAGGGACATTCAGTGTCTCCCTCTCCCAAACCCCATCCTCACCTCGACCACGGTTTTTTGTTGTTCCCCAAGGCTCCGTTCTAGGACCCCTACTCTTCTCCATCTACACCTTTGGCCTGGGACAGCTGATATAATGGCACGGTTTACAATATCATCAGTACGCCGATGACATGCAAATCTACCCATCTGTACCTGACATCACCTCCTTACTGACCCAAATCACACGTCTATCACGGGAAGCCTAGGTGGGCAAGAGCAAATAACCCGGGCCCCTGCAATTTCCCTCAGACTAGGGAAATCCTGACTGACCCTCTCCTAGAGTTTACACTGATGGTGTGCATGTCTAGGCCTCCACCCTCGCCCTATCTCCTGTTTCAACCCTAGGCTGAAACCACCACCCACCACCCAGTGAAGAGATCATACACCAATACCCACAGTTAGCACAGACAAGGATAACTGAAAATATGAACCAAGCCGCAGTCACTCAGGAATACACAATAAGTGCACAGGGCAAAACAAATACAAATATAGGAAGGAGTAAAAAAGACAAAGGGAAATACACCACCAGATACGATACTCCAACTCCTAGCTCACCACTCCAGACCGAGATAACCAAGCACTAGACAGAAGCTATAATCGGCGACGCCCAATGTTCAGAAGAACTATTTAAAGGCAGTGGGCTTGGCCCAGCTTCCAGTCCGAGCACCAGCTAAATTAACCCTGGACCAGCTAGACAAAATCTAGCCGACGCCACTGAGCGCATAGTGGACAAAAGCGGAATTACCGCTGTCTGTCGAACGCCCTAGAATGAACAGCGTCCGACATTACAACGTCTTGCCGCTATTTGATCCTTCTTTTATGCTTGCTTTCAAAAAGTGGACATGGATAAAACAGAATACATCTTCTTTGAACCATCTCACGCTAAATAGTCATGAGAGCTGTGTATGCATCATTTGATACCACTTTAGTAAGAGAGAATGTTTGCCCAAGAGAAAATGATTTTCCAGACATTCACGGCCCTTTTTAGCACATTTTTTGCAGCTGTGATCTTCATCTACTTGGTGTGCATGTGGTAAATTAATTTCTAAGTCGTCATTAGTGTTGAGCCATCCGATACCGCAAGTATCGGGTATCGGCCGATACTTAGCGGTATCGTAATTCCGATACCGAGATCCGATACTTGCCGCGTATCGGATACCGGAATCGGAAGTTCCCAGGATTCAAACTGCACAAATTTGCACTAATTCAGCCAATGAGAATGATTCCAAGTGTGGGCACATCCTGTTCAGCATGGAGGGCATGAAACTACTGGCAAGGCTGTGATTGGCTGCTGAAATGATGTCATGCTGCAGTTTAAGAGTCACTGGCGCCATTTTGCGCTCACTCTGCTGTGAATTCAGTTAGTGACAGGACGCTGTTTGCTGACTGAGGGCCAGTTTAGAGATAGCGATTTGCTTCATTGTTCTTTTCCAAGGCTAATTTAGCAACCGCTGTGTTCACCTACTAATCACCTTGCTTTTGCCTTGCAGTGCTGTTTTCACAGCGATCTGCAAGGTCTGTGTGTGTGTGTGTGTGTGTGTGAGTGCAGCCCACTCTCTAGTCTGTGTGCAGCCATAGGCCATAGCTGGTTGTATTCAGTTCAGGGAGGGTGGTTCATTGCCTCATACTGTTCTATTTTTTTTTTTTTTTCAAGTAGTGTAGTCTGCTGCTCATTTTTTCTAATAATTCCTATTAGTGACTTTCCACCCGTATCCAGCTAACTTGTGGAAAAACACTACATAGGATAAAGTAGAGGAGGTTTTTTGGGCCTTGCAGCGCCGTTTACGGCTGTCTGCACGGTCTCCGTGTGACTGCAGCTCACCCTGTAGTCTGTGAGCAGCCATAGCCTGGTTGTATCAGCTCAGGGTTCTTCACTGCATCATACCGTCAAATCAATTTTCCTTTTGTTTTAAGTAGTGCAGGCTGCTGCACATTTTTTCAAAAAATTCCTATTAGTGTCTTTCCACCCGTATCCAGTTAACTTGTGGAAAAACACTACATAGGATAACGTAGAGGAGGGTTTTTGGGCCTTGCAGCGCCATTTACGGCTGTCTGCACGGTCTCCGTGTGACTGCAGCTCGCCCTGTAGTCTGTGAGCAGCCATAGCCTGGTTGTATCCAGCTCAGGGTTATTCACTGCGTCATACCGTCAAATCAATTTTCCTTTTGTTTTAAGTAGTGCAGGCTGCTGCACATTTTTTGAAAAAATTCCTATTAGTGTCTTTCCACTCATATCCAGCTAACTTGTGGAAAAACACTACATAGGATAATGTAGAGGAGGGTTTTTGGGCCTTGCAGCGCCGTTTACGGCTGTCTGCACGGTCTCCGTGTGACTGCAGCTCTCTCTGTTGTCAGTTCAGCCCCCAAAAAATAAATAAATAATAAAGTTCACCAAACACACCACTTTACATTTGTGTAGGCCACATTAGCTCATATTAAAGTCTAGTCCACACTTTAGAAAATTAGTGTTTCTTATACCTGTTAGGAGCTGTTCAGGAATAAGCACACAAAGCCGTTACCCGTTAGTACTTTTCTGCTTATCTTTATCAGTCAACCAAGATGAAGAAGGCAGGGAGTAAGGCACGTGGGCGTGGAGCAAGGGAGAGGACGTGGGGATTCTGTGCCTGCTGCGGGCACCGGTGACTCCTCAGCACCCAGTTTCACCAGGGAACAGTCCTTCATGCGCAGCTTTGTTGCAGAGTGCCGTACACCGCTGCTGCGTGAAGAACAAATTGAAGCCGTTGTCGGATGGATGGCAGCTAACGCATCGACTTCAATTAGTGCCACATCCTCTCAGACACAGAGCACTGGAGAGCAGCCATCTGTCTTTTCACCACCTGCCAAATTGCCCAGGCAGACAGGGAGCCCAGGACAGGAGTCGTCTCTACTTCTGTTCTCTGAATCTCTTGGCTTGGAAACAGGGGGCCAGCCAAGCAGTATTGGAGAAATGGAAGAAGAGGCAGGGTGCAGTGATGCCCAACCGCTTTTTCTCTCTTCCTCTGAAGAGGCGGGTGGGCCAGTGCCTCCGGTCACCACATCGCAGGACGCATCCGCTGATAACACTCAGGTGCCACTTTCTGGTGCGTGCTCTGCTGCTGAGACTACCCAGGAGGAGCAGTTGGTGGCAGAGGGTAGTGTAGATGATGAGGTCCTTGACCCATCTTGGCGTGAGGGACAGGAAGGTGGTGGGAGCAGCTCTGAGGAAGAGATTCCCCGAACGGGCCAAAGAGGGAGAGGGAGGGGGAAGACTGCGGATCCTGCAGCCTCCACTTTGGCACCCGTTAGGAGCATGTCTCTTTGAAAAGCCAAAAAGGGCGCTCCCAAGACTTGCAGTGCCTGGTCCTTTTTTGACACAGTTGCAGATGATATTTGCTATGTCAAATGCAAAGTGTGTCATCACAAAGTCAAAAGAGGTCGAAATGTCAGCAACCTCAATACCTCCAACATGTGGAAACATGTGCGGACCAGGCACGTGGCGGAGTTAGAAAAACACACTGAAGAGCTAGGCCAACCAACAGCGGCAGCTACCACCTCTTCAGCTCGTGTTGCCTCTTCCTCCAGCTCACACGCAGCTGGTTCCACTTCCTCCCAGGATCGCCGTGGAAGAACCTCTGGCCCTGTTGTCCAGAGACCCACTCTAATTCCACCCACAGCACCACGTTCCCAGGCATCCTCACACTCCCAGCCCAGTCTACGGCCATTGGTAGTACAGGCATGGGAGAAAAGGCGGCCTTTCTCGTCAAACCACCCACGAGCACAGGCTCTGACTGCAGGCATTGCCAAACTTCTGTCACTGGAAATGCTGTCATTCAGGCTGGTGGAGACTGACAGCTTCCGTGATAGATTCCTATCTGGTACGTCTAATGATAATGCTTTTTTAAGTAAACCCACTGCGGAGATGCTATGTAAAAAACATGAGAGTGAGAAAAGGAGACTCATCTCGTTTGAATTACATGTGACAACACTCACTGAATATTATTACAAAGCCCGCAGGATACCACGGGGGTTACGTCCACATTTACGCCCTACATTGATGGCAGATAATGCACAATTTTGCAATAAATTTGAATCCATCACCAATAAATTTTCCTTTGACTTAATGCTCCTAAACATCGAATTTCTTCGGAAAGAGATGGAGCTTATTGGAATGGTTGTGGTGGATTTGGAACAACAATTGACTGAAATGTTGACCACACATGAGTTGGAAGTATATAAAACTCGATTGGAGGAAAATCTTGTTAAATTCCGTAGTGACATAGAGAAGACCAAAAGGTCAAAATGGTTCCGTGATATGGAGGACTATAGAGCTGGACGTGTTTTTTCATGGCATCCTGGTTCACAATCATCCCTTAATAATAGGAGGCCCAGAACCTTTCATCAACACAGGAGAAGGAAGACACCACAGGAGAGGGATCCACAGAGATTTGGTTTTACAACGGCGGAGTCAGACTCCACTGATGACTCCAACCTGGGAGCTGCTTCTTCCTCTTCTTGTGTTTTTTTAGGAATCAAAAAAACAGACATGACAACTACAAAAGGAGGAATCGCAGAGGTGGGAGAAAACACAGGAGGAACCGGCAGGAAGCAGGATCGAAGGAAAGTATACAGGTCCCCTGTGAGGACTCGGAACAAGGAGGAACGCCGGAAAGCGAACTAAACTGCAGTGAACTGGTGGTAAATATATCATCTATACAGTTGTCAGAAGTTGAATGTAACATTCTGGCCAAAGGTCTCTCTTTTTGCCCTAAAAATCTGCCCGACTGGTTTCAAATTGAGTGTGACTTATATGCATTTTTCAGAAGGCTACGGCTAGCTACATATTTCTCTGAGACACAACAGAATAGCATGGAACCCCCAGATGGTAATGTGGGAGGTTTTACCTTAAAAGGGGTGGGTTTATACAACAAAAGTTCTTTCCAACCCCATGTTAAAAATCACTTTGTTGAATCTTACATCGAATTAGTGGAGAGGGATATAAAAGTATTGAAGACTAGCTTTCATAATGCTGGTTATAATAATCTGTCCAGGCTTGAGAGACAGGCCCTTGATCGCTTGTCGGATAATGCTGAAATCACAATAAAACCAGCCGACAAAGGCGGAGCAGTGGTAATTATGGACACAGCTAAATATAGAGCGGAAATCATGAGACAACTGTCAGACACTGCAGTGTATAAAAAATTGAAATGTGATCCTACTACTACCTTTCAGGGTGAGTTGCAGCTCCTGATCGATGACTCCTTTCATAATGGACTCATCGATCAGAAGCTGTTAGAATATCTATATGTGGATGCAACAATTACCCCAATCCTGTATACATTACCAAAGATACACAAAGATTTGGAAAACCCCCCCGGGCGTCCAATTGTATCCGGTAGGGGGTCTATGTGTAATAAGGTGTCCATTTTTTTGGATAAAGTCCTTCGATGTTTTTCCACCTCTGCACGCTCGTATATTAGAGACACCAGTGATTTCTTGGAGAAGTTAATTGGTGTCCCTATCAGTGCCTCTACTCTTCTAGTATCGTTCGATGTTGTGTCTTTGTACACATCAATCGAACATGAAAGGGGTCTACAAGCCGTCGGTGTGGTGCTATCATGCTCGGACGTGCCTCCGGATTGTGCACAGTTGGTCCTCACACTGCTGGAGTTCATCCTCAGGAGGAATTTTTTCCTCTTTGGGGATGATTACTACCAGCAGCTAAGGGGTACCGCCATGGGGTCCAATGTGGCCCCCACTTATGCGAACATCTATATGGCGGTACTCGAGGATCAACATGTGTACAGTTCCTGGGGCCACGTCCGGGCATGGTGGCGCTATATCGACGACATTTTTTGTATATGGGAGGGTACCGAGGAGGCCCTATTTGATTTTCTTACGGAGCTTAATAACATACACCCTGAACTAAAATTCACTATGACACATTCTGCGGATAGGGTACAATTTTTGGACACCATGGTGTATAAACAAGATGGCAACCTGTGTACTGATCTGTTCACCAAGGTAACGGATAGGAATAGCCTCTTATGTTATGATAGTTATCATCCAAGGAAGATGATGGATTCACTTCCTTGGAGTCAATTGATCCGGGTTAAGAGGATTGTGACGGATAATGAAACTTGTGAAATGAGATTGGAGGAAATGTGTAAAAAAATTTTACATAGAGGTTATCCGAAATCTAAGGTGAATGGTCATAGGGATAAAATATTACAACTATCCAATGGAGATTTATGTACCCAAAGAAAAGTCAAACAAAAACGTATACCGTTTGTGTCTACATATTGTCCTGCCAGCAATGGTATTGCCAATATCTTGAATAAACATTGGGGGATACTGAACAAGGGTATGCCTCAGATTCAGGACTTTCATGCACGACCTATTCTATCTTATAGACGGGGACGTAATTTAAGAGACAAATTGGTTAGGTCTGATATTGGCACGGGTAAAGTTGCCGTCCAAAGGACATTGTGTCCACCTCGGATGGGCAACTTTCCCTGTCTCAATTGTGCCTGCTGTGGTAATATGTTGAAGGGAGATAGCTTCAACCACCCCCGGACGGGGAAGAGGTTTACGATTA
The DNA here is from genome assembly GCF_051348905.1 of Ranitomeya variabilis. Lineage (NCBI taxonomy): Eukaryota > Metazoa > Chordata > Amphibia > Anura > Dendrobatidae > Ranitomeya > Ranitomeya variabilis. Next base: position 231,900,661 of record NC_135237.1, read on the forward strand.
ATGAACGCTATACGTGCTCCTCGAAATTTGTCATCTATCTAATAGTATGTCCGTGCGGACTTATGTATGTCGGCGAGACTACTATGGAAATTCGAGCCAGAATAAGTAAGCACAAAAGCACTATAAGAACGAAACTATTGGAATTACCTATTCCAAAACACTTCAGTGACTGCAGACACTCGATTAATCAATTGCGTTTTAGAGTTATTGATGGGGTCCCGCCTTTGCGGAGAGGTGGCGATAGGACACGAAAATTAAAACAAAAGGAGCTAAGGTGGATCTCGGTGTTGGAGACCCTACAACCTAGAGGGTTAAATGTCGATTATAACCTCCATATATGTATGTCCTAAATCCCCCTTTCCTCTATAGGGTGTTCTCAAACGCGTATATTTTTTATCATGCACTTTTATGTATATATTTTAACTTTTTTGTTTTTCTTTTCTTTTGTTTTTTTCAGCGCATCGGCGATTTGATATACAAGGAACATGTGGGAGGAGTTTCCTCTTTGGTTGTTTTTTTTTCCCATTTTGTGCTCTGATTGTAACCATAGTTCTTTTTCAATTATGCACAATCCATGTGCAATTATATTTCCTCCCCTCCTCCTTGGTCCTTGCGTGCCAAATCATGATGTACTTTGGAATATATGACAATGATTATTGCCATGGTAATGGCTTAGTCCGCGTCTCCCTGTGAGCACAGACCTGGTGTGTCACGTGTGTCCCCTGAGTGAGCGGGTCTCCGCCCCTTGGGAGATCACGTGTGCACCCTACTGGGCGCTCCAGGTGATGACGCTGAGGCATGATGACCGGCGCATGTGCCCGGCGCACTCTGGTAACGGTCATGTGATCCTCTGCCGGGTGTGCCAGTGTGCGCAGGCGCTGGCGTGCGATGCCTCATGGACGATATCATATAGGTATGTAAAGATTGGACAGCGGGATTTTAGCGCTCCTTTTGGGATAAGTTCAGGATTGGCTAGGGGACTTTGTTTATCGCATCTACGGCTAGCGATTGGTGGTAATATCACCATAACAACAGAGGAGCTGGGTTACGATTGGGTTGGTGATGTGTTTACCTTAATAATGTGCTGTTTTGATGTATTATAGACACAGTTTTTACATGATGTATATATAATGATATGTGATTTAGTGGGTTTTCTATTTGAGATCTGGTGCAGATATATATTGTATTGTCTTTTAACATGTTGAAATAAAGGCCGCCTCTTAGTGGTGATTGGTGGCTATATTGGCTCCACACTATTTAAGATGGCCATGTGTGATCAATTGTATACTTGATAAAGGCCAACATGGCCGAAACGTTGTAACTTTTACTATGGCGGAATAAAGACTTTGAAATAATTCTTTCACCTGGAAAGGCTGCTGCTCCTTCTTTTTCTTTTTTCTTTGATGTCATTGGCAGTCCCACAGTACAGTGTGCCCAGCCGCTTTTACTTCAGCAGGCAAGCTGTCCCTGCCCTGCACAAGCATGTGGAGGGACACATAAAACACGCGCTACTGAACGCCGTCAGTAGCAAGGTCCACCTCACCACCGATGCGTGGACCAGTCAACATGGACAGGGGCGATACCTTTCCCTCACTGCCCATTGGGTTAATGTTGTTGAGCCGGGTACAGATCGTGCGAGTGGCGCAGGACGTGTCCTGCCCACTCCAAGGATTGCAGGAATCCATTCTGTACGCATTGACTCCTCCTCTTACACCAGTTCCTCAGAATTATCGCTGCAGGAGCCGTCACAGTCCACCTCCACATGGACCCGTGATGAACGTTTACCTGTTATGACCGGCATGAGCACAGCCGTGGCCAAACGTCAACAGGCCGTCTTGAAATTAATTTCTTTGGGGAATCGAAGCCACACAGCGCAGGAGCTCTGGAATGCCATCAAGCAGGAGAGCGATGTGTGGTTTGTGGCAGCGAATCTCCAGCCAGGCATGGTAGTGTGTGATAATGGCCGAAATCTGGTGGCAGCTCTGGGCCTCGGCAACCTCACTCACATCCCATGTCTGGCACATGTGCTCAATTTGGTTGTGCAGAGTTTTTTGAGGGACTATCCGGATCTTGATGCACTGCTGCACAAGGTCCGCCTAGAGTGTGCTCACTTGCGGCGTTCCAGCACGGCAAAATCGCGCATTGCGGCTCTGCAGCGCCGACACCGCCTGCCGGAACATCGCATCATATGTGACCTACCTACCAGGTGGAATTCCACGTTACATATGTTGGAGCGGTTGTGTGAGCAGCAGCAAGCTGTAATGGAGTACCAGCTGCATCAGGCGCAAAGAAGTCGCACTCCGCGCCGTTCAGACTTCACAACCACATAGTGGGCCACTATGAAGGACGTCTTCCAGGTTTTGCGTCCATTTGATTATTCCACGCGGATGGCGAGCGCAGATGATGCACTAGTCAGCATGACTGTCCCCCTTATCTGCCTGCTTGAAAAATCACTGCAAGCGCTAAGGGATGATGTTTTGGAAGAGGTGGAGGATGAGGATTCACCATTTCCATCATCTTCTGGACAGTCAGCGCCACGTGGTTCCTCACAAACGCGTAGGCAGGGGACACTTTGTCAGGACGATGAGGAGGAGTTAATGGAGGAGGAAGACATCCGTCCAGAGGAGGGAGTTACACAATTGTCCAGTACTCATTGTGTACAGCGAGGGTGGGGTGATGATGAGCGGGCAGAGATCACGCCTCCAGCAGGGGACAGCGTTTCTTGGCCAGTTGGCAGTCTGCAGCACATGGTGGATTACATGCTGCAGTGCCTGAGAAACGACCACCGCATCGCCCACATTCTCAACATGTCTGATTATTGGGTGTTCACCCTCCTCGATCCTCGCTACCGGGACAACGTAGAAAGCCTCATCACACCGTTGAACTGGGAGCGAAAAATGCGGGAGTACCAAGACACACTGGTGAATTCCATCATCTTCTCCAGTCCAACTGAGAGAAGTGCTGCTAGTGCATTACAAAGCAGCTCAGTGCGTCCAGGCAGTGGAGGAGGCTCTGCACAAAGAGGGAGCAGAAGCAGTGCCTCTGCCCAAGGCAAGACCAGTATGGTCCAACTGTGGCACACTTTTGTGTGCCCGCCACAAAAGTCTACATCATCACAGACGGCTCCAGTCAGCAGGAGGCAACGGTTCCGTCTGATGGTGACAGACTACATGTCTTGCCCTCTTGCTGTACTCCCAGACGGCTCTTCCCCTTTCAAGTTTTGGGTCTCAAAGCTGGATATATGGCCAGAGCTAAGCCAGTATGCATTGGAGGTGCTGGCTTGCCCTGCGGCTAGTGTATTATCGGAACGCGTCTTTAGTGCTGCAGGTGGTGTACTAACTGACCGTCGCATGCGACTATCCTCCGATAACGTTGACCGGCTTACTTTCCTGAAAATGAACAAGGCCTGGATCTCGCAGGAATTTGCCACTCCTCTTCCTGATTAAATAATTAGGTGACTGTGTACAGTATCCAGGTCTCCTGTTGTGTTCATCTTTCTACCACCTGAACTTAAATTCCTGGGCTCCAACACTGCCAGTTGAGGCTCAGAAGTACCGTCTGCACAGTCAAAACATACGACCCAGTGTTATTGGGTTTCAGTAACGTCAGCTGATCCCCAGCTGTGTAGCCGGCAATGTGTCCTGCGACCGCCACGCTGACACAACTACTTAAATGTAAGGGAACCTGTCCCCCCCCAAGGCGTTTGTTAATGAAAGAGCCAGGAAAAGGTAGCTTTTTTTGTTTAGCTCCTTGCACACGCAGAACTTAGCACTTATAAAATGTGTCCACTGATACCGTTAAACCGTCCCGGAGGTGGGACTTTCCTTCGTAATGTGACGCAGCACAGCCATCATTCTTACCCCCCCGGCGCGGTGCGCCGGCTCCTCAGCGTTGTTTGATTCTGTCTCGAAGCCTGCGCTGTTATGTTATCCCTTGGCCAGGCACACTTAGCGCTGCCCCTCTTCTGACATCATTTGGTGTCAGGCTGACTGCGCCTGTGCGGCCGCGCTGGCTGAGATCCCGCCTCGCAGTGTCTTCTGATTTAATCCCACTGGGGGCCTGAGATCCATGGACATGCGCAGTGCATATCTGAATCTCCGCCTCTCACTCATCTCCCTCCGCCTTCTTCAGACTGTGCTCCGTCAGCTGATCCCTAATAGCATGCCACGGCCGTGACGCCGCACAGTCTGAAGAAGCCGAAGGGAGGGGAGTGAGAGGGGAGGATATGCACTGCGCATGGCCACGGATCCCAGGCCCGCGGTGGGATTACATTAGACGACACTGCGAGGCGGGCTCTCGGCCAGCGCGGCTGCACAGGCGCAGCCAGCCTGACACCAAATTATGTCAGAAGATGGGCAGCGCTAAGTGTGCCTGGCCAAGGGATAACATAACAGCGCAGGCTTCGGGATGGAATGAAACAACGCTGAGGAGCCGGGGCATGGCACCAAGGGGGTAGGAATGACGGCTGTGCTGCGTCATATTACGAAGGAAAGTCCCACCTCCGGGACGGTCTCACGGTATCAGGGGACACATTTTATAATATGTGTTTAGTTCTGTGTTTGCAAGGAGCATAATGAAAAGAGCCACCTTTTCCTTTTGCATCCTTTGTGCTGCACAAGCTGGCTCTTTCAGCTACAAACGCCTTGGGGGGGTTAAAGGTTCCCTTTCGACTTTCTCCAATCGGGCTTCGGCCTACACTGTGTTACATAGTTACATAGTTATTAAGGTTGAAGGAAGACTGTAAGTCCATCTAGTTCAACCCATAGCCTAACCTAACATGCCCTAACATGTTGATCCAGAGGAAGGCAAAAAAAAACCATGTGGCAAAGAGTAACTCCACCATGGGGAAAAAAATTCCTTCCCGACTCCACATACGGCAATCAGACTAGTTCCCTGGATCAACGCCTTATCAAGGAATCTAGTGTATATACCCTGTAACATTATACTTTTCCAGAAAGGTATCCAGTCCCCTCTTAAATTTAATTAATGAATCACTCATTACAACATCATACGGCAGAGAGTTCCATAGTCTCACTGCTCTTACAGTAAAGAATCCGCGTCTGTTATTATGCTTAAACCTTCTTTCCTCCAGACGTAGAGGATGTCCCCTTGTCCCTGTCTCAGGTCTATGATTAAAAAGATCATCAGAAAGGTCTTTGTACTGTCCCCTCATATATTTATACATTAAAATAAGATCACCCCTTAGTCTTCGTTTTTCCAAACTAAATAGCCCCAAGTGTAATAACCTATCTTGGTATTGCAGACCCCCCAGTCCTCTAATAACCTTGGTTGCTCTTCTCTGCACCCGCTCCAGTTCAGCTATGTCTTTCTTATACACTGGAGACCAGAACTGTGCACAGTATTCTAAGTGTGGTCGAACTAGTGACTTGTATAGAGGTAAAATTATGTTCTCCTCATGAGCATCTATGCCTCTTTTAATACATCCCATTATTTTATTTGCCTTTGTAGCAGCTGCCTGACACTGGCCACTGAATATGAGTTTGTCATCCACCCATATACCCAGGTCTTTTTCATTGACGGTTTTGCCCAGAGTTTTAGAATTAAGCACATAGTTATACATCTTATTACTTCTACCCAAGTGCATGACCTTACATTTATCCCCATTAAAGCTCATTTGCCATTTATCAGCCCAAGCTTCTAGTTTACATAAATCATCCTGTAATATAAAATTGTCCTCCCCTGTATTGATTACCCTGCAGAGTTTAGTGTCATCTGCAAATATTGAAATTCTACTCTGAATGCCCCCTACAAGGTCATTAATAAATATGTTAAAAAGAAGAGGGCCCAATACTGACCCCTGTGGTACCCCACTGCTAACCGCAACCCAGTCCGAGTGTGCTCCATTAATAACCACCCTTTGTTTCCTATCCCTGAGCCAGCTCTCAACCCACTTACACATATTTTCCCCTATCCCCATTACTCTCATTTTATGTAACAATCTTTTGTGTGGCACCGTATCAAAAGCTTTGGAAAAGTCCATATACACTACATCCACTGGGTTCCCTTGGTCCAGTCCGGAACTTACCTCTTCATAGAAGCTGATCAAATTAGTCTGACATGAACGGTCCCTAGTAAACCCGTGCTGATACTGGGTCATGAGGTTATTCCTCTTCAGATACTCCAGTATAGTATCCCTTAGAATGCCCTCCAGGATTTTACCCACAGTTGAGGTTAAGCTTACTGGCCTATAATTACCGAGTTCAGTTTTTGCCCCTTTTTTGAATATTGGCACCACATTTGCTATACGCCAGTCCTGTGGTACAGACCCTGTTATTATGGAGTCTTTAAAGATTAAAAATAATGGTCTATCAATGACTGTACTTAGTTCCTGCAGTACTCGGGGGTGTATCCCATCCGGGCCCGGAGATTTGTCAATTTTAGTTATTTTTAGACGCCGCTGTACTTCCTGCTGGGTTAAGCAGGTGACATTTAATGGGGAATTTTTATCACTAGTCATTTTGTCTGCCATGGGATTTTCTTTTGTAAATACTGATGAAAAAAAGTCATTTAGCATATTGGCTTTTTCCTCATCCTCATCCACCATTTCCCCCAGATTATTTTTAAGGGGGCCAACACTGTCATTTTTTAGTTTCTTACTATTTATATAGTTAAAGAATATTTTGGGATTATTTTTACTCTCTCTGGCAATGAGTCTCTCTGTCTCAATCTTTGCTGCCTTGATTTGCTTTTTACAGAATTTATTTAATTTTCTGTATTTATTTAATGCCTCCTCACTACCTACTTCCTTTAATTCTCTAAATGCTTTCTTTTTGTCCCTTATTGCGCCCCTTACAGCTCTATTTAGCCATATTGGTTTCCTCCTATTTCTAGTATGTTTATTCCCATAAGGTATATACTGTGCACCGGTCCTATCCAGGATGCTAATAAACATCTCCCATTTTCTTTGTGTATTTTTGTGTCTCAGGATATCGTCCCAGTTAATTGCACCAAGATCCTCTCTCATCCGTTGGAAATTTGCCCTCCTGAAGTTTAGTGTCCTTGTCACCCCCCTACTACCCATCTTATTAAAGGTTATATGAAAACTTATTATTTTGTGATCACTATTCCCCAAGTGACCCCCAACCCTTATATTTGATATGCGGTCTGGCCTGTTGGTTAATATTAGGTCTAGCAGTGCCCCCCTTCTTGTTGGGTCCTGAACCAATTGTGAAAGGTAATTGTCTCTCATAGTTGTCAAAAACCGATTACCTTTGCTGGAACTGCAGGTTTCTGTTCCCCAATCTATTTCAGGGTAGTTGAAGTCCCCCATAATAATGACTTCTCCTTGAGTCGCAGCTTCATCTATTTGCTTTACGAGGATATTCTCCATTGCTTCCATTATTTTTGGAGATTTGTAACAAATCCCTATCAGTAATTTATTATTTTTCCCCCTCCCCTTATCTCCACCCACAGGGACTCTACATTTTCATTAAATTCACCTATATTATCACGCCGGATGGGTTTTAAGGACGATTTTACATACAGACCCTGGGCTCCAACACTGCTAGTTGTTGTCCGGAAGTGCTGTCTGCACAGTCAACAGTCGCTCCTCTGTTATTGGGGTTCAGTAAGTCAGCTGTTCCCCAGCTGTGTGTGTGGCAATCCCTCCTCTCTCCTCCACCTCCTCCTCCTTCTGTCCCTGGGCTCCAACACCGCTAGTTGTTGCCTGGAAGTGCTGTCCGCACAGTCAACAGTTGCTCCTCTGTTATTGGGGTTCAGTAACGTCAGCTGTTCCCAAGCTGTGTGTGTGGCAATCCCTCCTCTCTCCTCCACCTCCTCCTCCTTCTGTCCCTGGGCTCCAACACCGTTAGTTGTTGCCTCGAAGTGCTGTCCGCACAGTCAACAGTCGCTCCTCTGTTATTGGGGTTGAGTAATGTCAGCTGTTCCCCAGCTCTGTGTGTGGCAATCCCTCCTCTCTCCTCCACCTCCTCCTCCTTCTGTCCCTGGGCTCCATCACCGCTAGTTGTTGCCTGGAAGTGCTGTCCGCACAGTCAACAGTTGCTCCTCTGTTATTGGGGTTCAGTAACGTCAGCTGTTCCCCAGCTGTGTGTGTGGCAATCCCTCCTCTCTCGTCCACCTCCTCCTCCTTCTGTCCCTGGGCTCCAACACCGTTAGTTGTTGCCTCGAAGTGCTGTCCGCACAGTCAACAGTCGCTCCTCTGTTATTGGGGTTCAGTAATGTCAGCTGTTCCCCAGCTCTGTGTGTGGCAATCCCTCCTCTCTCCTCCACCTCCTCCTCCTTCTGTCCCTGGGCTCCAACACCGCTAGTTGATGCCTGGAAGTGCTGTCCGCACAGTCAACAGTCGCTCCTCTGTTATTGGGGTTCAGTAACGTCAGCTGTTCCCCAGCTGTGCGTGTGGCAATCCCTCCTCTATCCTCCACCTCCTCCTCCTGCTGTCCCTGGGCTCCAACACCGCTAGTTGTTGCCTGGTAGTGCTGACCGCACAGTCAACAGTCGCTCCTCTGTTATTGGGGTTCAGTAACGTCAGCTGTTCCCCAGCTCTGTGTGTGGCAATCCCTCCTCTCTCCTCCACCTCCTCCTCCTTCTGTCCCTGGGCTCCAACACCACTAGTTGCTGCCTGGAAGTGCTGTCCGCACAGTCAACAGTCGCTCCTCTGTTATTGAGGTTCAGTAACGTCAGCTGTTTCCCAGCTGTGTGTGTTGCAATCCCTCCTCTCTCCTCCACCTCCTTCTGTCCCTGGGCTCCAACACCGCTAGTTGTTGTCCGGAAGTGCTGTCCGCACAGAGCCAAACACCTCGCCAATGTGTTAGTGGGGTTCAGTAATGCCTGCTGCTCCCCCTGCTGTGTATACGGCAACGTGTCATGCGACCGCCACGCAGGCACAACAACTTAAATTTAAGGGAACCTGTCCCCCCCCCAGGTGTTTCTTACTGAAAGAGACACCTTGTGCAGCAGTAATGATGCAAAAGGAAAAAGTGCCTGTTTTCGTGGTGCTCCTTGCACATGCTGAACCTAACACTTATGAAATGTGTCCCCTCCCACCGTTAAACCGTCCGGTAGGTGGAACTTTCCTTCGTAATGTGACGCAGCACAGCCGTCATTCTTACCCCCTTGGCGCCGTGCGCCGCCTCCTCAGCGTTGTTTGAATCTGTCCCGGAGCCTGCGCTGTAATGTTAGCCCTTGGACATGCACACTTAGCGCTCCCCGTCTTCTGACATTATTTGGTGTCAGGCTGGCTGCGCCTGTGCGGCCGCGCTGGCCGAGATCCCGCCTCGTAGTGTCTTCTGATTTAATCCCACTGCGGGCCTGTGATCCATGGACATGCGCAGTGCATATCTTAACATCCGCCTCTCACTCATCTCCCTACGCCTTCTTCAGACTGTGCAACGTCAGCTGATCCCTAATAGCATGCCACGGCCGTGACGCCGCACAGTCTGAAGAAGCCGTAGGGAGGGGAGTGAGAGGCGAGGATATGCACTGCTCATGCCCATAGATCACAGGTCCGCAGAGTGATTACATTAGATGACACAGCGAGGCGGGATCTTGGCCAGCGCGGCCGCACAGGCACAGCCAGCCTGACACCAAATGATGTCAGAAGACGGGCAGCACAAAATGTGTGCATGGCCAAGGGCTAACATACCAGCGCAGGCTCCGGGACAGATTTAAACAACGCTGAGGAGGCGGCGCACAGCGCCAAGGGGGTAAGTATGACGGCTGTGCTGCGTCACATTACGAAGGAAAGTTCCATCTACCGGACGGTTTAACGGTGGGATGGGAACACAGTTCATAAGTGTCAAGTACAGCGTTTGCAAGGACCATAATTAAAAGAGCTAAGTTTACCTTTTCCAGCATTAGTGCTGTACAAGATGGCTCTTTCAGCTACAAACGCCTTGGGGGGGGTTAAAGGTTCCCTTTCAACTTGCTCCACTGCAGGCTTCGGCCTACACTCTGCTCCTCCTGCTGACCCTGGGCTCTAACACCGGCAGTTGGCACCCGGGAGTGCTAGCTGCACAGAGAAAAACACCAGCCAATGTGTCAGTGGGGTTCAGCAATGCCAGCTGTTCCCCTGCTGTGTAGCCGGCAACGTGTCCTGCAAATGCCACGCAGACACAAAGCTGCCGCCAGTGCAGGCTTCGGCCTGCACTCTGCTCCCTCTCCTCCTGCTGACCCTGGGCTCTAACACCGCCAGCTGGTGCCCGGGAGTGCTAGCTGCACAGAGAAAAACACCAGCCAATGTGTCAGTGGGGTTCAGCAACGCCAGCTGTTCCCCTGCTGTGTAGCCGGCAACGTGTCCTGCAAACGCCACGCAGACACAAAGCTGCCGCCAGTGCAGGCTTCGGCCTGCACTCTGCTCCCTCTCCTCCTGCTGACCCTGAGCTCTAACACCGCCAGTTGGCGCCTGGGAGTGCTAGCTGCACAGAGAAAAACACCAGCCAATGTGTCAGTGGGGCTCAGCAACACCAGCTGTTCCCCTGCTGTGTAGCCGGCAACGTGTCCTGCAAATGCCACGCAGACACAAAGCTGCCGCCAGTGCACGCTTCGGCCTGCACTCTGCTCCCTCTCCTCCTGCTGACCCTGGGCTCTAACACCGCCTGTTGGTGCCCGGGAGTGCTAGCTGCACAGAGAAAAACACCAGCCAATGTGTCAGTGGGGTTCAGCACCGCCAGCTGTTCCCCTGCTGTGTAGCCGGCATCGTGTCCTGCAAAAGCCACGCAGACAAAAGAACTGAAATTGAAGGGAACCTGTCCCCCCTCCCCCAGGCGTTTGTATGTTTCACCGCCACCTTGTACAGCAGTAATGCTGCATGTGTGCAAGGTGGCTCAGAAACTTATTCTCCTTGCACATGTGGAACTGAACACGTCTAAAATGTGTCCTCTGAGACCATTAAACCGTCCCTGAGGTGTGACTTTCCTTTGTAATGACACGCTGCAACCCCCTTGGTAGCGCTGCCCGTCTTCTGGCATCCTTGGTTGTCTGGCTGCGCCTCTGCTGCCGCCCTGCCCGACACAACGCCCCTCGGTGTCTTATTTATATTGACTGCGAGGGGGTGATTGATGGGCATGAGCAGTGCATATCTTCGCCAGTCCCTCATCTCCTTCCGCCTTCTTCAGACTGTGCGTCCTCATGGCCGTGGCATGCGATAAGGGATCAGCTGACGCCGCACAGTCTGTAGCAGGTGTAAGCACCCGAGCGAGAGGCGAACATATGTACTGCGCCAGGCCATGAATCCCAGCCCCGCAGTGTGAAACACTGTAAAGACACTGCGGGGCTGGGATTCATGGGCATCGCGAACCGCACCAGCCGACATGAAATGATGTCAGAAGACGGGCAGCACATGGCCAAGGGATAACGCAACAACGCAGACTCCTGTACATCAAAATGCGATGCTCAGGAGGCCGCGCCAAGCACCAAGGTGGTATTTTTGCCAGCTGTGCTGCGTCTCATTACGAAGGGAACTCCCGCCTCCAAGACAGATTGACTGTATAAGGGCCAAAATGTTGTACGTATTTCATTCAGCTTGTGCAAGGAACAAAATTAAAAGAGCAACCTTTGACTTGTGCAGCACTACTGCTGCATAAGGCGTGGCTCTTGTAGTTTGTAACACCTGAGGGGGGGTTAAAGGTTAACTTTAAAATCGGTTCAATTAGGCTTCGGCCTACACTCTGCTCCACCTGCAGAGCCCGGGCTCCAACACCACTAGTTGCTGTCCGGAAGTGCTGGCTGCACAAAGCAAAACACCCGCCACTCTGTCAGTGGGGTTCAGCACCGCCAGCTGTTCCCCTGCTGTGTAGCCGGCAACGTGTCCTGCAACAGCCACGCAGACACAAAGCTGCCGCTAGTGCAGGCTTCGGCCTACACTCTGCTCCCTCTCCTCCTGCTTACCCTGGGCTCTAACACCGCCAGTTGGCGCCCGGTACTGCTAGCTGCACAGAGAAAAACACCAGCCAATGTGTCAGTGGGGTTCAGCACCGCCAGCTGTTCCCCTGCTGTGTAGCCGGCATCGTGTCCTGCAAAAGCCACGCAGACACAAGAACTGAAATTGAAGGGAACCTGTCCCCCCTCGCCCAGGCATTTGTATGTTTCACCGCCACCTTGTACAGCAGTAATGCTGCATGTGTGCAAGGTGGCTCAGAAACGTATTCTCCTTGCACATGTGGAACTGAACACGTCTAAAATGTGTCCTCTGTGACCATTAAACTGTCCCTGAGGTGTGACTTTCCTTTGTAATGACATGCTGCAACCCCCTTGGTAGCGCTACCCGTCTTCTGGCATCATTGTTTGGCTGGCTGCGCCTCTGCGGCCGCCCTGCCCCACACAACGCCCCTCGGTGTCTTATTTATTTTGACTGCGAGGGTGTGATAGATGGGCATGAGCAGTGCATATGTTCGCCTGTCCCTCATCTCCTTCCGCCTTCTTCAGACTGTGTGGCTTCATGGCCGTGGCATGCGATAAGGGATCAGCTGACGCCGCACAGTCTGAAGCAGGTGTAAGGACCCGAGTGCCTCGGCAAACATATGTACTGCGCCAGGCCATGAATCTCAGCCCCGCAGTGTTTTAACAATGTAAAGACACTGCCGGGCTGGGATTCATTGTCATCGCATCATCACGAACTGCACCGGCCGACATTAAATGATGTCAGAAGATGGGCAGCGCTAACAGCGCAAGGCCAAGGGATAACACGACAGCGCAGACTCCTGTGCAGCAAATAATGACGCTCAGGAGGCCGCGCCCAGCACCAAGGTGGGATTTTTGACAGCTGTGCTGCGTCTCATTACGAAGGGAACTCACGCCTCCAAAACAGTTTGACTGCTTAAGGGCCTAAATGTTATACGTGTTTCTTTCTGCGTGTGCAAGGAGCAAAATTAAAAGAGCAACCTTAGACTTGTGCAGCATTACTGCTGCCCAAACTGTGGCTCTTGTAGTTTGTAACCCCTGAGGGGGGGTTAAAGGTTAACTTTAAAATCGGTTCAATTAGGCTTCGGCCTACACTCTGCTCCACCTGCAGAGCCCGGGCTCCAACACCGCTAGTTGATGTCCGGAAGTGCTAGCTGCACAGAGCAAAACACCCGCCACTCTGTCAGTGGGGTTCAGCACCGCCAGCTGTTCCCCTGCTGTGTAGCCGGCAACGTGTCCTGCAACAGCCACGCAGACACAAAGCTGCCGCCAGTGCAGGCTTCGGCCTACACTCTGCTCCCTCTCCTCCTGCTGACCCTGGGCTCTAACACCGCCAGTTGGCGCCCGGTACTGCTAGCTGCACAGAGAAAAACACCAGCCAATGTGTCAGTGGGGTTCAGCACCGCCAGCTGTTCCCCTGCTGTGTAGCCGGCATCGTGTCCTGCAACAGCCACGCAGACACAACAGACCCAAAGCTGACGCTAGTGCAGGCTTCGGCCTACACTCTGCTCCCCCTGCTGACCCTTTGCTCCAACACTGCTAGATGGGGCTCTAGGAAGACAAGCTTGAATAGGTCCCTATCCTGGTTCCAGCACCGTCAGCTGGTTCCGGGCAGAGCCTTTGGCTTAGGTGCCTCCTTCTGGGTATCCGAGTTCCACCAACGTCAGGTGGTCCTTGGTAGTGCTTTCAGGCACGGGTACCTCCTGCTTAGTAACCGGGTTCCAGTAATGTCAGATGGTCCTCGGTAGTTCCATTGGCTCTTGGACCTTCGGCTACCCATCCGGGTTCCAGTACCGTCAGCTGGTTCTCGGCAGTGTCTTTTGCTCTTGTACTTTCTGCTCCCCAATCTGGTTCCAGTACCGTCAGCTGGTTCCGGGCAGAGCCTTTGGTTTAGGTGCCTCCCTCTGGGTATCCGAGTTCCACCAACGTCAGGTGGTCCTTGGTAGTGCTTTCAGGCACGGGTACCTCCTGCTTAGTAACCGGGTTCCAGTAACGTCAGCTGGTCCTCGGTAGTTCCATTGGCTCTTGGACATTCGGCTACCCATCCGGATTCCAGTTCCGTCAGCTGGTTCTCGGCAGTGTCTTTTGCTCTTGTACCTTCTGCTCCCCATCCTGGTTCCAGTACCTTCAGCTGGTTCCGAGCAGAGCCTTTGGCTTAGGTGCCTCCCTCTGGGTATCTGAGTTCCACCAACGTCAGGTGGTCCTTGGTAGTGCTTTCAGGCACGGGTACCTCCTGCTTAGTAACCGGGTTCCAGTAACGTCAGCTGGTCCTCGGTAGTTCCATTGGCTCTTGGACCTTCGGGTAGCCATCCGAGTTCCAGTTACATCAGCTGTTTCTCGGCATTTTCTCAGCCTTCTTGTACCTTCTGCTACATTTCCAAGTTCAAGAGACTGAAGACGATGACCCGGAAGACCATCCCTAAGATGACGACGACACCAGAGACGACAACCACTGAGATGACGACGACCCTGGAGACGATGACCCTGAAGACCACCCCGATGACGACGACCCCGGAGACGACGACCCTGGAGACGACGACGACCTGGAAGACCGAGAAGCAGAAGAACAAGAGGCTGCAGAACAAAGAGCAGAAGAACATTAAGCATAAGACTAAATATCAGAGCAAAAGATATTATCTAAATTATAAGCAGAAGAAGACTAAGCAGTGTATGGGGGTGAGTCCGTTCCTCCTCGTGGTGCCCCTGGATAAAGCCTGATGCTGCAGGCCAAACTGAACGCGGACAAATGTAACTGTTTTGTGACAGGCAGAACGGAAGGTGTAATCTTCAAACTTTTATAGATAACAACTACGGGAATGCCTGTCACAAATAAGAATATGATGAAGAAGTTGAATATGAAGAAGATAATAGTAAAATAAAAAGAATATGAACAATGTAACAAAAAAAATAATAGGTAGAAGATGAAGAAGAAGATGAATAAGGTGAAGAAGTTGATGTCAAAGAAGCTGATGATGAGGATAATGAAGAAGAAAGTGTGGGAGAAGTAAAAAAGAAGGTGAAGGGCGTGGAAGTAGTGAAACATCAATATCTGACTAAATAAAAAAAAAATTAACATAGTCAAAATCTTTCTAACGCCGAACGTCATAAAAAAAACAACAAAATCCTGCTATTCTATTTGATTGGGCTAAACCTCTGTGCCTTTAATGTCTCCGCCACCTCCCCCAATACATCCTACATTATTCTTAGTTGTTTTCCTTCATGTAGAATGAACCTACAAGGAAAGAAAGGGTTTATTTTAATTCCGATATTTTCGTCCAATTGACTTGCATTGGGATCGGGTATCGGTATCGGATTAGATCCGATACTTTGACGGTATCGGCCGATACTTTCCGATACCGATACTTTCCGATATCGGAAGGTATCGCTCAACACTAGTCGTCATCAATAACATCATTGTCTATATCTTGTAAAGAGGAAATCTGGTGTTTCCCAGGGTCGTGGTTATCTACGCTTAGTGCCATTCCTTTAACAGTGTTCGTTACACTGGAACAAAAAATTTGCGACTGTGACATTTGGATATTATTGGTAATATGTAAGGGTGTAGATGAAGCTTGTGCCACGTGTGTGTTGATAGTTACGGACGGTGCACTCCTCTTTTTTCAAATCTTATAATTTTGTATTTAAGCATATGACATGCAGTAACACAGTCTGACAGATTTTCCAGACAGGTACCACTAATACAAAATCGATTAATACATTTTCATTTTACGAAAACAGGACCCTTACCCCATAACCAACCCTCCCTCGCCCCAGCCCCTTACCCATTATCCAATACAACCAACTGACAACATCACCTCTTGAAAATTGTCCAACAGTACATGTAAAAGTCCCTCCAGAAGCAACTAAACGACCCCCATTCTACTCTGCAATAACTCAGCAGACGCCACGCCTGGGTAATCCATCCATCCGCCCCACACATTTTCAAATTTTGCATTCTGACCTCTCTTGATGTAGATATTCCTTTCCATAAGGAAAAAAAAATTAATGTTATTAATAAATTCCTTTTTCTCTGGTGGTTTTTCAGCCAACCAGTAAATCGCAATAAGCTTTCTCGCAGCATACAACAATCTCCTAGCAATAACACCCATACAACCCAGAAGGATAGTCAGCTGGTTACGCACCACATTTACCCCTGTCACCTCTTGAATCCAGTTAAGCACCTTCACCCAAAAGGGTTGAAGACGAGCGCACGACCACATCATATGTATGAAATCTGCATCATCCTCAACGCACCTTCAGCATTTTGAGTCACCTCTCAGTTCTGCCTTCCTCATCCATGCCGTGGTCCTGTACACCCTGTACACCAGGTATAACTCCGACACCCTCTTAGCCTCACTCAAGGATGCCCTGGGGATGTATTGAAGTATAGACTCCCACTGGGACTCCGACAAAGGACCCACGTCCACCACCCATTTATCATTTTGTTTTAATGGATGTTTCAATAAAAAGGTATCCATCAGACCCCTGTACATCATGGTAATGATCCACCTTGTACTCTTCTGAGACCCGATAAGATTCAACAAGCTATCGGAGTGCAGAATCACACATGACCCCTCCTTTTGACAATTTAGGGCGTGTCGCGACTGCAAATATTGAAAGAACATCTTCTGTGACAAATGAAACTCAGTCCTAAGTGTCTCTAATGTTTTATTAACATCCCCATCAGGCAACTGAGACACGAACCAAATGCCAATGTGCCTCCACTGACCGAACCCCGCAATCTCATGAGTCTGCCAACCTAGGATCAAACCAAATCAGCTTATATCTCGTAAATTCCGTTACTCCCATCCAATACTCAATTTTATGACACACTTTCCCCATCATAGCCATTGTTGGAAATGGTTTGGGGTTAATTCTGAATCTGCCTGCTTTCAGACTGGCTAACAATGGGCCTTTGCCTACCAAGTGTTCAATGATTATCCCTCTTAAGCGCTCTGTTACAGTTCTCCCCTACTTACATATGCTGGCAGTAAATCCATGGATTGGGGACCGCCAAACCACCCTCATTCTTCGCCCTTAGATGTTCCAATTTGTTGCCCGCCAGGCCACCCTTCCAAATCAAGTACCTAAATAGTCTTGATCCTACAAAATGTACTCAGAGGCAGCCACACTGGAGTATTATGCAATATGTAAAGGAGCTGAGGCATAAGTATCATTTTGATCAAATTTACGCTTCCTGCAACCGACAGAAATAGCTTTTTCCAGGCACCAATCTTCAGCTGGAACTTCACAAGCATAGGAGTCATGTTGAGATGGGCATAGGAGTCAGGTTGAACCACACATAGTCCCGTATTTTGCCCTAAACATGAAGCCCAGATATTTACACTCATTTACCACCCTTAAGGAAACCCCAGGATCTAGTGTAAGAGGAGCCGCCGCGCCCATGGGCAACAACACAGACTTATCCAAATTAATAGATAATCCAGAAAGAGCACCAAATTTTTTATTGCTGTCCATAACAGCACCCAAAGACTACTGCGCATCTTCCAAAAACAGCAACACATCATCCGCGTACAGGGCAATCTTTTCTTCATAGTTTCTGCATCTAAATCCCTTTATGTCTCTTTACCTCCGAATCATCGCCACCAAGGGCTCAACAGCAATTGCAAACAAAAGAGGAGACAAGGGGCACTCCTGCCGTGTTCCACTATACAAAGAGAAATCCCCCCTACAAGAGCCCATTTACCCGTATCCTGGCTCTTGGAGAGGCATATAGCAATTGCACCCAAAATTATAAATCTCTCGCCAAAACCCATAGCCTTCATAACCGACCACAAATAACGCCATTCCACACTATCAAAAGCCTTTGCGGCATCTAAAGACACCACAACCCTCTGACCCATATTGTCTGACTACCTGCATATTGAGAGACAATTGTCTAAGATTACATGCTGTAGAACTATTGGGCATAAAGCAGGACTGTTCCCGGTTTATTAGTGTTGTTATCACCTTGGTAAGATGATTAGCCAACATTTTGGCCAAGATTTTGATATCTATGGTTAATAATGAGATTGGCCGAGAAGAAGCTGGATCTGTTGGATTTTTACCCTGTTTTGGCAACACTTCAATTATTGCCTCAGGCATGAACCGCGACAACTCACCCTCCACCACACCAGCAGCATACACCTCCAACAAAAAGTGAAACAATACCTACTCTTTACATTTTATTTACACCTCCCCTGGGATACCATCCACCCCTGGGGCTTTAGCATTCGGCATAGAGGCCAGTGCGGTGTAAAGCTCCTCCAAATTAAACTGGTTCTTCAAGAAGTCCCTGATCAACCTTACAAAGTCTAGGAAGCTGAACTTCTGCCAGAAAACCATCCACCTCCTCCATCGTTGGTTGTACCCGCAACTTAGAAAGATCCGAATAATACGCAGTCATCACCTCTAAAATTGCCCCGCGACCAGTATGCTCCGACCCATCCTTTCCCTTCAAAGCAAATATGTGTGGAGTCTCTGTGCCGCTAGTATTCTAGAATGGAGATGACCCTCCTTGTCCCCCTCCTCGTGCACTCCTCATTAAACTTAGTTTTTCACAAGCATCCATCAGTTTGTTTGGTTTTCCTCCAACACTGATCTGCTTTCTATAATTCAGCATCTCACAAACATGTTGCACTTTGCCCTTTAGACAGACACGTGCGTCTTTGGTTTGGCAACATATTTTTGAAAGGCATTTTTTTAGGCCCACTTAAACACACGCATTTGTTACACCGATCATCTGACGGGCATGAAAAACATTCTGGTAATTGGTGGTGGCTAAATGACTAATTATTGTAGGCTGTATCCTGGATATCATACCTTTCATAGCCACCACTGATATTAATCATGTACATTCCCATTCCTGTCATCACCATGGCCATTTTTCTGATCACTTTATCCAACGATTCATCCGCCATATTTTTACTACAAACCTGCACCTTCCCAGCTGCAACTGTGTACGAAACCACTTTACAGTTTTGCAAGGTGTTTATGATTTTTTTGGAAAAATTGACACCCCCATGGGGAAATGTTTGTCAGCCCATGCACTTCGTGTATGGGCATTAGAAGTGTAGGAGACACAATCCTTTACATTGGGCCTGGGTTTTAATGAGGCCTTCGCAATGTCTCCTCATTTTCCACCACTAGAACATCACGCGACCAATCAGAAGCCGCGACGTCATCTAAGGTATTTCAAGCGCTTGAAAGACCTTAGATGACGTCACGGCTTGTGATTGGTCGCGTAGCGGTCACACGACCGCTACGCGACCAATCAGAAGCCGCACCGTCATCTAAGGTACTTTCAAGCGCGCATTCTTAGGAACAACGGCTCCCGGTTACGGCGGTAAAGTCCAGGGGCCGCCGGAGAGGTGAGTATATCCCTATTTTTTATTTTAATTCTTTATTTTACACATTGATATGGATCCCAGGGCCTGTAGGAGAGTTTCCTCTCCTTCAGACCCTGGGAACCATCAGGATACCTTCCGATACTTGGTGTCCCATTGACTTGTATGGGTATCGGGTATCGGTATCGGCGATATCCGATACTTTTCGGGTATCGGCCGATACTATCCGATACCGATACTTTCAATTATCGGATGGTATCGCTCAACACTACTCACCACACATCTAGATAAGTTCCTTAAGGGGTCTACTTTCCAAAATGGTGTCACTTGTGGGGGGTTTCAATGTTTACGCACATCAGGGGCTCTCCAAACGCAACATGGCGTCCCATCTCAATTCCAGTCAATTTTGCATTGAAAAGTCAAATGGCACTCCTTCCCTTCCGAGCTCTGCCATGCGCCCAAACAGTGGTTTACCCCCACATATGGGGTATCAGCGTACTCAGAACAAATTGTTCAACAACTTTTGTGGTCCATTTTCTCCTGTTACCCTTGGTAAAATAAAACAAATTGGAGCTGAAATAAATTTTGTGTGAAAAAAAGTTAAATGTTCATTTTTATTTAAACATTCCAAAAATTCCTGTGAAACACCTGAAGGGTTAATAAACTTCTTGAATGTGGTTTTGAGCACCTTGAGGGGTGCAGTTATTAGAATGGTGTCACACTTGGGTATTTTCTATCATATAGACCCCTCAAAATTACTTTAAATGAGATGTGGTCCCTAAAAAAAAATGGTGTTGTAAAAATGAGAAATTTCTGGTCAAATTTTAACCCTTATAACTCCCTAAAAAAAAAAAAAATTTGGTTCCAAAATTGTGCTGATGTAAAGTAGACATGTGGGAAATGTTACTTTTTAGGTATTTTGCATGACATATCTCTGTGATTTAAGGGCATAAAAATTCAAAGATGGAAAATTGCGAAATTTTCAAAATTTTCACCAAATTTCCGTTTTTTTCACAAAAACGCAAGTTATATTGAAGAAATTTTACCACCATCATGAAGTACAATATGTCATGAGAAAACAGTGTCAGAATCGCTAAGATCTGTTGAAGCGTTCCAGAGTTATAACCTCATAAAGGGACAGTGGTCAGAATTGTAAAAATTGGCCCGGTCATTAACGTGCAAACCACCCTAAAGGCGGAAGGGGTTAAAGAGCTCCCTTAAAAATCTCCTTTGTGTACTGCCTGGTTGCTCACATTGGACACAATACACTTCATATAAATTTGATAAAGCAATGCTGTTATTTTGGCTCTGTAGTTCATTACAAATATTTATTTGTCGACTATATTAGTTTCTCTCCTTGAGAGCCATAACTTTGGCTGCCTCAAATGTACAAATGGCAAATATACAAATGGCGATTTGTAACCAAGATTTAAATACTGTATACAGAATGCATTCAGACAATCACAAGCTGCATTTCTTGTAAAACATTTACAGATGTGACAGGCAATGCTCATAGAGACAGAATCTTGATAAATGTTTGTTTATTCACTTCACAAACAGTTCTAAGCCTCCATATATTTGCTGATTGTCATTGTAAAACATTAAGGGTTACTGAAACTATGCCAGTGCTGGTTTGATCTAAATCTTTGTGGCTTTTATTTTATAGGGGTTTATGGCCCCTCGTCTGATGAGTCCATGATATCTAAGTTTCATCCAACCTTGAAAAGTGGCCACTTGAAGGTGTGGGTGAAACTAGAGTTACTACATAGTGTAAATCACTATATAAGACCAGAGAAACATTACTAAGAGATGCCAAAACTGGGGTACCTGTATATGTAAAGTGTGCTGATACCTGCATAATTGGGGATGCCCATGCAGTGTAGGTAACCTCCCAGGGGTTCTCTGTCTTGGTGTTGCTTCTCTGATATTCCAGATGGATGATGTTTAAAAGCCTCTTGGTGATGATCTAACTATACTGTTTGTAGTTAATCTTCATATATACGTAATCACTATATTTATTTAATCCTTATATGTACATATTAACATGTGTATGTTAACACATACAAAAGTGTACGCACTCACAGTATTCAATCATACTATTCCTTGAATTTTGAGGTTTGCAATAAAATTGCCTTGTATTGCAAGTAATTGCCTTTTTTAAAGCCGTATCTGAAACTTAGTGTTAAAAACATGTCAAATGAAATTGCAAAATTCTCCTGTAAATAATTGGTCAAAGAGGGAACCATCATACCATTAAAAAATATGAGTGAATTTTCCTGGGCCCTTCCAGTATGTGGGTTCCAAGGCCTAATGGGGTGCATATGACTGACTATGCAGCAGGGCTGGCCTTGCCACCAATGTGTAAAACCAAGGAGTATGGGAGTACAAAATGCATATTGTGAAGTGGATTTTCCTGGTCCCATCCAGTATGTGGGTTCCAAGGCCTAAAGGGGAGCATATGATTGACTAAGCAGCAGGGCTGGCCTTGCCGCGAATGTATTATACAAAGGAGTATGGAGCACAAAATGCATATTGTGAATTGGATTTTCCTGGGCTCATCCAGTATGTGGTGTAAGATTGTGCTTACCGCATGTGTTGGGGGACACTCGCTTGGCACGGGATTCAAGCACACAGGCATGTTTTTTCGCTTAAACACAGTCTATGCGGTTTATTAGTGTCATAAACCGGGTTATGCACAGTTCATTATATACATTTCATAGAACACAATAGGCACCAACCGGGGATATTAACTTGCAGCTTTATCTTAAACACTTCATATACGGCTTTGTCTCACAGACACTAAACATGCTGGACCTCTCACTTCGTCCAGTTACCATGGGTGTCCGTACGCCGGACAGTTGATCAATGTCCCTAGTCATATAGCGCACATGACATTGGGTCGCAGACTCTAAACACGCTGAACCTCACTTTGTTCAGTTACCGTGGGAGACCACACAGTTCATAGAATAACACAAGCACCAACAGTCAATGGTACCTTATGGGAGCTCCTGCTCCACCTGCTGACTCCTCGTCAGTCCTCTCTCCTGGGGAAACTGCCTTACGGGGTTCACCAACTTGCCTGGTCAGCACACATCAGTCAGTCCAGAGCCACCAAAGGATGGTAGCTTCCCCAACACAGACCATCCAGGTCCACAGTCTCTCAGGTGCTCCAGGAAGACTCCACTCACAGGAGCTTCCAACACAGACCGTCCAGGACCCCAGTTTCACTGTGCGCTATTCAGGACGTCCATCCCACCTAGGACCATCCAACACACTGGCATGTGCTCTTCAGGATTCCTACTCCCAGGGCATCCAACACATGTTGTGGTCTTCAGGAAGCCTACTCCCAGGTCTTCCAACACAGGTTACTCAGTGCGCTATTCAGGACGTCCATCCCACCTGGGACCGTCCAACACACAGGCATGTGACCTGTCCGGGTGCTATTGAGGATGTCCGTCCAACACCCCAGGCCACCAGGTCCAATGCCCCACCATGTGCTCTTCAGGGAGACGACACTCCCAACACAAAGGCTCTCCAGGATCTTCCAGCATAGACCATTCAGGTCCACACTCAGCGACCATACAAGAACCATGTGACCCACACCCTGGTCACATTATACACCTGTAACCACTCCCCTAGATGGGAGTGTATGTGTGTGTAGCTAGTTTGACCCGCCCATCTCTCATAACTAGCCTAGTAAGTCTCCCTTCACAACTATACAAACACTTGTGGGACTACCGGTCTCAGAACATCAACATTACATCAGACTTACCACGCAGACTCTCTCTGCAACACATATCGGCCACTTACAATTCTGCCAGTCACTGTTTCACCACCATTACAACAACAGACACGCCTCCATGCATATCCCAAGGAGCACAAACAGCGCCCCCTAGCTGCCACACAGGGGTCACTGCATCACAGTGGGTTCCAAGGTCTAATGGGGTGCATATGACTATGCAGCAGGGCTCGCCTTCCTGAAAACGTATAAAGCAAAGGAGTATGGAGCACAAAATTCATATTGTGAAGTGGATTTTCATGGGCACATCCAGTATGTGGGTTCCAAGGCCTAAAGGGGTGCATATGACTGACTATGCAGCAGGGCTCGTCTTCCTGCCAATGTATAAAACAGAGGAGTATGGAGCACACAATGCATATTGTGAAGTGGATTTTCATGGGCGCATCCACTATGTGGGTTCCAAGGCCTAATGGGGTGCATATGACTATGCAGCAGGGCTGGCCTTTCCACCAATGTGTAAAACCAAGGAGTACGGAGTACAAAATGCATATTGTGAAGTGGATTTTCCTGGGCACATCCAGTATGTGGGTTCCAAGGCCTAATGGAGTGCATATGACTGACTATGCAGCAGGGCTGGCCTTGCCGCCAATGTGTAAAACCAAAGAGTATGGAGCACAAAATGCATATTGTGAGGTGGATTTTCCTGGGCCCATCCAGTATGTGGGTTCAAAGGCTTATTGGGGTGCAGGAGAACCCCTGGACATCTTATGATAGGGGTATTGCGGTGGGTCATAATTTTTGGCAGCCCATCCACTCACAGCATAGGCTTCAACAGCTTAGAAAACCCATTGTTTCATAATGGCCCTTTTAAGAAGATTAATGCCACCTGATGCACCAGTAAAAATAGGCTCTGTGACTTTAAGAGTCCCTCTTTAGTAAATAAAACAAGATGGGTCTGCTTATGTGTCACACACCACATGGCCAGCTAGGGGTGTTAAATGTTACATTGACATTTCCCAGTAAATGCATTTGCAGTGGTTGAAAGCAATGTTAAAGTTGAAAAACGCTTCAAAAATACTGCGACAGAACTAAGCCTAAGTGGGAGAGGAAATTTTCAGTCTGGGGTGAAATATATGGCCTTACAGGCAAGTCATTAACCTGCAATGGATGTACCTTGACATATTTCCAAGCAAAACCCGTTTTGGTTTCGTTTTCATGTGTTTTTTTGTGGCACCGGGAAAAATGGCATGAATCTCGGAAAAAAATGATTAAGGCTGTGAACTAGGAGTCAGGAATGCTTCCAAGGTCGATACCCATGAGGTCCCTGTGTCATTTTAGCAGTGTTTCCATCATTTTCAGATGTTTTTAGAGCTTAAAAGGACCCCCGGGGGGATCGCTGTAAAAATACTCAGGTCTCCCGTAGACTTACATTGGACTCGTTGTTCTGTCCGAGTAAACGAGTATTCCAAAAAGTGGAATAAGTCTAGCAGACATGACTATGAAACTTATACCTGTGAAGCTATGATTTTTCCACCACAGATACAGCAGGTCTCAGTCTGACATTACAGACTGCATTATATTTTTTTTAGTGTCTTGTAGAATTTTGAAAAAAAAAAAAAAAGAACAAGACACTAAAAAATTATAATGCAGTCTGTAATGTGAGGCTGAGGCCTGTTGTATCTATGGTGGAAAAATCGTAGCTTCATAGGCATAAGTTTCAGAGTTCTGTCTGCTAGCCTTGTTTTTTTATTTTCAAAATTCTACAAGTCTAGCAGACAGAACTATGAAACTTATGCCTGTGAAGCCACTATTTTTCCAACACATACAGTATACAACAGGCCTCAGCCTGACAGAACAGACTGACATATTTTTTTAGGGTTTTGTAGAATTTTTAAAATAAAAAAAAAAAGAACAAGTCTAGCAGAGAGAACTATGAAAATTATGCCTGTCAAGCTACAATTTTTGAAACACAGATACAACAAGTCTCAGCCTGACATAACAGACTATATTATATTTTTTTAGGGTTTTGTAGAATTTTAATATAAAAAAAAAAGAGTGGAACAAGGCTAGCAGACAGAACTCTGAAACTTATGCCTGCGAAGCTACGATTTTTCCATAACAGATACAACAGGTCTCAGCCTGACATAATAGACTGTATTATATTTTTTTTTGTGTTTTGCAGAATTTTGAAAAAACAAACAAAAAACAACAAAGCTAGCAGAGAGAACTATGAAAATTATGCATGTGAAGCTAAGATTTTTCCCACACAGATAAAACAGGCCTCAGCCTGACATAGCATACTAATAACTTTTTTTATGGTTTTGTACAAGTTTTAAAATATACAAAAAAAGAACAAGGCTAGCAGACACAACTATGAAACCTATGACTGTTAAGCTACGATTTTTCCTCCACAGATACAACAGGCCTCAGCCTCATATAACAGACTGTATAAAACATTTTTTAGGGTTTTGTAGAATTAAAAAAAAAAACAAAAACAAACAAACAAGGCTAGCAGACAGAACTATGAAACTTATGCCTGTCAAGGTACGAGTTTTCCAACACAGAAACAACAGGCCTCACCCTGACAGAACAGACTGAATTATATTTTTTTAGGGTTTTGCCGAATTTTTAAAATAAAGAAAAAAGACTGGAACAAGGCTGGCAGACAGAACCATGAAACTTATGACTGCGAAGCTACGATTTTTCCACCACAGATACAACAGGCCTCAGCCTGACAGAACAGACTGTATTAAATTTTTTTAGGGTTTTGCAGAATTTTTAAAATAAAAAAAAGAACAAGGCCAGCAGAGAGAATTATGAAAATGATGCCTGTCAAGCTGCAATTTTTGAAACACAGATACAACAGGTCTCAGCCTGACTTAACAGACTGTATGACTTTTTTTATGGTTTTGTAGAATTTTTAAAATAATAAAAGAACAAAGCTAGCAGACAGAACTATGAAAATTATGCCTGTCAAGCTACGATTTTTCTAGCACAGATACAACAGGCCTCAGCCTCACATAGTAGACTGTATTATTTTTTTTTAGGGTTTTGTAGAATTTTTAAAATTAAAAAAAAAAAAAGAGTGGAACAAGGCTAGCAGACAGAACTCTGAGACATATGCCTGTCAAGCTACAATTTTCCAACACAGACACAACAGGCCTCAGCCTGACAGAACAGACTGTATTACATTTTTTTATGGTTTTGTTGAATTTTTAAAATAAGAAAAAAAGAACAAGGCTGCAGACAGAACTTTGAAACTTATGCCTGTCAAGCTACAATTAGTGATGGGCGAGCACTAAAATGCTCAGGTGCTCGTTGCTCGGGTTGAGCAAATTGGAATACTCGGGTACTCAGACAGAACAACAAGCCCAATGTAAGTCTATGGAAGACCCACGTTTTTTACCGCGATCCCCCCCGGGGGTCATTTTAAGGTCTAAAAATGTCTGAAAATGATGGAAACACTGCTCAAATGACACAGGGACTTCATGTGGATCGCCCCTGGAAGCATTCCTGACTCCTAGTTCAGAGCCGTAATATTTTTTTTCTGAGAATCATGCCATTTTTCCCTGTGCCACAAAAAACACATGAAAACGAAACCAAAACGGGGTTTGCTTGAAAATATGTCACGGTACATCCTTTGCAGGTTAATTACTTGCCTGTAAGGCCAAATATTTAACCCACACCGAAAATTTCCTCTCCCACTTAGGCTTAGTTCTGACGCAGCATTTTTGAATCGTTTTTCAACTTTAACATTGCTTTCAACCACTACAAATGCATTCACTGGGAAATGTCATTGTAACATTTAACACCCCTAGCTGGCCATGTGGTGTGTGACACATAAGCAGACCCATCTTGTTTCATTTATGAAGGAGGGACTCTTAAAGTCACAGAGCTTATTTTTACTGTGCATCAGGCGGCATTAATCTTCTTAAAAGGGCCATTATTTAACAGTGGGTCTCCTAAGCTGTTTATGCCTATGCTGTGAGTGGATGGGCTGCCAAGAATTACGACGCACCACAATACCCCTGTCATAAGATGTCCATGGAAGACTCCTGAAAAAGTGTTGCATTGAATTAAAGTCCTGCCCTGCTACCAATTCATATGCACCCCAATAAGCCTAAGAACCCACATAGTGGATAGGCCTATTAAAATCCACTTCACAATATGCATTTTGTGTTCTATACTCCTTTGTTTTATACATTGGCAGGAAGGCGAGCCCTGCTGCATAGTCATATGCACCCCATTAGGTCTTGGAACCCACATAGTGGATGGGCCCAGGAAAATCCACTTCACAATATGCATTTTGTGCTCCATACTCTTTTGTTTTATACATGGGCAGGAAAGCGAGCCCTACTGCATAGTCATATGCACCCCATTATGCCTTGGAACCCACATACTGGATGGGCCCAGGAAAATTAACTCGTATTTTTTAATGGTATGATGGTTCCCTCTTTGCACAATTATTTACAAGAGAATTTGGCAAGTTTATTTGACATGTTTTTAACACTAAGGTTCAGATACACCTATAAAAAATACTTGCAATACAGGGCAATTTTATTGCAAACTACAAAATTCAAGGAATAGTATGATTGAATAGTGTGAGTGCGTACACTTTTGTAGGTGTTATACACAGGTTAATAAGTACATATAAGTAGGGTTGAGCGAAACGGATCGGTCATTTTCAGAAATCACCGACTTTTAGGCAAAGTCGGGTTTCATGAAACCCGAACCGATCCTAGTGTGGGATCGGCCATGCGGTACACGATCAGAGCGCCAAAGTCGCGTTTCGTATGATGCTGTTACCGCCGTTTTTCATCCAATGAAGGAGGACGTAGAGTGTGGGCAGCGTGATGACATAGGACTCTGTCCCCACCATCTTAGACAAGGGCATGGCAGTGATTGGCTTGCTGTCTGCGGCGTCACAGGGGCTATAAAGGGGCGTGCACGCCGACCGCCATCTTACTTCTGCCGATCTGAGCATAGGGAGAGTTTGCTGCAGTTAGTCAGAAGCAGGGACAGAGTTAGGGAGGAAATATAAACCCCCAAACAGCTTGTGCTGGAGCGATTTTCACTGTCCCACACCACCTTTTTGTGCAGGGACACTGGAGGTTGTATTTTAGTGCAGCAGCTGCATAGCTGTGTGCACGGTGCTGTGCAAACCAACTGCTTTTTTCAAAGCAAAAATCCTGTTGCTCCTTTCTGCACAGTTACCTGTCTTGTTTATTTGTCTTCCAATTTTTTTGTTCAGCAGTCCTTTTTATTGCTGCCATACTTGTCCTGAGATCATTGTAGGAAGCTTGTTATTGCAGTAATTTTTTATTTTTTTTATAATAATTACAGCCACTTTCTGCCACGTTCATAGTGTTGTGTTATACCACTGGGCCACAGTTGTGGTTCAGTTTCTCCCCCCAAAAGTGAGATAGTAATTCTCACACAGTTTATATTCTGCTGTACTGCTAGTGTGTCGTATATCAGGCAGCCACTTTCTGCCACGTTCATAGTGTTGTGTTATACCACTGGGCCAGAGTTGTGGTTCAGTATCTCCCCTCAAAAGTGAGATAGTAGTTCTCACACAGTTTATATTCTGCTGTACTGCTAGTGTGTCATATATCAGGCAGCCACTTTCTGCCACGTTCATAGTGTTGTGTTATACCACTGGGCCAGAGTTGTGGTTCAGTGTCTCCCCCAAAAAAATGGAGATTCAAATTCTCACACAGTGTATATTCAGCTGTACTGCTAGTGCGTTGTATATCAGGCAGCCACTTTCTGCCATGTTCATAGTGTTGTGTTATACCACAGGGCCAGAGTTGGGGTTCAGTGTCTCCCCCCAAAAGCAAGTCATCTTTCAGGCAAGCTACATGTCAGCAGGGGAGGGTTGGGCAAAAGAATGTGAAATCCATGATTGTTTAATTTAAATGAAGGTTAGCTAATCAACATTTGTGGTAGCCAGACGTGTCCTTTTTTCGGTCAGTATTGAACCAGCAGCACTGAACACTCTTTCTGAAAGCACACTGACAGCAGGGCAATCGAGGTCCTGTAATCCATATTCTGGCAATTCAGGCCAGGTGTCTAGTTTAGATGCCCAGTAAACAAAGGGGAATGACCTGTGAGGGAGAACATCGATAAGGGTGGAAAAGTAGTTTGTAACCATACTGGACAAATGCTGTCTCCTGTCACTTTGAATCGATGCAGCTGTCCCTGTCGTGTCAGCGGTCATTGCAAAATCATTCCACAACCTTGTCATAAAACCCCTCTGTCCAACGCCACTTCGGATTTCTGCACCTCTAGCACCTCTGCCATGTTGCCCCCTGCAGCTCGTGTGAGAACCATCACCGCTGCTGTGTGCTGGGAATGCCTGAACCAAACGGTCTACAAGAGTTGCTTGTTTGGTAGCCAATATTGGACCTAGGTTCTCATGTGGCATGATATTTTGCAGTTTTCCTTTATATTTTGTATCCAGGAGGCAGGCCAACCAGTTGTCGTCATCGGTCATCATTTTAACAATGCGGGGGTCCCTTTTTAGGATACGCAAGGCATACTCAGCCATGTGGGCCAATGTTCCAGGTGTCAATTAACTGTTTCTGCTGGGTGGAGGACCACTTTCTTGCAAATCAACACCACAAGTGTCCCGCAATAAACCTGTACCAGACCTTGCAATGCCACCAGTTTCTATTGCCACCTGAGAATCATCCTCCTCCCATACATATTCATCCCCATCATCCTCCTCCTCATCCTCATCCTGGACAGTTCCCTGAGCAGACAATGGCTGACTGTCATCAAGGCTTCCCTCCTCCTCAGCTGCAGACACCTGCTCCTTAATGTGCATCAAACTTTGCATCAGCAGACGCATAAGTGGGATGTTAATGCTTATGATGGCGTCGACCACTGCACACCAGACAACTCCATGTCTGCCATCCAAGTGCCTGCCCGTGTATCCTCCCACAAATCAATTACAGCACGCCTCTGTTCGCACAGCCTCTGAATCATGTGCAGTGTGGAGTTCCACCTTGTTGCAACATCGATTATTAGGCAGTGCTGGGGAAGATTCAGCGATCGCTGATGGTTCAGCATACGGCTGGAGTGTATGGGCATCCGGCGGATGTGCGAGCAAAGTCTTCACACCTTCAGGAGCAGGGCTGGTAACTTTGGATAATTTGAACAGTTGAACTTCAACTGTTGTCCCGCTTCAAATATTAAACTGCATTTGGCCTATTTGTTGGCTTGGGGCCTTCTAACGGTGTTTGCTGCTCCTTGGTGTTCTCCTGGTTTATTTTTCTTGCGCTTCAATCTTCAGGCTTTCGTTTAAATATTTTTTATATTAAACTGCATTTGGCCTACTTGTTGGGTTGGGCCTAGTAACATTGTCTGCTGCCGCCTCTTGTTTTCCTCTACTAAACAAAGCTGAGCTTGAAGCTTCAGGCTTTCGGCCTGTAACAACAATATGAAACTACATTTGGTCTAGTTCTTGGTTTGAGCCTAGTAACGTTGTCTGCTGCTGCCTCTTGTTTTCCTCTACTACACAAAGCTGAGCTTCAATCTTCAGGCTTTCGGCCTATATTTAGAATATGAAACTGCATTTGGCCTACTTGTTTGGTTGGGACTACTAACGGTGTCTGCCGCTGATTGTTGTTCTCCTCCACTGAACAAACCAATGCCGCCTGTTTACTCCTGTTACCAATTTTTAACAGCTTTTAGCCTACTTTTTTTTATTTTGGGCCTATATCTGTGTTTCCTCCTCATTCCTGCCCATTGCCCAGCCACTGCTAGATGAGTCTGATGGTACATTGATACAGACCACTACATTCCCCTTCCACACTACACAGCCTGAATCTGACCCTGCTGAAACTCAGGTTCCCCTTCCCGCATACTATACCAACTTACATGGGGACAAAAAGGAAGGTGCAGATGAAAGTGCAGGTTCCTTCAACAGGTGGGGGGGCATACTCATTGGCGACGTCACTGGCACAGGGCCCCTCATAGTACGCAAAAGTGTCTCTGCCGGGGGGAGGCGCCCCCGCCGTCAATCACAACGCCGTACTTTGAGGGGCCCTGTGCCAGTGGCAATGCGAACGAGTGTGCCCCCCAGCTTGCTCAGAATCACAGCACTTGCGAAGTTGAAATACTTACCTCTCCCTGCTCCACCGCCGTGACGTAGTCTGCGTTTCCTGGGCCCACGAAAAACTTGAGCCAGCCCTACTCCCCCCACAACTGTTGCCAAATGACCCCCAAATTTTCAATGGCTAACTATTATTATAAGGTAAATTAAGATTGACAAGCTTAAGTAACAATAATTGATGTTTTTGGCATTAAAATGGGCTCTGTTGGTGTTTTCCTGTCCTCCACTCACTGCCGACTTTGATTCTCCATTGACTTGCATTGGGTTTCGTGTTTCGGTCGGATCCCCGACTTTTCGCAATAATCGGCCGATTTCACCCGACCCGACTTTTGACAAAGTCGGGTTTCGCAAAACCCGACTCGATCCTGAAAAAGTAAAAGTCGCTCAACCCTACATATAAGGATTAAATAAATATAGTGATTACGTATATATGAAGATTAACTACATACAGTATACTTAGATCATCATCACCAAGATGCTTTTAAACATCATGCGTCTGGTATATCAGAGAAGCAACACCAAGACAGAGAACCCCTGGGCGTCCCCAATTATGCAGGTATCAGCACAATGTACATGTACAGGTACCACATTTTTGGCATCTGTCTTAGTCATGTTTCTCTGGTCTTATATAGTGAATAACACTATGTAGTAACTCTAGTTTCACCCACACCTTCAAGTGGCCACGTTTCAAGGTTGGATGAAAACTAAGATATCATGGATTCATCAGATGAGGGGCCATAACCCCCTAGAAAATAAAAGCCACATGGATTTAGATCAAACCACCACCGGCATCATTTCAGTAAACCTTAATGTTTTACAATGACAATCAGCAAACATATAGAGGCTTAGAACTGTTTGTGAAGTGAACAAACAAACATTTATCAATATTGTAAATGTTTTACAAGAAATGCAGATATGTCATTGTCTGAATCCATTCAGTTTACAGTATTTTAATCTTGGTTACAAATCGCCATTTGTATATTTGCCATTTGTATATTTGAGGCAGCCAAAGTTAAGGCTCTAAAGGAGAGAAACTAATATAGTGGACAAATAATTAATTTTAATGAACTACTGAGTCAAACTAACAGCATTGCTTTATCAAATTTATATGAAGTGTATTGTGTCCAATGTGAGCAACCAGGCAACACAAAAAGGAGCTTTCCAAACGATCTCTTTAAGGTACACAAATGTTATGAAGTGTTTGCCAACAAGGATGTGGTTTCACCAATGTGGAGTACCTTTTTTAAAAACATACTAGTGCCATCACAGCCCCCCTTGCCCAAACTTCACCAGCGTATAACAGTTCAAAGCACATTCACCCTGGTGATCTAGTGGCAGTTATACAAGAGACATTGCAGGAGACAGAGTTAAGAATTAAGCCCAGTGTAGTGTTTTGTGTCTCTGAGACTTGTAATAAAGTGCAAAGGAATATCTACATCAAGAGAGGTCAGAATACAAAATTTTAAAATGTGTGGGGCGTATGGATGGATTACCCAGGTGTGGCATCTGCTGAGCTATTGCAGAGTAGAATGGGGGTCGTTGCTTCTGGAGGGACTTTTACATGTACTGCTGGACAATTTTCAAGAGGTGATGTTCTCAGTTGGTTGTATTGGATAATGGTTAAGGGACTGGGGTGAGGGAGGGTTGGTTATGGGGTAAGGGTCCTGTTTTCGGAAAATGAAAATGTATTTATCGGTTTTGTATTACTGGTACCTGTCTGGAAAATGTGTCTAACTGTTACTGCGTGTCATATGCTTTAATACAAAATTATTTGATTTAAAAAAAAGAGGAGTGCACCGTCCGTAACTATAAACACACCCGTGCACAAGCTTCTTAATTTATTCTTCACCCATACATATTACCAATAATATCCAAATGTTACAGTCGAAAATTACAGTCATATGAAAAAGTTTGGGCACCCCTATTAATCTTAATGTTTTATAAAAATTGTTTTTTTTGCAACAGCTATTTCAGTTTCATATATCTAATAACTGTTGGACACAGTAATGTTTCTGCCTTGAAATGAGGTTTATTGTACTAACAGAAAATGTGCAATCTGCATTCAAACAAAATTTGACAGGTGCAAAAGTATGGGCACCCTTATCATTTTCTTGTTTTAAATACTCCTACCTACTTTTTACTGACTTACTAAAGCATTCTTTTTGGTTTTGTAACCTCATTGAGCTTTGAACTTCATAGCTAGGTGTATGCAATCATGAGAAAAGCTACTTACAGTGGCCACTTGCAAGTTGTTCTCCTGTTTGAATCTCCTCCAAAGAGTGGCATCATGGGCTCCTCAAAACAACTGTCAAATGATCTGAAAACAAAGATTATTCAACATAGTTGTTCAGGGGAAGGATACAAAAAGCTGTCTCAGAGGTTTAACCTGTCAATTTCCACTGTGAGGAACATAGTAAGGAAATGGAAGAACACAGGTACAGTTCTTGTTAAGGCCAGAAGTGGCAGGCCAAGAAAAACATCAGAAAGGCAGAGAAGAAGAATGGTGAGATCAGTCAAGGACAATCCTCAGGCCACCTCCAGAGATCTGCAGCATCAACTTGCTGCAGATGGTGTCACGGTGCATCGGTCAACTATACAACGCACTTTGCACAAGGAGAAGCTGTATGGGAGAGTGATGCGAAAGAAGCCGTTTCTGCAAGCACGCCACAAACAGAGTCGGCTGAGGTATGCAAAAGCACATTTGGAGAAGCCAATTTCTTTTTGGAAGAAGGTCCTGTGGACTGATGAAACCAAGATTGAGTTGTTTGGTAATACAAAAAGGCGTTATGCATGGCGGCAAAAAAACACAGTTGTATAGTTGACCGATGCACAGTGACACCATCTGCAGCAAGTTGATGCTGCAGCTCTCTGGAGGTGGTCTGAGGATTGTCCTTGACTGATCTCACCATTCTTCTTCTCTGCCTTTCTGATGTTTTTCTTGGCCTGCCACTTCTGGCCTTAACAAGAACTGTACCTGTGTTCTTCCATTTCCTTACTATGTTCCTCACAGTGGAAATTGACAGGTTAAATCTCTGAGACAGCTTTTTGTATCCTTCCCCTGAACAACTATGTTGAATAATCTTAATAATCTTTGTTTTCTGATCATTTGACAGTTGTTTTGAGGAGCCCATGATGCCACTCTTTAGAGGAGATTCAAACAGGAGACCAACTTGCAAGTGGCCACTGTAAGTAGCTTTTCTCATGATTGCATACACCTAGCTATGAAGTTCAAAGCTCAATGAGGTTACAAAACCAAAAAAAGTGCTTTAGTAAGTCAGTAAAAAGTAAGGAGGAGTATTTAAAACAAGAAAATGATAAGGGTGCCCATACTTATGCACCTGTCAAATTTAGTTTGAATGCAGATTGCACATTTTCTGTTAGTACAATAAACCTCATTTCAAGGCAGAAACATTACTGTGTCCAACAGTTATTAGATATATGAAACTGAAATAGCTGTTGCAAAAAATTTTTTTTTTATAAAACATTAAGCTTAACATTAATAGGGGTGCTCAAACTTTTTCATATGACTGTATGTGTTCTAGTGTAACGAACACTGTTAAAGGAATGGCACTAAGCGCAGATAACCACGACCCTGGGAAACACCAGATTTCCTCTTTACAAGATATGGACGATAATGCTATCGATGACTACTTTGAAATTAATTTACCACATCCACACCAAGAAGATGAAGATCACAGCTGCAATAAATGTGCAAAAAAAGGCCGTGAATGTCTGGAAAATCATTTTCTTTTGGGCAAACTTTCCCTCTTACTATAGTGGTACCGAATGATACATACACAGCTCTCATGTCTATTTAGCCTGATATGGTTGAAAGATGATGTATTCTGTTTTGTCCATGTCCACTTTTTGAAAGCAAGCATAAAAGAAGGATCAAATAGCGGCAAGACGTGTGATTTGGATGAGTAAGGAGGTAACGTCAGGTACAGATGGGTAGATCTGCATGTCATCGGCTTACTGATGATATTGCAAACCGTGCCATTACATCAGCTGTCCCAGGCTGAAGATGTAGATGAGAAGAGTAGGGTTCCTAGAACTGAGCTTTGGGGAACACCGAAAGACCGTGGTCGAGGTGATGAGGTGGTGTGGGACAGGGAGACACTGAATGTCCCCGGTTATTTTTTAAAGACTCTGCCGATAACCCCCAGAAGGCCATTTACACCACCAGCCAGGCCCGCATCAGCAGGGGTAGCAAAACTCCCATCCTAACCACCACAAGCATGATCAGTTACATGGCAGCAAAGCATCTCACTTTGCTGGTTGAACACAAGGCTCCATGAACAGTGTCTGCGGGTGATACCACTGCTTCTTCCAATCTTGTGCAGGCAAGCCAATCCCCTGTCCATGGTGCATGCAAAGATGCCTCACGCCCTGCATCTGCAGTTGCACACAAACTCAACTAGCACCATCAACAAGCATGTCCACGTCCTTGTCCCAGCGCAGCGTTCAGTTGTCCATACCCTATTCTTTGGCATTGGCTGCTTATTTCCACTTGCATTCCACAGTACTACATTCACACATTTGTCGTCTGCTTGCGCCCGAAATGTTGCATTTTATGCCCCTGTGAGACCTAAGCTTTCAGCAACCTGATGGTGGTTACCATCACAAGGTTCTCGTTACCCAGTTGTCACAATTTTTCCTTGTCTGCTGTCATGATATTCGACAAGCAAGCACATATCCCACAACATTACCCGGGCCCTCTACAATGCTGTTACAGGGAAAGTGCACCTAAACACGGACACTTGGACAAGTGCATGTGGGCAAGGATGCTACATCTCACTGACGACACACAGGGTTAGCGTAGAGGAAGCCATCAACCTGTCGGACATTGGGAGACCATGTTACAGATGTATGGAGACAGGTTGTGGAATGCTTTGCATGTCATAGTTAGAGTTTTGATTTTGAACTGTACCCTCTGGGTAATTGGAAGTCAGTGAAGGGCCTGGCAGAGAGGAGAGGCTGGGGAATAACAGAGGGACAGATGGTTTACTTGGGCATTAGAGTTTAGGATATATTGGAGTGGTGCAAGAGTGCGAGAGGGGAGGCCAGAGAGTAGAAGGTTGCAATAGTCAAGGCAGGAGATGATGAGGGCGTGCGCTAACATTTTTGCAGTTTCTTGGAAAGTAAGGATCCTGAAAATGCTTTTGAGTTGTAGTGGCCAAGGGCTTGGATATGTATCTTAAAAGAGAGGCCAGAGTCGAGGATCACCCTGAAGCCCCGAACATGTGAGACTATTTGTACCGGTGTGCCATCCTGGCATTACACAGGCACATGTCGCACAACATTACCCGTGCCCTCTACAATACTGTCATTGAGAAAGCCCACCTAACCACAGACACGTGGACAAGTGCTTGTGGTCAGGGATGGTACATCTCACTAACGGCGCACAGAGTTAAGATAGTGGAAGCTGGGACACAGTCCGACCTTGGGATGGTGCACATCCTCCCAACCCCAAGTATTGCTGGCCCTACATCAATCTGAGTTGCCACCACAGTCCACAGCTCCTGCACTACCTCCTCCTTTGCATCTTCTTCGGCCTCCATCTCCGAAAGTAACACATCAGTCACAAGCTGGAAGCACTGCAGCACTGCCTCAGGCAATCGGCAACAGGCTGTGCTGAAGCTAATATGATTAGGTGACAAACCGCACAAAGATGAAGAGTTGTGGACAGCTCTGAAAGAGCAGGCAGATCTGTGGCTGACACCACTGAACCTACAGCCAGGCATGGTCGTGTGTGACAATGGCTGGCACCTGGTGGCTGCTCTGTGTCAAGGCAAGCTCACACACATGCCCTTCCTGGCCCATGTGATTAACCTCCTTGTTCAACGTTTCCTGAAAAGAGACACAGAGGTGCCAGATCAGCTACGAAAAGTACGAGGCTCTGCGTACCCATTTTAGAAAGTTAGCTACAGCTTCATCCACCCTTGGCTCATCAACTGGTGTTTGATGTCCTCCCCATGCATTGGAACTCTAAACTCCATATTTTGGAAAGGATTTGTGAGCAGAAGACGGTAGTTGTTGACTACCAACATCAAAAAGGCCGTTGGTATTCAGTTCTGACTTCACACATAATAGCTCAGGAGTGGACATGGATGTCAGAAATATCTACCATCCTCCAAAACTTTGATGAATTCACCAAGATGGTGAGCGGCAATGATGCCATAATTAACATCTCCATCGTGCTTGTCTGTGTACTAATATAGATATTTATACTTATTTACATAGCGTCAACATATTTACAGTTTGAAACACAGTCCTAAGTAAAGACGATAACAATAATGCAATAATTAAACAGAAATAAAACAACCCTGCTTGTGATAGCTTACAATCTACACTAAGTAACAACGAGAACAATTATTAAACCCCCCAAAAAACATCCTGCTCGTGACAACTTACTATCAACAATGAGGTGGGGGAGATAAAAACTACAGGGGAATGTATTTACAAGGATGTTCTTACAATTATATTACTGAGGTTTGTCGAAAATTGTAGAGGCCGGAGGACAAGGAGGAGGAGGAGAGCATGGTCAGTTGTCCTCTTGGTGATGACACAGAAGTATCGTCTGTTAGCAGTCTTGCACGCATGCCTGAGTTTATGTTCCGCTGCATTTCCAGTCACCCTCACATTCTCAAAATTTTGGGTGACATGCAATACGGATTGGTGACACTTCCAGACCCACACTACAAGGAGAACTTTATTTCTCTTATTCCAGAGGCAGACAGGTGTAGTACAATGTTGGAGGACCATAGGGCCCTTCTTGCTGAATTATTAAAATAATTCCCATCTGAAATGCTGTCAGAAGAGGTCACAGTTCGTTGGCCAAGCAAGTAGTACAGGTGAGAGAGACACAACTCCAATCTAGCAGAGGTAGTGGAACACTGACAAAGTTCAGGGAGAGTTTTCTCACACCCTCCTATCACCCTGGCCCTGAGGCGTGAAGGACTCTCACAAGGAGTACTTTGTTTTGGAAAATGCTCAGGGAGTACCTTGCTGACCGTACCAACATCCTCTGTCATTCCTCTGTGCCCTTTAATTATTGTTTTGCAAAGCTGAACACGGAACATGAACTGTCTCTCTACTGCGAACGTGCGCTGTACTCAT
The DNA here is from genome assembly GCF_051348905.1 of Ranitomeya variabilis. Lineage (NCBI taxonomy): Eukaryota > Metazoa > Chordata > Amphibia > Anura > Dendrobatidae > Ranitomeya > Ranitomeya variabilis. The sequence goes on from NC_135237.1 coordinate 231,938,861, forward strand.
GTTCATGGAGCGCACGGTTCCTCGCTTTCTGGTAGGCAATGTTAACATGGCTCCTCACTTCCTGGCAGTAACGCTTTTATTGGTGGGAGCACACACCTTCGTAATACAGAGACAGAGTACAACACCGCAAAAGCATTCACACTCTGCTCCTCAGACTTTCTATGTGCGCAGTGTCTGCCTCTAGGCAGAAGATGATGATGGCGGTAGTGGAGTTGGAGCATTTAACAGTCATGAAGCAGCCATAACAACTTCAAAGGGAAGTATTTTTTACGAGATACTACACTGTTCGATATGTGACCTGTATTAGTCAATTTTGTAAACTAAAAAAAGTATACCGAACTAGGGTAACAGACATCAGATACAGCTGAATGTAGGCCTGAATTTCCACATTATGTAGGCCACAAACACATCAGACGTCTGACAGCGATAACACACTGGCAAATACGTATATGTGTCTTTTTTTTTATTTTGGTAGCTAAATAGTGCTGTATAGAATTAGATTATCAAACAGCAAAAAAAGGTGTACACCGGCCTCCAATGCCAAAACTTGGAGCAGAGATATATGACAGCTGTAACGGAAATACAACACGGGCAAATCTGTGGCCTTTCAATTTTTTGGGAGGCTAAATAGCGCTGTATAGAATTTGAGTATCACATAGCCACAAAGTTAGTACACCGGCCTCCAATGACCTAACTTCGAGCACAGAGATATATGAGGCCTTTTTCGGTGAACTTAAAACACCAAAAAAAAAAAAAAAGGGGGCACAAGGGCAGCACACAACTATGCTATGTGTGCCTGACAAACTATCAGTTTTCAACAGGCCTCAGTCTGACAGAACAGACTGTATCTTTTTTTGGGGAGGGGGAATTTTTTGAAAAAAAAATAATTGGTATATAGACAGTAAATAAGCTGCTGCAGCAGCAGACAGTTATGGAGATTTGGGAAGGATGCAGTTGTAAGAGGGTGGTGCTGTTATGGACAGTAAGGAACACGCTGTCACTTTAAGAGGCTGCACCCCCTTGTCTGGCGTGATGGAATGTTCTGCTTCTCCCCTGCAATAGTCGGTGTGATGAACTAGTCTGGCAGAGTGCAGGTGTGGAGCTGGAGCAGCGTGTGTGAGCTGAGGCTGCTGCAGAGAGGACTTTTTGTGCTGATAGCTGAAAGAGAGAAGAACTGTGTCCTGATATAGCTGCAAGAGAGCCACGAAGATACAGAGAAAGGAATTTACAGTTTCCAGGAGCATCCCTAGGATCCAGAAGCAAGGAGAAGACCACGCTTCACAGAGCTGACAGAAAACCGTGCGCACCACCGTATCAGACTGCTTGGGGCCCCCCTGGGACCGGAGCTGATTTTCCAACATCACCGTGAGTTTGTTCCTTTTTGGTGCACCTGTTAGGGCCTAGTGGAGGCTTCAATAGTCAGTACACGGGAGCCGTGTGGCCTGATTAGTAAAGGCCAGGGAGGTTATATGTAGAGTAGCATCATCATTTGTTTATTGTTTACATTTGCTTGTTAGACATATTTTGAGCCTGTAATAGTTGGAGCACCGTGCTATTTTATGGGAAAGATAACGTTTATAACTCTTGTAAATTGTCTTTTGCCATTGTATACCCCTGTTTGCATCTTCCTCATTCCCTTCATTCCTTGCCCTCCAATAAATCTACCCTTTGTTGTTTGCACCTCATCTTGTGTACAGTAGTCTTCCTGCACCGTGGTGGTCCCCCGGCCATCGCTTCACAGTGAGAGCAATTAACGCACATTCAGTGCCTGCAGGCCTTGCACTGATGTGGATATGCTGTGCCCTGCCTGCCTAGCGCTGCAAAATCGGGACCCAACAATTAGCCCTAAAAAGGACTTGGTTTCTGCAATATTTTAAGGAATTTGAGTAGGTGTCCTCCATAGTTGGCATGTGTGCAATGCAATCTTGCCTCACGCACGCGCAGTATGCTTTGTCCAACTGTGGGCAAAGCCGAAAAGCATTACTGCACATGCACCGGCGCACTATGTCCCGGAAGTATTCCGCTGTGTTCCGGGACATAGAGCGGGCAGCGGGGAAGGATGGGGTGGAGGAAAGAAGACGAAACACCGCCCATCGAACCGGATACAGGGCATTTACATAACCCACTAATTTGAGGTGACAGATTCCCTTTAAAAGCATGATTCTAACCCTATCAGCAGCAGCTCTCCCTACACTCGCTGAAACAGGAACAGAATGCTGCGAGCAGGGCGGCGCCTGGTCTCTTATACTCGGGATGATGCTGTGTGCCCCAGCCAATCACTGCATGACCACAACAAAGATAGCTGCAGCATTTCATGGCCTGGCAGACAATACCTGCAGCATGATTGGGTCTCTAAAGTCCGCCAAAACTGCTGGGTGGAGACTGCAGTTACCGCCAAATAATCCCACAAATGCTCACTGCTCGCCGAGTACGCCGAACATAGCGATACTCGGGCGATTAACGAGTAGTGGCGAGCACGTTCGCTCATCACTAGCTACAGTTTTTCAAACACAGATACAACAGGTCTCAGCCTGACATAACAGACTGTATTAAATTTTGGGTTTTTTTTCTAGAATTTTTTAAATAAAATTAAAAAGAACAAGGCTAGCAGACAAAACTCTGAAACTTATGCCTGCGAAGCTATGATTTTTCCACCACAGATATAACAGGCCTCAGCCTCACATAACAGACTGTATACAATTTTTTTAATGATTTTGTAGAATTTTTAAAATAAAAAAAGAACAAAGCTAGCAGAAAGAACTATGAAACTTATGCCTGTCAAGCTACGATTTTTCCAACATAGGTACAACAGGCCTCAGCCTCACACAACAGACTGTATTAAATTTTTTTATGGGATTGTAGAATTTTTAAAATAAAAGAAAAGAGTGGAACAAGGCTAGCAGACAGAACTATGAAACTCATGCTTGTGAAACTACGATTTTTCCAGCACAGGTACAACAGGCCTCAGCATGACAGAACAGACAGTATTATATTTTTTAGGGTTTTGTAGAATTTTTAAAATAAAAGAAAAGAGTGGAACAAGGCTAGCAGACAGAACTATGAAATTTATGCCTGCGAAGCTATGATTTTTCCACCACAGATACAACAGGCCTCAGCCTGACATAATGGACTATATGAATTTTTTTTTTATGGGTTTGTAGAATTTTTAAAATAAAAAAAAAACAAGGCTAGCAGACAGCACTATGAAAATTCATAGCTTGACAGGCAGAAGTTTCAAACACAGATACAACAGGCCTCAGCCTGACATAACAGACTGTATTATTTCTTTTTTTAGTCTTTTGTAGAATTTTTAAAATAAAAAAAAGAGTGGAACGAGGCTAGCAGACTGAACTATGAAACTTATGCCTGCCAAGCTACGAGTTTTCCAACACAGATACAACAGGCCTCAGCGCGACATAACAGACTATTTTTTTTAGTCTTTTGTAGAATTTTGAAGAAAAAAAAAAAAAAGAACAAGGCTAGCAGACAGAACTATGAAACTTATGCCTGTCAAGCTATGAGTTTTCCAACACAGGGGCTGGTGAAGACCCAGCGGTCATGGTTCACATTGGCACAAATGACAAAGATAGAGGTAGGTGGAAGGTCCTTTAAAACAATTTCAGGGAATTAGGCTGCAAGCAAGGACCTCCAACGTGGTATTTTCTGAAAAACTGCCTGTACCATGCCTGAGTGGCAACGGGAGATTAGGGAGGTTAATAAGTGGCTCAAGAATTGGTGTAGGAAGGAGGGGTTTGGGTTCCTGCAGAACTGGGCCGAGTTCTCAGTTGGCTACAGGTTCTACGCTAGGGATGGGCTGCACCTCAATGGGGAAGGTGCAGCTGTGCTGGGTGAGAGAATGGCTAGAAGGTTTGAGGAGTGTTTAAACTAGGGAATGGGGGGAGGGTATTCATTTTATAGGAGGGGAAGATAGTGCAGATAGAGACCTGGGCACAAATAAGGAAGTTGGGGGTGGCGGTGGCATGGGGGGGTGGAGTTAGACCAATTAATAATTTAAGAAAGAATAGAGGTATAGAGAGATACATAAAGTGCATGTGTACTAATGCCAGAAGCCTCGCCAACAAAATGGACGAATTAGAATTAATGTTGTTGGAGCATAATTATGATGACATGGTGGGGATATCTGAAACATGGCTGGATGAGAGCCATGATTGGGCTGTTAACTTGCAGGGTTATAGTCTGATCAGAAATGACCGAATGGATTAGCGAGGGGGAGGGGTATGTCTATATGTAAAATCATCTTTACAACCCATCCTGCGTGATAATATAGGTGAATCTAATGAAAATGGAAAGTCCCTGTGGGTGGAGATAAGGGGAGGGGGAAAAAAATAATAAATTAATGATATGGGTTTGTTATAAGTCTCCAAAAATAATGGAAGCAACTGAGAATATCCTCATAAAGCAAATAGATGAAGCTGCGACTCAAGGAGAAGTCATTATTATGGGGGACTTCAACTACCCTGAAATAGATTGGGGAACAGAAACCTGCAGTTCCAGCAAAGGTAATCGTTTTTTTGACAACTATGAGAGACAATTACCTTTCACAACTGGTTCAGGACCCAACAAGAAGGGGGGCACTGCTAGACCTACTATTAACCATGGGGGGTCACTTGGGGAATAGTGATCACAAAATAATAAGTTTTCATGTATCCTTTAATAAGATGTGTAGTAGAGGGGTTACAAGGACACTAAACTTTAGGAGGGCAAATTTCCAACAGATGAGAGATGATCTTGGTGCAATTAACTGGGACAATATCCTGAGACATAAAAATACACAAAAAAAATAGGAGACGTTTATTAGCATCCTGGATAGGACCTGTGCACAATATATACCGTATGGGAATAAACATACTAGAAATAGGAGGAAACCAATATGGCTAAATAGAGCTGTAAGGGGCGCAATAAGGGACAAAAAGAAAGCATTTAGAGAATTAAAGTAGGTAGTGAAGAGGCACTAAATAAATACAGAAAATTAAATAAATTCTGTGAAAAGCAAATCAAGGCAGCAAAGATTGAGACAGAGACTCATTGCCAAAGAGAGAGTAAAAATAATCCCAAAATATTCTTTAACTACGTAAATAGTAATAAGTGAAAAAATGATAGTGTTGGCCCCCTTAAAAATAGTCTGGGTGAAATGGTGGATGAGGATGAGGAAAAAGCCAATATGCTAAATGACTTTTTCATCAGTATTTACACAAGAAAATCCCATGGCAGACAATATGATCAGTGATAACAAAAATTCCCCATTAAGTGACATCTGTTAACCCAGCAGGAAGTACGGCGGCGTGTAAAAATCACTAAAATTTACAAATCTCCCGGCCCGGATGGGATACACCGCCGAGTACTGCAGGAATTAAGTACAGTCATTGATAGACCATTATTTTTAATCTTTAAAGACTCCATAATAACAGGGTCTGTACCACAGGACTGGCATATAGGGTTGAGCGAAACGGGTCGGCCATTTTCAGAAGTCGCCGACTTTTGGCAAAGTCGGGTTTCATGAAACCCGACCCGACCCCTGTGTGGGGTCGGCCATGAGGTCGGCGATCTTCTGAATCAGGTATCGGAATTCCGATACCGAGTTCTGATATGTTTGCGATATCGGGAATCGGTATCGGAATCCATATTTAATTGTAAAATAAAGAATCAAAATAAAAAATATTGATATACTCACCCTCGGACGCTCCCTGGTACTAACCGCCAGCTTCCGTTCATAAGAATGAGCACTTGAAAGACCTTAGATGACGTCGCAGCTTGTGATTGGTCGTGTGGTGGTCACGTGACCGCTCCGCGACCAATCACAGGCCGCGACGTCATCCAAGGACTTTCAAGAGCTCATTCTTATGAACGGAAGCTGGCGGTTAGTACCAGGGCGCGTCCGAGGGTGAGTATATCAATATTTTTTATTTTGATTCTTTATTTTACACATTAATATGGATCCCAGGGCCTGAAGGAGAGTTTCCTCTCCTTCAGACCCTGGGAACCATAGTATCCCATTGCACTGCATTGGGTTTCGTGTTTCGGCCCACCCCGACCCCGACTTTTTTATAGGATCGGCCGATTTCACTCGACCCGACTTTTGAGAAAGTCGGGTTTCGTGAAACCCGACCCGATCCTATAAAAGTAAAAGTCGCTCAACCCTACTGGCGTATAGCAAATGTTGTGCCAATATTCAAAAAGGGGACAAAAACTGAACTCGGAAATTATAGGCCAGTAAGCTTAACCTCTACTGTGGGTAAAATCTTGGAGGGCATTCTAAGGGATGCTATGCTGCAGTATCTGAAGAGGAATAACCTCATGACACAATATCAACACGTATTTACTAGGGACCATTCCTGTCAGACTAATCTGATCAATTTCTATGAAGAGGTAAGTTCCGGACTGGACCAAGGAAACGCAGTGGACGTAGTGTATATGGACTTTTCAAAAGCTTTTGATACGGTGCCACACAAAAGGTTGATAAAATAATAAATAAATAAAATGAGAATAATGGGGATAGGGGAAAATATGTGTAAGTGGGTTAAGAGCTGGCTCAGGGATAGGAAACAAAGGGTGGTTATTAATGGAGCACACTCAGACTGGGTCGCGGTTAGCAGTGGGGTACCACAAGGGTCAGTATTTAACCCTCTTCTTTTTAATATATTTATTAATGACCTTGTAGAGGGTATACAAGTAGAATTTCAATATTTGCAGATGACACTAAACTCCGCAGGGTAATCAATACAGAGGAGGACAATTTTATATTACAGGATGATTTATGTAAACTAGAAGCTTGGGCTGATAAATGGCAAATGAGCTTTAATGGGTATAAATGTAAGGTCATGCACTTGCGTAGAATAAATAAGATGTATAACTATGTGCTTAATTCTAAAACTCTGGGCAAAACCATCAATGAGAAAGACCTGGGAGTATGGGTGGATGACAAACTCACATTTATTGGCCAGTGTCAGGCAGCTGCTACAAAGGCAAATAAAATAATGGGATGCATTAAAAGAGGCATAGATGCTCATGAGGAGAACATAATTTTACCTCTATACAAGTCACTAGTTCGACCACACTTAGAATACTGTGTACAGTTCTGGTCTCTGGTGTATAAGAAAAACATAGCTGAACTAAAGCCGGTGCAGAGAAGAGCGACCAAGGTTATTAGAGGACTGGGGGGTCTGCAATACCAAGATAGATTATTACACTTGGAGCTATTTAGTTTGGAAAAACAAAGGCTATGGGGTGATCTTATTTTAATGTATAAATATATGAGGGGACAGTACAAAGACCTTTCTGATGATCTTTTTAATCATAGACCTGAGACAGGGAAAAAGCGGGCATCCTCTACGTCTGGAGGAAAGAAGGTTTAAGCATAATAACAGATGCAGATTCTTTACTGTAAGAGCAGTGAGACTATGGAACTCTCTGTCTCTGCCATATGATGTTGTAATGAGTGATTCATTACTTAAATTTAAGAGGGGACTAGATGCCTTTCTTGAAAAAGTGAAATGTTACAGGTTATATATACTAGATTCCTTGATAGGGTGTTGATGCAGGGAACTAGTCTGATTGCCGTATGTGGAGTCGGGAAGGAATTTTTTTCCCCAATGTGGAGCTTACTCTTTGCCACATGGTTTTTTTTGCCTTCCTCTGGATCAACATGTTAGGGTATGTTGGGTTAGGCTATGGGTTGAACTAGATGGACTTAAAGTCTTCCTTCAACCTTAATAACTGTGTTACAGATACAACAGACCTCAGCCTGACATAACAGACTGTATTATATTTTTTTTAGGGTTTTGTAGATTATTTTTTTTTTTATTTAAAAAATTCTACAAAGCCCTAAAAAAAATATAATACAGTCTGTTATGTCAGGCTCAGGCCTGTTGTATCTGTGTTGGAAACATCACAGCTTGACAGGCATAATTTCAGAGGTCTGTCTGCTAGCCTTGCTCCACTTTTTTTTTTAATTTAAAAAATGAGTGGAACAAGGCTAGCAGACAGACCTCTGAAACTTATGCCTGTCAAGCTACGATGTTTCCAACACAGCTACAACAGGCCTCAGCCTGACATAACAGACTGCATTCATTTTTTATTTTTTTTTAAGGTTTTGTAGAATTAAAAAAAAAAAAAAAAAAACAACAAGTCTAGCAGACAGAGCTATGGAACTTCTGCCTGTCAAGGTACGATTTTTCCAAAAGAGATACAACAGACCTCAGCCTGACAGAACAGACTATTATATTTTTTTAGGGTTTTGTTGAATTTTTAAAATAAAAGAGTGAAACAATGCTAGCAGACAGAACTATGCTACATGTGCCTGCGGAAGTATAATTTTTCAAAAACAGAAACACCAGGACTCAGTCTGACATAACAGACTGTATATATTTTTTTTTTTTTGGTGAATTTTTGGAAAAAAAAAACTGCAGCTAGGTATATAGTAAATAAGCAGCAGCAGAAAGTTATGGAGCTTTGGGAGGGATGCAGTAGGAGCTATGTATGCACATACAGTGCCTGCAGGCCTAGCACTAATGTGGATATGCTGTGCCCTGCCTACCTAGTGCTGTAATCTTGGGACCCACGAATTAGCCCTAAAAAAAGACTATTGGTTTCTCAGGAGTTGTGGACTGAACAGTTGCTGACCTGCACTAACTCTTGTTAGGTTGAACAATAAGAAATGTTCACTCTAGTTGCCTACTCCTGGCCTAATGGATATTGATCAGGTAAGCAGTAAAGAAATACAACAGACACACACAGTTGGATGTAAACTCTCCTTGATCAATCTATGGCTCAGCTCCAAGGGGCTTAATTTAATCAGGACACAGGTTTATATAACCCCTGTAAGGGGGCTCAGTTAGCTCTGAAATTAGAGTGATCGTATGTATTCCATTGGTTAGTGGGTTGGGCAATGAGCAAGTCCATGAGGTCATCGGGGTGGGTTGGTCCATGAGGTCATCAAGTTGGGTGTCACTGTGGGTGGATCCATGAGGTCATCAGGTGGGCGTCATCTTGGATATCAGCACATGGTGTGCTGAAACAGGAAATGGCAGCCATCTTTAGGGTCTCACTGATCTGAGAAATCTTATGTAAGGTTAAACAATACACGTTATGGGTCGCTTCTCTCAATCTCTTATGTCTTGAGGTTAATTAAGTATTTGATCTTATGGCTCTCCTCAACAATCTTAAAATAAATCTGTCACCTCAAATTGGCGAGGTATGTAAATGCCCTGTGTCCGGTCCGATGGGCAGTGTTTCGTCTTCTTTCCTCCAAGGTGAACTTTTTTGAAAAGTTCCCAGGCTCGAGTTCATATTTGTTCATCCAGCAGAGGGCGCATCACCGCGACTTGAGGTAACCATAGGACATTCCCCTGCATTCCATTCATTCACCAAATTTTACAGACAGGAGAACAGCTGCATTATTAACCTGGCTTAATGTCACCTTACAATAGCAAGGTGACATTAACCCTTCATTACCCCATATCCCACCGCTACACGGGAGTGGGAAGAGAGAGGCTAAGTGCCAGAATAGGCGCATCTTCCAGATGTGCCTTTTCTGGCGTGGCTGGGGGCAGATGTTTTTAGCCAGGGGGGTCCTATAACCATGGTACCTCCCTAGGCTATTAATATCTGCCCTCAGTCACTGGCTTTCCCACTCTGGCGGAGAAAATTGCGCGGGAGCCCACGTCAATTTTTTCTGGGATTTAACCCTTTAATTTAATAGCTAGAGCTTCAAAATTTTACACACAGACACTTGTTACATTAGTAAAGAGAAATATGTAATAAAAAAAGGGATATTAGATGGTTTACTGTACGTAAACCATGTCTCAAATCCTGTCGGGTTTGTGAAGGAGAGAGCAAAAGCCGGCAATTGAATTACCGGCTTTTATGCTATCTTGCGCTGAATTAAATATAAATATACAGTTAGGTCCATATATATTTGGACAGAGACAACATTTTTCTAATTTTGATTATAGATATTACCACAATGAATTTTAGACAAAACAATTCAGATGCAGTTGAAGTTCAGACTTTCAGCTTTCATTTGAGGGTATCCACATTAAAATTGGATGAAGGGTTTAGGAGTTTCAGCTCCTTAACATGTGCCACCCTGTTTTTAAAGGGACCAAAAGTAATTGGACAGATTAAATAATTTTAAATAAAATGCCCATTTTTAGTACTTGGTTGAAAACCCTTTGTTGGCAATGACTGCCTGAAGTCTTGAACTCATGGACATCACCAGACGCTGTGTTACCTCCTTTTTGATGCTCTGCTAGGCCTTCACTGCGGTGGTTTTCAGTTGCTGTTTGTTTGTGGGCCTTTCTGTCTGAAGTTTAGTCTTTAACAAGTGAAATGCATGCTCAATTGGGTTGAGATCAGGTAACTGTCTTGGCCATTCAAGAATATTCCACTTCTTTGCTTTAATAAACTCCAGGGTTTCTTTGGCTTTATGTTTTGGGTCATTGTCCATCTGTAGTATGAAACGACGACCAATCAGTTTGGCTGCATTTGGCTGGATCTGAGCACACAGTATGGCTCTGAATACCTCAGAATTCATTCGGGTGCTTCTGTCCTGTGTCACATCATCAATAAACACTAGTGACCCAGTGCCACTGGCAGCCATGCATGCCCAAGCCATCACACCGCCTCCGCCGTGTTTTACAGATGATGTGGTATGCTTTGGATAATGAGCTGTACCACGCCTTCGCCATACTTTTCTCTTTCCATCATTCTGGTAGAGGTTGATCTTGGTTTCATCTGTCCAAAGAATGTTCTTCCAGAACTGTGCTGGCTTTTTTAGATGTTTTTTAGCAAAGTCCAGTCTAGCCTTTTTATTCTTGATACTTATGAGTGGCTTGCACCGTGCAGTGAACCCTCTGTATTACTTTCATGCAGTCTTCTCTTTATGGTAGATTTGGATATTGATACTCCTACCTCCTGGAGAGTGTTGTTCACTTGGTTGGCTGTTGTGAAGGGGTTTCTCTTCACCATGGAGATTATTCTGCGATCATCCACCACTGTTGTCTTCCGTGGGCGCCCAGGTCTTTTTGCATTAATGAGTTCACCAGTGCTTTCTTTCTTTCTCAGGATGTACCAAACTGTAGATTTTCAAACTGTAGATTTTGCCACTCCTAATATTGTAGCAATTTCTCGGATGGTTTTTTCTGTTTTCGCAGCTTAAGGATGGCTTGTTTCACCTGCATGGAGAGCTCCTTTGAACTAATGTTTACTTCACAGCAAAACCTTCCAAATGCAAGCACCACACCTCAAATCAACTGCAGGCCTTTTATCTACTTAATTGAAAATGACATAACAAAGGGATTGCCCACACCTGTCCATGAAATAGCCTTGGAGTCAATTGTCCAATTACTTTTGGTCCCTTTAAAAAACAGGGTGGCACATGTTAAGGAGCTGAAATTCCTAAACCCTTCATCCAATTTTAATGTGGATACCCTCAAATGGAAGCTGAAAGTCTGAACTTCAAATGCATCTGAATTGTTTTGTTTAAAATTCATTGTGGTAATGTCTATAACCAAAATCAGAAAAATGTTGTCTCTGTCCAAATATATATGGACCTAACTGTATATATATATATGTGTCTCACTGACATATATATATATATATATATATATATATATATATATTTGTAGAATTGCACTTACTTACGGGTTGGGGAATACTCGCTTGGCAGCGATATAACACACAGCAAGACGTTTTTCTTCAAAAGTTCAACTGGGTTTATTACTCCATAAACCCCAGTAGCACAAAACACAAAATAACAATGTTCACAGTGTGACTCTGTTCCATCAGGACTGTGACCATACACTCTTGGTCGAGTCCAATATTCAGGCTCGCTCTGGAGCCAAACACACAGTCTGGTATTACCTGCTTGTCAGCGTTGCAGGCTTTCCCCTGGCGGTACCACACGGGACCTGTTACTGGCTCTGCAGATCCCTGGCCTCACCTCGTGCTGTTCAGGGATCCGGTCCTCCTCCCAGGACCTCCCAACACCCAAGTTACTCAGGGTCACACAGGTGGCTTGTCCGGGTACAATTCAGGACGTCCATCCCCAGCTGGGACCGTCCAATACCCAGGTCACCAGTAGCAAAGTCCCACCCCGTGCTCTTCAGGGCTTAGCACACCCAACACGGAGGTTTCTCTCAGGACCTTGCACCTGTCCCACACAGGTCTACACACTCAGACCACATAGGAACCTATAGGAACATGTGACCCACACCCTGGTCACATTATGTACCTGTAACCACTCCTACAGGTGAGGTATGGATCACATGGGCTGGTCACGTGATCCTTACATCATTGCATTTCCTCAAAACACCCGCACTGCCATATAGGAAAAAGGGGTACAGTGAGCACCCTCACCCAGTAGTGAGGTATGTGGGTAGCCAGACCCTCCCATCTCTCATAGCTACCCGCAACCCGGACCCAGGTGCACTAAATGACATCTTCAGTGCTTACGTGCTATAAAGACAAGATACTCCGAGTTGCATCGCAGGGAGCATCCATCCCTGTTACACATACCTCCCATTAACCACTATACCGGACACTGTCTCACTATCACATCCATGCATACAACTGCCATGGACTCTCACGGCCTCAACACGCCTCCGTGCGCACACTGGGGAAAAAATGCAGCGCCCCCTACCTGTTACAGGGGTCACTGCATCACAATATATATATATATATATATATAGACTGTATATATGTTTTTAGGAATATTTTAGCCGATGGATCCATGATTTGTCCATTTTGCAAGCCTGCGCAAAAAAAAATTTGCTGTACGGACGGAAGCCATATGGATGCCATAGGATGACACACGGATACATTGGTCCATAAAAATCGCATCCTCGCATTGAATACGGAACAGTGTTTTGGGAAAATGACTGCCTATTACGGCCGTAAAATACGGACCGTATTTCCCTACGCTGAGTGTGACGCCGGCCTAAGAGCTGGGTGAGGGACTGATGTAGGTCTCCTGTGCTGGGAGCCCTGACACCTCAAGCAACAGCTCAAACTGCTTTTGTGCATGCAACAGCTCAAACTGCTTTTGTGCTCAGCAATTCTCTGGTGGCAAAAATATCAGCTTTTAGACTACTATGGTTTAAAAAAAAAATGTAAGGAGAGCAACATAGGTAGTTGACTGACAGTAAGTGCAGGCTTGCCGGTCTGGGAGCGCTCCTGCTACAGGCAACACACATAAAGGTAACCCAACTTGGTGTCCAAACATTTCCAAAAATTATGGTCAGACACCACTAAAGTGGTATCAATTTCCCCAAAGCAGAAAAAGTATAATAGGGCTCTGACACCCTTTCCACTACAGGAAACCAAAGGTGGAGACCCAACTTGGAGTCTCCACATTTCAAAAATTGTTACTAACATCAGCAACAGTAGCAACAACATGCACAGAAGGGGGGCAGATGTTTTTAGCCAGGGGGGCCAATATCCATGGTCCCTCTCTAGGCTATTAATATCTGCCCTCAGTCACTGGCTTTCTCACTCTGGTGGAGAAAATGGCGTGGGAGCCCACGCCAGTTTTTTCTGCGATTTAACCCTTTATTTTAACAGCTAGAGCCCTCAAATTTTGCACACACACACTACTAACATTAATAGTGAGGAATATGCAAAAAAAAAGGGATATGAAAAGGTTTACTGTATGTAAATCATGTCTCATATCATGTCGGGTTTGGGAAGGAGATAGCAAAATCCAGCAATTGAATTACCAGCTTTTCTGCTATCTAGCGCTGTATGAAATATAAATTTATGCATATAAATATATATATATATATATATATATATAGATATATATATATATATAGATATATAGATATATCTATATATAGATATATATATATATATATCTATATATATATATATACACTATGTTCCAAATAATTATGCAAGTGACATTTTTCTCGGATTTTTCTAAATGGTTGGTGCAAATGACAGTCAGTCTAATAAAAGTAATCACCCGTTAGAGTATACATCGAATTTTATTGAAGAAACCTCCCAATGATAACAGTATAATCTCCAAAATGAATAAAAACTCAAAATGCACTGTTCCAAATTATTAGGCACAGTAGAATTTCTAAACATTTGAAATGTTTTAAAGAACTGAAAATGCTCATTTGTGGAATTTGCAGCATTAGGAGGTCACATTCACTGAACAAAAAAGCTATTTAGCTCCAAAACATCCTAACAGGCCAAGTTACATGTTAACATAGGAACCCTTCTTTGATATCACCTTCACAATTCTTGCATCCATTGAACTTGTGAGTTTTTGGAGAGTTTCTGCTTGTATTTCTTTGCATGAAGTCAGAATCGCCTCCCAGAGCTGCTGTTTTGATATGAATTGTCTCCCACCCTCATAGATCTTTTGCTTGATGATACTCCAAAGGTTCTCTATAGGGTTGAGGTCAGGGGGAAGATGGTGGCTACACCATGAGTTTATCTCCTTTTATGCCCATAGCAGCCAATGACTCAGAGGTATTCTTTGCAGCATAAGATGGTGCATTGTCATGCATGAAGATGATTTTGCTCCTGAAGGCATGTTTCTGCTTTTTATACCATGGAAGAAAATTATCAGTCAAAAACTCAATATACTTTGCAGTGGTCATTTTCACACCTTCAGGAACCTTAAAGGGCCCTACCAGCTGTTTCCCCAATGATTCCGGACCAAAACATGACTCCTCCACCTCCTTGTTGACGTCGCAGCCTTGTTGGGACATGGTGGCCATCTGCCAACCATCCACTACTCCATCCATCTGGACCATCCAGGGTTGCTCAACACTCATCAGTAAGCAAGATTGTTTGAAAATTAGTTTTCATGTATGTCTGGGCCCACTGCAACCTTTTCTGCTTGTGAACACTGTTTAGGGGTGGCCGAATAGTAGGTTTATGCACCACAGCAAGCCTCTGAAAGATCCTACACCTTGAGGTTCGAGGGACTCCAGAGGCACCAGCAGCTTCAAATAAATGTTTGCTTCTTTATAATGGTATTTTGGCAGCTGCTATCTTAATGTAATTAATTTGTCTAGCAGAAATCTTCCTCATTATGCCTTTATCTGCATGAACTCTGTCTGTTCTCTGTTTCAGACACAAATCTCTTCACAGTATGATGATCACTCTTAAGTTTTCGTGAAATATCTAATGTTTTCATCCCTCGACCAAGGCCTTGCACTGTTTAACGCTTTTCAGCAGCAGAGAGATCCTTTTTATTTACCATATTGCTTGAAACCTGTGGCCTGCTTAATAATGTGGAACATCATTTTTAAGTAGTTTTCCTTTAATTAGAATCATCTGGAAAACTAATTATCACATGTGTTTAAGATTGATTTCAGTGATCCATTGAGCCCTGAGACACAATACCATCCACGAGTTTATTTGAAAAACAAAACAATTAAATCTTTATGACACTTAAAACCAATTTGCATAATAATTTGGAACACAGTGTATATGTGTATGTGTCTCACTGATATATATATATACAGTGGGGCAAAAAAGTATTTAGTCAGTCAGCAATAGTGCAAGTTCCACCACTTAAAAAGATGAGAGGCGTCTGTAATTTACATCATAGGTAGACCTCAACTATGGGAGACAAACTGAGAAAAAAAAATCCAGAAAATCACATTGTCTGTTTTTTTAACATTTTATTTGCATATTATGGTGGAAAATAAGTATTTGGTCAGAAACAAACAATCAAGATTTCTGGCTCTCACAGACCTGTAACTTCTTCTTTAAGAGTCTCCTCTTTCCTCCACTCATTACCTGTAGTAATGGCACCTGTTTAAACTTGTTATCAGTATAAAAAGACACCTGTGCACACCCTCAAACAGTCTGACTCCAAACTCCACTATGGTGAAGACCAAAGAGCTGTCAAAGGACACCAGAAACAAAATTGTGGCCCTGCACCAGGCTGGGAAGACTGAATCTGCAATAGCCAATCAGCTTGGAGTGAAGAAATCAACAGTGGAGCAATAATTAGAAAATGGAAGACATTCAAGACCACTGATAATCTCCCTCGATCTGGGGCTCCACGCAAAATCACACCCCGTGGGGTCAGAATGATCACAAGAACGGTGAGCAAAAATCCCAGAACCACGCGGGGGGACCTAGTGAATGAACTGCAGAGAGCTGGGACCAATGTAACAAGGCCTACCATAAGTAACACACTACGCCACCATGGACTCAGATCCTGCAGTGCCAGACGTGTCCCACTGCTTAAGCCAGTACATGTCTGGGCCCGTCTGAAGTTTGCTAGAGAGCATTTGGATGATCCAGAGGAGTTTTGGGAGAATGTCCTATGGTCTGATGAAACCAAACTGGAACTGTTTGGTAGAAACACAACTTGTCGTGTTTGGAGGAAAAAGAATACTGAGTTGCATCCATCAAACACCATACCTACTGTAAAGCATGGTGGTGGAAACATCATGCTTTGGGGCTGTTTCTCTGCAAAGGGGCCAGGACGACTGATCCGGGTACATGAAAGAATGAATGGGGCCATGTATCGTGAGATTTTGAGTGCAAAACTCCTTCCATCAGCAAGGGCATTGAAGATGAAATGTGTCTGGGTCTTTCAACATGACAATGATCCAAAGCACACCGCCAGGGCAACGAAGGAGTGGCTTCGTAAGAAGCATTTCAAGGTCCTGGAGTGGCCTAGCCAGTCTCCAGATCTCAACCCTATAGAAAACCTTTGGAGGGAGTTGAAAGTCCGTGTTGCCAAGCGAAAAGCCAAAAACATCACTGCTCTAGAGGAGATCTGCATGGAGGAATGGGCCAACATACCAACAACAGTGTGTGGCAACCTTGTGAAGACTTACAGAAAACGTTTGACCTCTGTCATTGCCAACAAAGGATATATTACAAAGTATTGAGATGAAATTTTGTTTCTGACCAAATACTTATTTTCCACCATAATATGCAAATAAAATGTTAAAAAAAACAGACAATGTGATTTTCTGGATTTTTTTTTCTCAGTTTGTCTCCCATAGTTGAGGTCTACCTATGATGTAAATTACACACGCCTCTCATCTTTTTAAGTGGTGGAACTTGCACTATTGCTGACTGACTAAATACTTTTTTGCCCCACTGTATATATATATATATATATATATATAGATATATATATATATATATATATACATACAGTACAGACCAAAAGTTTGGACACACCTTCTCATTTAAAGATTTTTCTGCATTTTCATGACTATGAAAATTGTACATTCACACTGAAGGCATCAAAACTATGAATGAACACATGTGGAAGTATATACTTAACAACAAATTATGAAACAACTGAAATTATGTCTTATATTCTAGTTTCTTCAAAGCAGCCACCTTTTGCTTTGATGACTGTTTTGCACACTTGGCCTTCTTTTGATGAGCTTCAAGAGGTAGTCACAGGGAATGGTTTACACTTCATAGGTGTGCCCTGTCAGGTTTAATAAGTGGGATTTCTTGCCTTTTAAATGGGGTTGGGACCATCAGTTGGGTTGTGCAGAAGTCTGGTGGATACACAGCTGATAGTCCTACTGAATAGAACTTGTATTATGGCAAGAAAAAAACGGCTAAGTAAAGAAAAACGAGTGACCATGATTACTTTAAGAAATGAAGGCCAGTCATTCCGAAAATTTGGGAAAACTTTGAAAGTGTCCCCAAGTGCAGTGGAAAAAACCATCAAGTGCTACTAACTGGCTCACATGAGGACCGCCCCAGGAAAGGAAGACCAAGAGTCACCTCTGCTTCTGAGGATAAGTTTATTCGAGTCACCAGGCTCAGAAATCTCAGGTTAACAGCAGCTCAGATTAGAGACCAGGTCAATGCCACTCAGAGTTTTAGCAGCAGACATATCTCTACAACAACTGTTAAGAGGAAACTTTGTGCAGCAGGCCTTCATGGTAAAATAGCTGCTAGGAAACCACTGCTAAGGACAGGCAACCAGCTGATGAGACTTGTTTGAGCTAAAGAATACTAGGAATGGACATTAGACCAGTGGAAATCTGTGCTTTGGTCTGATGAGTCCAAATTTGAGATCTTTGGTTCCAACCACGGTGTCTTTGTGCGACGCAGAAAAGGTGAGCGGATGGACTCTACATGCCTGGTTCCCACCATGAAGCATGGAGGAGGTGGTATGGTGGTGCTTTGCTGGTGACACTGTTGGGGATTTATTCAAAATTGAAGGCATACTGAACCAGCATGGCTACTACAGCATCTTGCAGCGGCATGCTATTCCATCTGGTTTGCGATTAGTTGGACCATCATTTATTTTTCAACAGGACAATGACCCCAAACACACCTCCAGGCTGTGTAAGGGCTATTTGACCTAGAAGGAGAGTGATGGGGTGCTACGCCAGATGATCTAGCCTCCAGAGTCACCAGACCTGAACCTAATCGAGATGGTTTGGGGTGAGCTGGACCGTAGAGTGAAGGCAAAAGGACCAACAAGTGCTAAGCATCTCTGGGAACTCCTTCAAGATTGTTGGAAGACCATTCCCAGTGACTACCTCTTGAAGTTCATCAAGAGAATGCCAAGAGTGTGCAAAGCAGTCATCAAAGCAAAAGGTGGCTACTTTAAAGAACCTAGAATAAAAGACATAATTTCAGTTGTTTCACACCTGTTTTATACAGTATATAATTCCACATGTGTTAATTCATAGTTTTGATGTCTTCAGTGTAAATGTACAACTTTCATAGTCATGAAAATACAGAAAAATCTTTAAATGAGAAGGTGTCTCCAAACTTTTGGTCTGTACTGTATATATATATATATATATATATATATATATATATATATATATATATATATATATATATATATATATATATATATATATATATATATATATACTAGATGGCAGCCCGATTCTAAAGAATCGGGAGTCTAGAATCCATATATACTTTATTTATTCAAATGTAAGAATAATACAATTAATAAATAATAGTAAGAAAGAACAAAAAATGGCTGCACTCACCAGCTCTTGACAATTCTTGACAGTACGGCACATTTCTGATTGGTCGCTCGCGGCAGGCGGCAACCAATCAGAAAAGTGCCGCGTACCACGAAGGCATATATCTTTGTCCACCCTGAGCGGGTGTAGGACGCTGGTGACGTCACTTATCTCCGGACATTATCTCCGGACAAAGCCACGGAAGTTGGCACAAATTGCCGGAAGAAGTATTCTAGGCAATTATATATTAGATTTTAATGTTATCAGTGTTTACCTTTGAACGTTTATATTGTATTGTCCTGTCACCAGCCATGTGTATGATTATCGGCCGAAAGCCTCTCTGGAACCAATAATCACCCCATGTAAAGGTATCTTTATAAGTTAAAGATTCAGAATACTATGACTTTTATCATATCCTGAACAGTCAAGTTTTTTATGAACTGTTAAGGTTTTCTGGTTGAAGTAAAAAAAACTCTGAGTGTTTACAGTTTGAAACCATAAAATGTTGAAAAATTATGTCATTCTTGAGTATATCACTCAATGGTGCTCATAAACGTGTAAAATTTGATCTATAATATACTTTAATATACGTTACTTTAATCTTTAATATACTTAAGAACAGGGCCCCAGACATCACACAGGGGGTCTGAAACACCGCACAGTGGTCCAAAATATCGCTGTGCTCTGCCTGGGGCCCCATATGCTGCCTGGGGCCCCTGTGCTCTGCCTGGGGCCCCATATGCTGCCTGGGGCCCCTGTGCTCTGCCTGGGGCCCCATGTTCTGCCTGGGGCCCCTGTGCTCTGCCTGGGGCCACTGTGCTCTGCCTGGGGCCCCATATGCTGCCTGGGGCCCCTGTGCTCTGCCTGGGGCCCCATATGCTGCCTGGGGCCCCTGTGCTCTGCCTGAGGCCCCATAGGCTGCCTGGGGCCCCTGTGCTCTACCTGGGACCACTGTGCTCTGCCTGGGGCCCCATATGCTGCCTGGGGCCCCTGTGCTCTGCCTGGGGCCCCTGTGCTCTGCCTGGGGCCCCATGTTCTGCCTGGGGCCACTGTGCTCTGCCTGGGGCCCCATAGGCTGCCTGGGGCCCCTGTGCTCTGCCTGGGACCACTGTGCTCTGCCTGGGGCCCCATATGCTGCCTGGGGCCCCTGTGCTCTGCCTGGGGCCACTGTGCTCTGCCTGGGGCCACTGTGCTCTGCCTGGGGCCCCATGTTCTGCCTGGGGCCCCTGTGCTCTGCCTGGGGCCACTGTGCTCTGCCTGGGGCCCCATGTTCTGCCTGGGGCCACTGTGCTCTGCCTGGGGCCCCATAAGCTGCCTGGGGCCCCTGTGCTCTGCCTGGGACCACTGTGCTCTGCCTGGGGCCCCATATGCTGCCTGGGGCCCCTGTGCTCTGCCTGGGGCCACTGTGCTCTGCCTGGGGCCCCATATGCTGCCTGGGGCCACTGTGCTCTGCCTGGGGCCCCATATGCTGCCTGGGGCCCCTGTGCTCTGCCTGGGGCCCCATATGCTGCCTGGGGCCCCTGTGCTCTGCCTGGGGCCCCTGTGCTCTGCCTGGGGCCCCATGTTCTGCCTGGGGCCCCTGTGCTCTGCCTGGGGCCACTGTGCTCTGCCTGGGGCCCCATATGCTGCCTGGGGCCCCTGTGCTCTGCCTGGGGCCCCATATGCTGCCTGGGGCCCCTGTGCTCTGCCTGGGGCCCCTGTGCTCTGCCTGGGGCCCCATATGCTGCCTGGGGCCCCTGTGCTCTGCCTGGGGCCCCATATGCTGCCTGGGGCCCCTGTGCTCTGCCTGGGGCCCCATATGCTGCCTGGGGCCCCTGTGCTCTGCCTGGGGCCCCTGTGCTCTGCCTGGGGCCCCATGTTCTGCCTGGGGCCCCTGTGCTCTGCCTGGGGCCACTGTGCTCTGCCTGGGGCCCCATATGCTGCCTGGGGCCCCTGTGCTCTGCCTGGGGCCCCATATGCTGCCTAAGGCCCCTGTGCTCTGCCTGGGGCCCCATAGGCTGCCTGGGGCCTCTGTGCTCTACCTGGGACCACTGTGCTCTGCCTGGGGCCCCATATGCTGCCTGGGGCCCCTGTGATCTGCCTGGGGCCCCTGTGCTCTGCCTGGGGCCCCATGTTCTGCCTGGGGCCACTGTGCTCTGCCTGGGGCCCCAAAGGCTGCCTTGGGCCCCTGTGCTCTGCCTGGGACCACTGTGCTCTGCCTGGGGCCCCATAGGCTGCCTGGGGCCCCTGTGCTCTACCTGGGACCACTGTGCTCTGCCTGGGGCCCCATATGCTGCCTGGCGCCCCTGTGCTCTGCCTGGGGCCCCTGTGCTCTGCCTGGGGCCCCATGTTCTGCCTGGGGCCACTGTGCTCTGCCTGGGGACCCAAAGGCTGCCTGGGGCCCCTGTGCTCTGCCTGGGACCACTGTGCTCTGCCTGGGGCCCCATATGCTGCCTGGGGCCCCTGTGCTCTGCCTGGGGCCACTGTGCTCTGCTTGGGGCCCCATATGCTGCCTGGGGCCCCTGTGCCCTGCCTGGGGCCCCATATGCTGCCTGGGGCCCCTGTGCTCTGCCTGGGGCCCCTGTGCTCTGCCTGGGGCCCCATGTTCTGCCTGGGGCCCCTGTGCTCTGCCTGGGGCCACTGTGCTCTGCCTGGGGCCCCATGTTCTGCCTGGGGCCACTGTGCTCTGCCTGGGGCCCCATAAGCTGCCTGGGGCCCCTGTGCTCTGCCTGGGGCCACTGTGCTCTGCCTGGGGCCCCATATGCTGCCTGGGGCCACTGTGCTCTGCCTGGGGCCCCAATAGCTGCCTGGGGCCCCTGTGCTCTGCCTGGGGCCCCATATGCTGCCTGGGGTCCCTGTGCTCTGCCTGGGGCCCCTGTGCTCTGCCTGGGGCCCCTGTGCTCTGCCTGGGGCCCCATATGCTGCCTGGGGCCCCTGTGCTCTGCCTGGGGCCCCATATGCTGCATGGGGCCCCTGTGCTCTGCCTGGGGCCCCTGTGCTCTGCCTGGGGCCCCATGTTCTGCCTGGGGCCCCTGTGCTCTGCCTGGGGCCACTGTGCTCTGCCTGTGGCCCCATATGCTTCCTGGGGCCCCTGTGCTCTGCCTGGGGCCACTGTGCTCTGCCTGGGGCCCCATAGGCTGCCTGGGGCCCCTGTGCTCTGCCTGGGGCCCCATATGCTGCCTGGGGCTCCTGTGCTCTGCCTGGGGCCACTGTGCTCTGCCTGGGGCCCCATATGCTGCCTGGGGCCCCTGTGCTCTGCCTGGGTGTAGGACACTGGTGACATCACTTATCTCCGGACATTAGCTCCGGACATTAGCTCCGGACATTATCTCCGGACATTAGCTCCGGACATTAGCTCCGGACATTAGCTCTGGACATAGCCACGGAAGTTGGCACAAATTGCAGGAAGTAGTATTCTAGGCAATTATATATTAGATGGGCATTTCCTGAAGGAAATACATGGTGCTTGAACAGCGCTACCAGCTTTACAGCAGCACTTTTCACACACGGGACTTGGGGGCGCGCTTACTTTTGCACCCGGGGCCGGGGGCGCGCTTACTTTTGCACCCGGGGGCGCACTTACTTTTGCACCCGGAGGCGCACTTACTTTTGCACCCGGGGGCGCACTTACTTTTGCACCCGGGGGCGCACTTACTTTTGCACCCGGGGGCGCACTTACTTTTGCACCCGGGGGCGCACTTACTTTTGGTGGGCGGGGCTCCTCGGCCTCCGATTTGGTTGGTGGGGCCCCTCGTCCTCCGATTTGGTGGGTGGGGACCCTCGGCCTCCGATTTGGTGGGCGGGGACCGGCCTCCGATTTGGTGGGCGGGGACCCTCGGCCTCCGATTTGGTGGGCGGGGACCCTCGACCTCCGATTTGCTGGGCGGGGACCCTCGGCCTCCGCTTTGGTGGGCGGGGCCCCTCGGCCTCCGATTTGGTGGGCAGGGTCCCTCTGCCTCCGATTTGGTGGGCGGGGTCCCTCTGCCTCCGATTTGGTGGGCGGGGTCCCTCTGCCTCCGCTTTGGTGGGCGGTGCCGCTCGGCCTTCGATTTGGTGGGCGGGGCTCCTCGGCCTCCGATTTGGTTGGTGGGGCCCCTCGTCCTCCGATTTGGTGGGTGGGGACCCTTGGCCTCCGATTTGGTGGGCGGGGACCGGCCTCCGATTTGGTGGGCGGGGACCCTCGACCTCCGATTTGCTGGGCGGGGACCCTCGGCCTCCGCTTTGGTGGGCGGGGCCCCTCGGCCTCCGATTTGGTGGGCAGGGTCCCTCTGCCTCCGATTTGGTGGGCGGGGTCCCTCTGCCTCCGATTTGGTGGGCGGGGTCCCTCTGCCTCCGCTTTGGTGGGCGGTGCCGCTCGGCCTTCGATTTGGTGGGCGGGGCTCCTCGGCCTCCGATTTGGTTGGTGGGGCCCCTCGGCCTCCGATTTGGTGGGCGGGGCCCCTTATCCTCCGATTTGGTGGGCGGGGCCCCTCGGCCTCCAATTTGGTGGGCGGGGCCCCTCGGCCTCCGATTTGGTTGGTGGGGCCCCTCGGCCTCCGATGTGGTGGGCGGGGACCCTCGGCCTCCGATGTGGTGGGCGGGGACCCTCGGCCTCCGATGTGGTGGGCGGGGCCCCTCGGCCTCCGATGTGGTGGGCGGGGACCCTCGGCCTCCGATGTGGTGGGTGGGGCCCCTCGGCCTCCGATGTGGTGGGCGGGGCCCCTCGGCCTCCGCTTTGGTGGGCGGGGCCGGACCCCTCGGCCTCCGCTTCGCTGGGCGGTGCCGCTCGGCCTTCGATTTGGTGGGCGGGGCTCCTCGGCCTCCGATTTGGTTGGCGGGGCCCCTCGGCCTCCGATTTGGTTGGCGGCGCCCCTCGGCCTCCGATTTGGTGGGCGGGGACTCTCGGCCTCCGATTTGGTGGGCGGGGACTCTCGGCCTCCGATTTGGTGGGCGGGGACCCTCGGCCTCCGATTTGGTGGGCGGGGACCCTCGGCCTCCGATTTGGTGGGCAGGGACCCTCGGCCTCCGATTTGGTGGTCGGGGACCCTCGACCTCCGCTTTGGTGGGCGGGGCCCCTCGGTCTCCGATTTGGTGGGCGGGGTCCCTCTGCCTCCGATTTGGTGGGCGGGGCCCCTCGGCCTCCGCTTTGGTGGGCGGGGCCCCTCGGCCTTCGATTTGGTGGGCGGGGCCCCTCGGCCTCCGATTTGGTTGGTGTGGACCCTCGGCCTCCGATTTGGTGGGCGGGGACCCTCGGCCTCCGATTTGGTGGGCGGGGACCCTCGGCCTCCGATTTGGTGGGCGGGGACCCTCGGCCTCCGATTTGGTGGGCGGGGACCCTCGGCCTCCGATGTGGTGAGCGGGGCCCATCGGCCTCCGATGTGGTGGGCGGGGCCCCTCGGCCTCCGATTTGGTGGGCGGGGACCCTCGGCCTCCGCTTTGGTGGGCAGGGCCGCTCGGCCTTCGATTTGGTGGGCGGGGCTCCTCGGCCTCCGATTTGGTTGGCGGGGCCCCTCGGCCTCCGATTTGGTTAGCGGGGCCCCTCGGCCTCCGATTTGGTGGGCGGGGACCCTCGGCCTCCGATTTGGTGGGCGGGGACCCTCGGCCTCCGCTTTGGTGGGTGGGGCCCCTCGGTCTCCGATTTGGTGGGCGGGGTCCCTCTGCCTCCGATTTGGTGTGCGGGGACCCTCGGCCTCCGCTTTGGTTGGCGGGGCCCCTCGGCCTTCGATTTGGTGGGCGGGGCCCCTCGGCCTCCGATTTGGTTGGTGTGGACCCTCGGCCTCCGATTTGGTGGGCGGGGACCCTCGGCCTCCGATTTGGTGGGCGGGGACCCTCGGCCTCCGATTTGGTGGGCGGGGACCCTCGGCCTCCGATTTGGTGGGCGGGGACCACGGCCTCCGATTTGGTGGGCGGGGACCCTCGGCCTCCAATTTGGTGGGCGGGGCCCCTCGGCCTCCGATTTGGTGGGTGGGGACACTCGGCCTCCGATTTGGTGGGCGGGGCCCCTCGGCCTCCGATGTGGTGGGCGGGGCCCCTCGGCCTCCGCTTTGGTGGGCGGGGCCGGGCACCTCGGCCTCCGCTTTGGTGGGCAGGGCCGCTCAGCCTTCGATTTGGTGGGCGGGGCTCCTCGGCCTCCGATTTGGTTGGCGGGGCCCCTCGGCCTCTGATTTGGTTGGCGGGGCCCCTCGGCCTCCGATTTGGTGGGCGGGTACTCTCGGCCTCCGATTTGGTGGGCGGGGACCCTCGGCCTCTGATTTGGTGTGCGGGGACCCTCGGCCTCCGCTTTGGTGGGCGGGGCCCCTCGGCCTTCGATTTGGTGGTCGGGGACCCTCGGCCTCCGCTTTGGTGGGCGGGGCCCCTCGGCCTCCGATTTGGTGGGCGGGGTCCCTCTGCCTCCGATTTGGTGTGCGGGGACCCTCGGCCTCCGCTTTGGTGGGCGGGGCCCCTCGGCCTTCGATTTGGTGGGCGGAGCCCCTCAGCCTCCGATTTGGTTGGTGTGGACTCTCGGCCTCCGATTTGGTGGGCATGGACCCTCGGCCTCCGATTTGGTGGGCATGGACCCTCGGCCTCCGATTTGGTGGGCGGGGACCCTCGGCCTCCGACTTGGTGGGCGGGGACCCTCGGCCTCCGATTTGGTGGGCGGGGACCCTCGGCCTCCGATTTGGTGGGCGGGGACCCTCGGCCTCCGATTTGGTGGGCATGGACCCTCGGCCTCCGATGTGGTGGGCGGGGCCCCTCGGCCTCCGATTTGGTGGGCGGGGACCCCCGGCCTCCGATTTGGTGGGCGGGGCCCCTCGGCCTTCGATTTGTTGGGCGGGGCCCCTCGGCCTTCGATTTGGTTGGCGGGGCCCCTCGGCCTCCGATTTGGTTGGCGGGGCCCCTTATCCTCCGATTTGGTGGGCGGGGACTCTCGGCCTCCGATTTGGTTGGCGGGGCCCCTTATCCTCCAATTTGGTGGACGGGGACTCTCGGCCTCCGATTTGGTGGGCGGGGACCCTCGGCCTCCGATTTGGTGGGCGGG
This sequence comes from Ranitomeya variabilis, assembly GCF_051348905.1. Lineage (NCBI taxonomy): Eukaryota > Metazoa > Chordata > Amphibia > Anura > Dendrobatidae > Ranitomeya > Ranitomeya variabilis. The sequence goes on from NC_135237.1 coordinate 231,964,796, forward strand.
GCCCCACGGCCTCCGATTTGGTTGGCGGGGCCCCTCGGCCTCCGATTTGGTGGGCGGGGACTCTCGGCCTCCGATTTGGTGGGCGGGGCCGCTCGGCCTTCGATTTGGTGGGCGGGGACCCTCGGCCTCCGATTTGGTGGGCGGGGACCCTCGGCCTCCGATTTGGTGGGCGGGGACCCTCGGCCTCCGATGTGGTGGGCGGGGCCCCTCGGCCTCCGATGTGGTGGGCGGGGCCCCTCGGCCTCCGATGTGGTGGGCGGGGACCCTCGGCCTCCGATTTGGTGGGCGGGGACCCTCGGCCTCCGATTTGGTTGGCCGGGCCCCTCGGCCTCCGATGTGGTGGGCGGGACCCCTCGGCCTCCGCTTTGGTGGGCGGTGCCGGGCCCCTCGGCCTCCGCTTTGGTGGGCGGGGCCGCTCGGCCTTCGATTTCGTGGGCGGGGCTCCTCGGCCTCCGATTTGGTTGGCGGGGCCCCTCGGCCTCCGATTTGGTTTGCAGGGCCCCTCGGCCTCCGATTTGGTGGGCGGGGACTCTCGGCCTCCGATTTGGTGAGCGGGGACCCTCTGCCTCCGATTTGGTGTGCGGGGACCCTCGGCCTCCGCTTTGGTGGGCGGGGCCCCTCGGCCTTCGATTTGGTGGTCGGGGACCCTCGGCCTCCGATTTGGTGGGCGGGGACCCTCGGCCTCCGCTTTGGTGGGCGGGGCCCCTCGGCCTTCGATTTGGTGGGTGGGGCCCCTCAGCCTCCGATTTGGTTGGTGTGGACCCTCGGCCTCCAATTTGGTGGGCGGGGACCCTCGGCCTCCGATTTGGTGGGCGGGGACCCTCGTCCTCCGCTTTGGTGGGTGGGGCCCGTCGGCCTCCGATTTGGTGGACGGGGCCCCTCGGCCTCCGATTTGGTGGGCGGGGACCCTCGGCCTCCGATTTGGTGGGCGGAGCCCCTCGGCCTCTGATGTGGTGGTCGTGGCCCCTCAGCCTCCGCTTTGGTGGGCGGGGCCGGGCCCCTCGACCTCCGCTTTGGTGGGCGGGGCCGCTCGGCCTTCGATTTGGTGGGCGGGGCTCCTCGGCCTCCGATTTGGTTGGCGGGGCCCCTCGGCCTCCGATTTGGTTGGCGGGGCCCCTCGGCCTCCGATTTGGTGTGTGCTCTGCCTGGGGCCACTGTGCTCTGCCTGGGGCCCCATATGCTGCCTGGGGCCCCTGTGCTCTGCCTGGGGCCCCATAGGCTGCCTGGGGCCCCTGTGCTCTGCCTGGGGCCCCTGTGCTCTGCCTGGGGCCCCATGTTCTGCCTGGGGCCCCTGTGCTCTGCCTGGGGCCACTGTGCTCTGCCTGGGTGTAGGACACTGGTGACGTCACTTATCTCCGGACATTAGCTCCGGACATTAGCTCCGGACAAAGCCACGGAAGTTAGCACAAATTGCAGGAAGTAGTATTCTAGGCAATTATATATTAGATTTATTTATATGTTTTCACGGATATTTGTGCCCATGGATCCATTCTATGTCCATTTTGCAAGCCGGCGAGAAAATTTCGCTGTACGGATGCCATACGGATTACATGCGGAGGATGACATGCGTAAAATACGCAGCCACACCCTGCCTACGGATTACATACGGATCACTGTTTTGGGATAATTTCTGCGTATTACGCATGTAAAATACAGACCGTATTTCCATACGCTGAGTGTGACGCCAGCCTTACAGTGCCAATGACCATGCAGGGATTGTCTGCCATGCACTGTAATGCCGCAGCCATCTTTGTTGTAGTGATTGGCTGTATAAGATACCTGGCGCTGCCCTTATCGCAGCATTCTGTTCCGGACTCAGCTAGTGTAGGGAGAGCTACTGCTGAGATAGGGTCAGAATCGTTCTTTTAATAGTTAGTGTGGGTCTGCTAGTGTTAAGTCCACAAATCCTGAGAAACCAACAGTCCTTTTTAGAGCTAATTCGGGGATACATAGATTGCAGCGCTAGATAGGCAGGGGAGCCTATGTGTACATATCCACATCAGTGCAAGGCCTGCAGGAACTTTATATGAGTACAGAGATCTCACTGCATAGCTCAAAAAGCTCCATTACTGTCTGCTGCTGTTTATTTTATCAATACCTAGCTGCAGTTATCCGTGGCAATTTTTTTTTTTTTTGCAGCTTATACCGGCTCATTTTATTATATAGCAATCCAGAGCTCCTGTTTTCTATATTTATATGCTTGGTCACGCTGCAGACTACAGCCAGGTCAGTGCAATACAAGAGCATGCAAATCTAAGAATTTAAAACATTTTTTTTTGTCCCAGGCATCAGATGTGAGTGCTCCAAAGAAATCTGTCCTTTTTTTGGTACGATATAATATTTTGTAGTGTCTTTCAACATTTTTGGACACCATTTTGCTTACCTAAAGATCTGTAGCTGTCCCAAAAGTATTTAGCTATAGTTCTTATATTTATCACTGAGTTGTACGCCACAAGCATCGCATATCATTGCGCTAAATATCTTTCAATTTTAGTACTCCAATTTTTTTGTTTAGTGTCATAAACAACTTATTGACACAATTTTGGTGTGCCCAAAAAATCAAGGCCACATTTTGATCAGTCTGATATCTTTGGCTGATGCCTGGTGTATCTGTGGTGTCAAAATCCTTGCTTTGCAGGCATACGTTGCATTGTTCTGTCTGCTAGCCTTTCATCTACTCAGTATTTAGTGCTTTCAAAAAAAAAAAAAAAAAAAAATACAGTCTTATCTCCGTCAGATGCCTGGTGTATCTGTGGTGTCCAAATCTTCGCTTCACAGGCATATGTTTCACTGTTCTGTCTGCTAGCCTTGGTCTACTCAGTATTTAGTGTTTTCACAAATTACCAAAAACATTTAAAACTATTTATACAGTCTGTTATCTCCATCATATGCTTGGTGTATCTGTGTTGTAAAAATCTTTACTTCACAGGCATACGTTGTATTTTTTGTCTGCTAGAATTGGTCTACTGATTATTTTTTGTTTTAAAAATATTAAAAAATATATATATATATTTTAACTGTCTGTTATCTCCGTCAGACGCTCGTTGTAGCGGTGTTCTCCAAATATTTGTTTTTCAGGCATACTGATCACATACAATTTAATCTAAAAATAGGCTTTGTGGCTTTAAGATTACCTCCTTCATAAATGAAGCAAGATATGTCTCCTTATGTGTCACACACCACATAGCCAGCTAGGGTTGTTAAATGTTACAATGACATTTCCCAAAGAATGCATTTGTATTGGTTGAAAGCAATGTTAAAGTTGAAAAACGCATCAAAAACGCTGCGTGTGAACATAGCCAAAGTGGTGTAGGAACATTTTGGTCTGGGGTTAGTTATTTTGCCTTATTTACAAGTCATTAGCCTGGAAAGGATGTACCTTAACATTTTTACCAGCAAAATCCATTTTAGTTTTGTTTTTGTATGTTTTTTGGTGCACCTGTAAAAATGGCGTAAAACTCTGACAACATTGCTTACAGCTGTGACCTAGGAGTCAGAAATGCTTCCAGGGTGATCCCCATGATGATCTTGCGTCATTTGAGCAGTGTTTCCATCATTTTCTGATGTTTTTAGACCTTAAAAGGACCCCCGGGGGATCACGGTAAAAATACTCGGGTTTCCCATAGACTTACATTGAGCTCGTTGCTCGGGTCGAGTACCGGAGTAGTCCAATTTGCTCGACCCGAGCAAGGAGCACCCGAGTATTTTAGTTCTGGTTCATCACTATGCGAGATAAATACAGCACATTAAATACTACACCATCTCCTTGTCTGCCCAGTCTATGTCTGGGGAGCAAACGTCATTGGAGATCAATGAGTTATTCACCTTGATGAAAGTTAGGCAGTCTACACTTTCAGAGGACAGCTGGATACACTTATCCATCAGGACACCAGCAGCAGCACTGAAGACATGTTCTGAGAAAACAGGCATGACAAAAACTCCAAGGCGGTACAGGATATTATTATAATTATTTATTATTATAGCGCCATTTATTCCATGGAGCTTTACATGTGAGGAGGGTTATACATAATAAAAACAAGCACAGTAATCTTAAAACAATAAAAGTCTTGACTGGTACATGAGGAGAGAGGACACCGCCAGTGAGGGCTCCCAAGCTACAATGGATGGGTGAGGATACAGTAGGGGAGGGTAGAGCTGGTCATGCAGTGGTTTGGTGGATCGGTGGTTACTGCAGGTTGTAGGCTTGTCGTAAGAGGTGAGTCTTCAGGCTCCTTTTGAAGGTTTCCACAATAGGCGAGAGTCTGATATGTTGGGGTAGAGAGTTCCAAAGTAGGAGGGATGCATGGGAGAATACTCTTCAATTTATGAAGACCAAAGAGCAAAAGGGTCCAAATTACCCCTGATGGCATTGGGATTGAACTAGAGATACTCCTGCACCATCCTCTCCACTCGTTCACTATGTGTCAGACTTGTACTCTGTTCTGCTCATGCATGAGTTGGTCTGAAAATGTGTGAAATGACTCACAGAAATTGTTACTGTAGCTTACACATTTGCTGCTGCTAATGTTTTGCATTGACGACTCAACGTTCCCAGGATTGAAAGTCTATAACTGTGATGCACACCGTGTTCCTCACTGCTGTCTTGGGGATAACCACTCTTAAGATTGTCTACAAGCATATTTCGTTACTTCAGCCTACGCATGTCCCATTCCAAGAGGGGAAGCATTTGGCAAAATGTACTCTTGTACCATGAATCTAATGGAGTGGCAACCCAGTAGTCAGAACTATTTATAATTCTATCAATGCATCATGTTGCAGTTATGAGTGCCTTCTTGCTGCACTGTGTAGGGCGCTTACATAAGGTCCAAGTCCATGGTGTATTGGTGGTGGGGCAACATTCAAGCTTGCTTCCTCCGTCCCCTCCCGCCAATCACGGACAAAAGAGAGGGGATCATTATCCTCTTCATCTCCTGACTGTTGTGCGCCCTTAACCTCTTCCTCAACTTGTTCATCGACTCCTATAATTTCACTTTTGGTTTGTCTGATACCATGAACCCCCGTTGATTGATGTAATCCACCCTCCTATGGAATTTAGAGATATTGTTATCCCATATGCATCCTCCTCTGCTTTCTCCTTTTCCTCAGGAACACCACCTCCCCCAGCAGATTTTTCAAAGAGTGGTCCAGCATGTAGATGACTAGAATAGTGATGCTAATAATGGCATAGTCAGCACTAACAATCTTAGTAGCCATTTCGAAACTGTGCAGAAGGTCTTCACTAGTGCCTACTCCTCAAGCTTAATTTGCACCACGTCCGTTCTGTGTTGGCCCAGGCTATGCAAAATGACATACTGCACCAGGGCTTGTCACTGCTTCCACAGATGCTGCAACATGTGTAGAGTAGAATTCCACCTTGTTGGCACATCACATTTCAACTGGTTAACGGGCAGCCTGAAAGACCTCTGTACTTATGCAAATCAAAGTGCATTGCTGTGATTGGCTGGTGATGTAACATCATCAGGAGTTATAAAAGAACAGGTGTCTCAAGGCTTGGCACCCTGATGGCATACAGTATTTCGTGGTCTGTGGTAAATTTATGTGATATCTAGAGATAAGAAAATGTAGCAAATGTCGACTCATGTTCGGTTTCACGCATTTTTACTCAAAGTCAGCAAAACTCGGTCATAGTTCGGTTAATCATTGCATTTCCACTAATGCTTTTGGATTGCAGAAAGCTAATTCCCAGAGTGGTGGAGCTATCAGAAACTGCCACCCTTGATCTGGTCTTTGTTCAGCTCTGTTCGATCTCCTAGCTAGATAACTCACCTCTTCCCCAAGAAATTAGGTGTCACGACTCAGCTGTCGGGTGACCCTGGACCAGGGGCTACTTCCCTGTCCCTAACACTAGAGCGTGCCCAAGCTCAACTTATTCTTCGGTATACTTCTGAAGGTGAAGATGCTGGGGCCTGCACTCTTGCCTTAGGTCCTGAATAAGCCCTCTGTCTGTTCTCTTCCCCTAACCAGGGAAGAGTGGAGCTGCTGTGCACCACAGTACAGCAACCCAACAAACAAGGCAATACTAACAAGGGGTAACTGAAAATACCAGGCATACAACCATGAACTCACATATAACAGAGGAATGCATCGAGGAGTGGAGGATGGGAGAAAAAACAAAAGAAGAGGGAAGGGAATTATCACACTTACAAACCAACTGAACAGTCACAGATAACTCCTCCAAATGCCTTCTCATAGCGCCAAAAACACCTCTCTTCTAAGCCATAAAGCATAAGCTAGCTCTGACATGTTACAAAATGACCTGCTCAAAAAATACCAAGATAGGAGGACCATAAGGTAACCAAAGAAAATGTAGGGACAAACAAAATCCTCCAGAGTGGATGCTCATAAAATTATTTTCTATTAAAGTACATAATTTAAATTAAAAACCATTAAAAATTGGAAATGCAACTCAACCACAAAAATGATGAGAAAAAGCGCTAACACTGTACATGATAATGATATGGTACATTAAGTGCAACAATACAAATTATGCAGAATAGTGAACATCAAGTAATAATCCGACAGACAGTTTAAAGAGAGATAGAAACATTTTACAATATAAATGAAGCAAAGGTGAGTATAATATCATCAATACTAGTCATAGAAATAATATGGCCATTCAAGAATATGGTGTGAAGATTAGGTAAAGTGCATAGTGCAGACAATTTTCAATGAAATATATAGAGAGGGATAAATCAATCCAGTATCATCATGTACAGTATTTCTGCTTCTTCTCATAATTTTTGTGGTTGAGTTGCTTTCAAAATTTTAATGGTTTTTAATTTAAATTATGTACTTTAATAAAATTATTTTCTATGAGGATCCACTCTGGAGGATTTTGTTTGTCCCACATTTTCTTTAGCTCTGACATGTTTGAATCAGGACCTAGATTATACAGGCAATAGGAGTAGCTAACCGAGCTCAGCTGAGGGCTCAGATTCCCAGAACCTCCAACATGGTCGATTAACCCTTGTTCTGCCAAAAGAAATAAACACCATTTAAAAAGAAGTGATGTGCTTCTTTTCAGCACCGGAGTAGGAGCAATTAGATGCTGTGGTCTTCTGTCTCCTCTCTATTGCTGTAACCCTGTGACATTAGGACTAACCACAACTTACACTTTTAGTCGCTTCCTAAAAACACATCTGTTTAGGGCAGCCTATCACGTTCCCCTATCACAGTCCTTTTTATATATAGCCCATTCTCTACTTCTCTGAACATAGTTTGCCATCAAACTCCTACGCACCCAAAAGCACTACAAATATTGACTGGTCACAACCCCAGCCAGCCTTTATCTGCCCTCCATTTCCTCAAAATGGCATCATTGTAAATAAGCACCTGTACTTTGTGCAACGCCCACCTCATTGTACATTGTAACCTCTTTGGCTACGTTCACATTTGCGTTGTGCGCCGCAGCGTCGGCGACGCAACGCACAATGCAAATGTGAACGCATGCACAACGCAGCGTTTTTTGACACATGCGTCCACTTTTGCATGGTTTTGGGCACAGAAAAAACTGCAACTTGCTGCGTCCTCTGCGCCCTGACGCATGCACCACAGTGACGCATGTTAAATATAGGGGTGCATGACGCATGCACTCCTCCCATCACCATGTGGTTTTTAATTGCATCTCAACACACTTGGTCCCGGCTAACTGATATGTAGGCTTTGCTGAATAGAGGTGTCCACATTCACCCAGGCATACAGATATTGGCCTTTGGTAAGTGTTCACATTTGGACAGGGAGGTCAGGGACCCATCAGTCTGAGACCACTTTGATGAAGTTGATGGGCTCACACTATTTGATTTATATCAAATTCTGTGCAAAGCGTCTCTTAAATATTTTTCTAATGTTCAAAAGCCATTTTGCTATTCAAATTTCATGTATTCCATATTAGACATGCTTTGGCACGATGGAGTGCAACCTTTTTTGTATATTTATGTATGGAGGTAGCTGCTCCTGGTATGCACCTATTCACACTGGTTAGGATGTGCGAGCCGTTTTTTCTGTTAATTCCATGTTAGCTTACTGGCTGTGCACTCCTCCCATCACCATGTGGTTTTTAATTGCATCTCAACACACTTGGTCCCGGCTAACTCATATGTAGGCTTTGCTGAATAGAGGTGTCCACATTCACCCAGGCATACAGATATTGGCCTTTGGTAAGTGTTCACATTTGGACAGGGAGGTCAGGGACCCATCAGTCTGAGACCACTTTGACGAAGTTGATGGGCTCACACTATTTGATTTATATCAAATTCTGTGCAAAGCGTCTCTTAAATATTTTTCTAATGTTCAAAAGCCATTTTGCTATTCAAATTTCATGTATTCCATATTAGACATGCTTTGGCACGATGGAGTGCAACCTTTTTTGTATATTTATGTATGGAGGTAGCTGCTCCTGGTATGCACCTATTCACACTGGTTAGGATGTGCGAGCCGTTTTTTCTGTTAATTCCATGTTAGCTTACTGGCTGTGCACTCCTCCCATCACCATGTGGTTTTTAATTGCATCTCAACACACTTGGTCCCGGCTAACTCATATGTAGGCTTTGCTGAATAGAGGTGTCCACATTCACCCAGGCATACAGATATTGGCCTTTGGTAAGTGTTCACATTTGGACAGGGAGGTCAGGGACCCATCAGTCTGAGACCACTTTGACGAAGTTGATGGGCTCACACTATTTGATTTATATCAAATTCTGTGCAAAGCGTCTCTTAAATATTTTTCTAATGTTCAAAAGCCATTTTGCTATTCAAATTTCATGTATTCCATATTAGACATGCTTTGGCACGATGGAGTGCAACCTTTTTTGTATATTTATGTATGGAGGTAGCTGCTCCTGGTATGCACCTATTCACACTGGTTAGGGTGTGCGAGCCGTTTTTTCTGTTAATTCCATGTTAGCTTACTGGCTGTGCACTCCTCCCATCACCATGTGGTTTTTAATTGCATCTCAACACACTTGGTCCCGGCTAACTCATATGTAGGCTTTGCTGAATAGAGGTGTCCACATTCACCCAGGCATACAGATATTGGCCTTTGGTAAGTGTTCACATTTGGACAGGGAAGTCAGGGACCCATCAGTCTGAGACCACTTTGACGAAGTTGATGGGCTCACACTATTTGATTTATATCAAATTCTGTGCAAAGCGTCTCTTAAATATTTTTCTAATGTTCAAAAGCCATTTTGCTATTCAAATTTCATGTATTCCATATTAGACATGCTTTGGCACGATGGAGTGCAACCTTTTTTGTATATTTATGTATGGAGGTAGCTGCTCCTGGTATGCACCTATTCACACTGGTTAGGATGTGCGAGCCGTTTTTTCTGTTAGTTACATTCTGGGTTAAGGTTTGCTATTTAGCTCAGTTGCATTCTGCAGGCAGTGTCAGTTATAGTTTCTGCTTCGACTTGAGTAGCTGACCCCATTTGCCTTGATTTGTCCTGCTGCTTGCTTACTGAACCCATGTCTGTTTATTCCCTCTTCCCGTTCCAACTCTGTGTTCCCCTTTCATGTATTGACTCTGGTTTTGACTCAGCTTGCACACTGAACTGTTGTTTTGTCTTTGGCATATCTGCTCCTGACTGGTACTGACCCATTTGACTTGTAATAGACTCTGTTTGCTTATTCCCTTTGTGCTGCGTTACAATCTTATATCGACCCGGATTGTTTACTATTCTGCTGCCACCTGGTGGTGGCCTCGTCGCTGCATTGCAGGTCTGGTACTGCTGTGTGCAGTCCTCCCTCCACTCTATTGCCACCTAGTGGAACTTGCTATTACCTGCATTGCAGTGGTGAGACATTATAACTGACCATTGACAGTTTTTTTTTCTTCACTCCTCTCAAATGGTGCAGGATTTTTCTGTTGAACATAGAGCCCTTGTCACTTCTCATAATCAGCTTCAAAAGGAGCTCTCTGAGACTGTTTGTTCTGTTCAGGGTTCTATTTCCCAATCTGCCTGTAGGCACTCAGACCCCATAGATGTCTTGTTCCTCACTCCTGAACCTACGGTCAGACTCCCAGATACGGATAAGTTATTTTTCTCCCTGAGACTCCGATCCTCTGGGGATGAGAGTCAATGGGTGGGGATAATTATTTTCTTGCTTCGGGAGGGTCCCCAGACTTGAGCTTTTTTGCTACTGCCCCTGAACGTGTGTCTGTGGATAGATTCTTTGAGGCCTTAGGACTGATTTTTGATGAACCAGACCAGGTCAGGGTTGCAGAGGACACCATCATGGGTCTCTTCCAGAGTAAACTCACCACCGAATGCTCTGAGTTCAGGCAGTGGGCCACTGAAGTTATCTGGAACGACTCTGCACTTAGATATCAGTTCAGGAGAGGACTGCCGAATCATCTTAAGGATTCTCTGCCTCTCCATCTGCCACCCAGCTCTTTGGAGGAGGCTATTCATATGGATCGGAGGTTGCGGGAGAGAGTCGTAATACAACAAGATACTCCTTTACGTCCGGCTAATCCTGATGTGGCATCCTATACTGAACCTATGGAGGTAGGTGCCATCAACCTGAAGGAGAAGGAGAGGAGGTGACAATGAGAGAGGAGATTATGTTTTTTCTGTGGAGATCCTTTACATTGGTAAAAGGACTGTCCCTCTTGTCCATCGAACAACAAGCTGCCGAGTCTGGGTGACAGTCTAGGAGGTAACCCAGACTCTCAGTTACCTTTTTCCTCATGTCAAAAAAATGTTGTTGGAGGAGGAACTTTGTTATGGGGATTGTTTCACACCCACTTCAGCTTTCGTGGACTGTGGGTCATCCATGAACTTCATTGACTCAAGCTTGGTGTCTAAGTGTCAGATAGGGACAGCTAGGCTTGAAACACCAATTCATATCATTGCTATTGATAAGACTCCATTGGTTAAGATCATTGTTAATTTTGTATCGGAGGAGTTCCTCCTCAAAGTTGGTTCCTTGCATCAGGAAAACATCACATGTTATGTTCTGGCCAATCTTCCAGCGGGACTGATGTTGGGATTCCCCTGGTTACAGTTATATAATCCTGTTATTAACTGGGAATCTCTGGATATTGTAAAAGGGGGCCTAATTGTTCTAAAGGTTGTCTTTCTACTGTACTGGTGTCATCCGTTGATCTGGAGGGTATTCCGGAGCACCTGAAGGATTTTAAGGACATACTTTCCAAAAAAAAGGCTGAGGTTTTACCACTGCATCGCTCCTATGATTGCGCTATCTATCTCGTTCCAGGTGCTAAATTGCCCAAGGCCCATCTGTACAATCTTTGTGGCCTAGAACGTTCCGCTATGAAGGAGTATGTCTCTGAAAGTTTACAAAAAGGACACATCCGTCCCTCTGCCTCTCCTGTGGCTGCGGGATTTTTTTGTTAAGAAAATAGATGGTGGTTTACGACCTTGCCTCGATTTTCGTGAACTTAATAAGATAACGGTCAGAAATACCAATTGTCTGGGGCTAAGTGGTTTTCCAAGTTAGACCTCAGGGGAGCATATCATTTTATTCGTATTCGGGTGGGGGATGAGTTGAAAATGGCATTTCTCACCTCAGAGGGTTTGTTTGAAAACTTGGTTATGCCCTTTGGTATCACCAATGCGTCTGCTGTGTTTCAAAATTTCATTAAGAATGTTTTTTCCTACTTCATTTGGCGCTTTGTGGTGATATATTTAGAGAACATCCTGGTATTTTCATCTGACAAGGAATCTCACTTGGGTCATCTGTGTGCAGTTCTCCTCAGGTTACGAGAGAATTTGCTGTTCGCTAAACCTGAGAAGTGTTTATTTTTTGTCCAAGAGCTGTCCTTTTTGGGGTGATTTTGTATGCTAAAGGGTTTTGCATGGACCATGGAAAGGTACAGGCCATTGTGGATTGGGTGCAACCCAAAGACCTGGGAGGTCTTCAGCGCTTTTTGGGGTTTGCTAATTATTATCCGAGATTTATTAAAGGGTTTTCTCAGGTAGTCAAGCCTCTCACTGACCTCACTCATAAGGGGGCTGATCTCCTGCTGAGAAGAAATATGATGGTTAGCCATAAAACTGTCTTTTGAAGAATGGAGACACGTTTTGGAGCGGGATGTTCACCGGATTACAGACCACAAGAACCTGTCCTACATTGAGTCAGCTAAGTGCTTAACTCCTAGACAGGCAAGGTGGTGCTTTTTTTTTTTTTTTCTCTTCACGGTTCCATATTTCCATCACCTTTCAGCCTGGTTCCAAGAATGTCAAGGCCGATGCCTTGTCTCGCAGTTTGGATCCGGTAACACCTCCCAAACCTCCTTCCTCCATTCTTCAGCACGGGGTGGTCATTGCTAGGGTGTCCTCTGAGTTGAAGCAGGATATTCATGAGGCTCAGTCTCTTGCTCTGTTAAGGGGATAATATACGAATAATATATAATATATATCTCAAATCCAGCTTATATTTAAAAATGGGCGCTTTGCTGAATATTAGAATCATGTAGCTTTAAGGTTTTCTGACTCATCGTCATAAGATTTAATTCTGTTCATTATTCTGTACTAGTATGTGTCAACCCCACAGATGGACTCTGAGATGGCTGTATAATCCACCCAGCTTATATTGCCCCTCTCAAAGATCAATACAATACGTGCAAAGACAGATGTCAGCCTGACCTAGCAATAACCATTAGAGTAATAATCCTATAGTAATAAAGATAATGACATTGAACATGTGTAATCAGAAATAACTGCAAAAACTTGCAATAATTATTACCTAAAAAGAAATTAGGTAATATATGTGGAAAGCACCTACTTTCTCTCTATAAAAGACTGTACTTTCTGAGCAATAAAATTAGAAATCATTTGAGACATGAGTTACTCTGTCCTGTATATTTATCCAGCTGTGAAATTTCTCATCTACAATTTGACAGCAGACAATTAAGATGAGAACACATGCATCTTGTGTGCCCTAACAGCTCCTCCGTCATTGCCTGAGAATAAGCTCTTCGTCCTTGTTCAGTATCGGTTTAGGGTTCTCCGGGAGTTTTATGACTCTGCTCTCAGTGGGCATCCAGGGGTCTCAGCTAACGGGAGAGCTGTGGCTAGACTGTTCTGGTGGTCCTCCATGTCTTCTGACATCGCCAGGTTTGTGTCTACTTGTGATACCTGTGCCCATGCTAAAAGCTCCCATAACCGGCCGGCGAATTGGTGCCATTGCCAATTCCTGATAAACCTTGGACCCATTTGTCCATGGATTTTATCACTGATCCTTCCAGTGGCAAAACTGTGGTCTGGGTAGTGTTTGACAGATTTAGTAAACAAGCACATTTTGTACCATTCAAGTTATTTATTGAGCATGCTTTGCGGTTGCATGGTGTGCCGCTGAATTTGGTGTCTGATAGAGGGATACAATTTGTGTCCACGTTCTGGAGGGCTTTCTGTAAGAGACTAGATATTGATTTGACCTTCTCTTCGTCCTACTAATCCTGAAACCAATGGGCAGACAGAGAGAACCAACCAGTCACTTGAACAAATTTTGCAGTGTCTTGCCACGTCTCGGCAAGATGATTGGTGACCCTCACTGCCATTGCCGGATTCGTATTCAATTATCAGGTTAATCAGTCCATGGTACTTCCTCATTTTTCTGTAACTACGGTTTTCACCCCCATTTTGGTGAATTTTCCAGGCTGGATTTGGGGTGTCCAGGGGCTGATTTGGCAGCCCAACGGATGGAAGAGGTGTGGAGGAAGGTTCAGAGGAACATTGGGGTGGCTCAGGGCAAACAAACATTTTGCTGATAAGATATGATCTGTGGGACCTAAATTGCTGGTGGGGGACAAGGTGTGGTTGTTTACCAAGAACATACATCTGAAAGTTCCCTCTATGAAGCTGGGGCCTAAGTTTATTATTCTTTATGAGGTCATTGAGTTTGCCAACCCAGTTGCCTTCCATGTATGCTTACCTCCGTCGCCTCGGATCCCCAATGTATTCCATAAGTCCCTTCTTAAGCCATGTGTACCTTCCTCTGCTGGGTCACCATCCCCTCGGTGGATGGTAAGGCTGAGTATGAAGTTGAATGGATTGTCGATTCACAGAGGGTTCGCAATTCACTTCAGTACTTGGTCCATTGGAGGGGTAACGGTCCTGAGGAGCGATCTTGGGTTCTGGCGCATTCTGTCTATGCTGATCATCTAGTTCGGGCATTTCATGCATGTTATCCTGGTAAACCTTGGGGTCCATTGTCCCCCCCCTTGAGATGGGGTACTGTCAAGATCCAGTTAGGGTTTTGAGTCCAGTCTGCCCTTTTCCTGGGCTGATCATGTCAAGGGTTAAATTTGCTCTGCCTCACTCTGGATTCAGGTTCGCTATTTAGCTACATTGCATCCTGTAGGTGTTGTCAGTTATAGTTTCTGCCTTCCACATGAGTAGCTGACCCTATTTGCCTTGATTTGTCCTGCTACTTGCTTACTGAACCCGTGTCTGTTTATCCACTCTTCCCTTTCCGATTCTGTGTTCCCCTTTTGTGTATTGACTTTGGTTTTTTCCTCGGCTTGGACCCTGACCTGTTGTTATGTCTCTTGTCTTTGGAATATCTGCTCCTTACTGGTACTGACCTGTTTGGCTTGTTATTGACTCTGGGTTTGCTTATTCCCTTTATACTGCGCTACAGTCTTATATCGACCTGGTGGTGGCCTCATCGCTGCGATACAGATCTGGTACTGCTGTGTGCAGTCCTCCCTCCACTCTATTGCCACCTAGTGGAGCTTGCTATTACCTGCATTGCAGCGGCGTGATACTGCTGACTTGTAAAGTACTGCGGAATATGTTTACGCTATATAAATAAAAATTACTATTTCTAGTAGATTGGAGATGGTGAAGTTCAAGCTCATTAGCTTAGCCATGTGTAGGAGGAAACCATTTTTTATATGACCATAACTGCATGAATGAGGGCTGGCTTCTGTGCTGAGAGAGTGGAGTAGGATGGACATGACAAACTACTGTACTGTGAGTGAGGTGAAAGCGGGAATGTAGTGGTGGATTGAGAAAGATGTGATGTGCTTGGTGTCTGAGATTGGTCAAAAACAGCAGGCATATCCAGTTGCGTAACAGCCGACGGGCTGTCACCACAATGTAACGGGTAAACAAGTGGAGGTTCTGATGATGGAGACCTGTTTGAGAACATTTGCCATGGTGAGGGAGGAGAAAGAAGCAACATATGTAGTTAATGGGGTGGTCACTGGTCAGTAGTTGTCAAGGCCTGCTAGTATGCATTTTATGGCAGTGAGATTATCAGACTAAAACATGTTGATTGTGTATTGTATATGTGTCGGTTCATGCATGAAATAGTCAATTTATTGATTTTTTGCCCCTACTCAGTCATTTTTTACAAAGTTGACATCTAACCTGAGTTGAGTGATCCTTTGCCACCCCTGCAAACTGTAGACCTGCGACCGCTGCTTGTCACAGACAGAGTTGTGGCTGAGGATGGAGTGCTTGTCATGGTTGCATCACTCTGTGTCTGTCTGGAAAGCCAGAACATAGCATACTCGTCTTCCTCCTCCTCCACCTCCTGTAATGAGCAACTGAGCTGCGTGCCAATGGATTCACACCAAGTGGGATCTACAACCCCATCATCATCCTCTGTCCTCCCACTCGTCACTCTGAGAATAATCATCCTCCTCTTACTGCCTTGACAGCACAGTTCAGTATGCGCTATAGCAATAAATAATAATAATACCGCTGTGCAGCTCCCAAAGGAAGGGAATCAAGTAGCTCATACATTAACAGAAGTTTTTTTTTTTTAAATGCGCAATTATACTATTTCTACTCTGGAGAAATGGATGACAGTTTAATAGTGTGTGGCAATAATTTTGGGAAATGTTTGTACTCCAAGTTGGGTCTACTTCATGTGTGTTGCCTGAATTTAGCAGGGCTCGCAGCAGAGCAGGCCTACACCTGTCCTTCAACCACATCTTAAATTCAACCAAATTTCAAAGCTGTGATTGCAGTCCCAGACGATGATTACCTCATGCATGGCCCATGGCTGACTGCTTCTGTGCCATTATAAAATGTTCTACCGTTGGTAGTGATGATCGAGTACTTGTTACTCGGATTTCACCGAGAATGCTCAGGTGGTCTCTGAGTATTTGGATGTGCTTGGAGATTTAGTTTTTGTCACTGCAGCTGCATGATTTGCGACTGCTAGACAGGCTGAACACATGGAGGAATTCCCTAACAAACAGGCACCCCCCCATGTATTCAAGCTGTCCAGCAGTTGCAAATCATGCGGCTGTGGTGATGAAAACTAAATCTCTGAGCACATCCAAATACTCGGAGACCACCCGAGCATGCTCAGGGAAACCCGAGTAACGAGTATACTCGTACATCACTAACTGTGGGTCTATTGATCAGTCATCTACCTGTGTTACTATCCTAACATTTTTATACCAATAGTAGTCTATGAAACTGATGTTTGTGCCACCTGACTGTGGCTGTGAAAAAAAAATAATTGAACTGTTGCATGAAGTATCAGGGCTCCCAGCAAAGAAGGCTTACACCACTCCCTTAGGCTTCTTTCACACTTACGTCGGTACGCGGCCGTCGATAAGCGTCAGCGCGACGTATGTTGTGAAAATTCGGCACAACGTGGGCAGCGGATGCAGTTTTTCAACGCATCCGCTGCCCATTCTAAAGTGTCGGGGAGGAGGGGGCGGAGTTCCGGCCGCGCATGCGTGGTAGGAAATGGCGGATGCGACGTACGAAAAAAGTTCCCTTTAACGTTTTTTCGTGACGGCGGTCCGCCAAAACACGATGCATCCAGTGCACAACGGACGCGACGTACGGCCATACGTCGCAATCCATCGGCAATTCAAGTCTATGGGAAAAAAACACATCCTGCGGGCACATTTGCAGGATGTGTTTTTCCCAAAATGACGCATTGCGACAGAGGCCAAATGACGCAAGTGTGAAAGAGGCCTTACCCACCACGTTGTAATGGAAACTTCAATTAAAAGGTCAAAATGCTGTACCTGACCCTGAAACCTCTTGCATGACTCATGGCTGACTGCTGCTGTGTCATTCTAAAATGTATACTGTGGGTGAATTGATCAGTCAACTACCTTTGTTACTATCCTTAAATATTTCTAACATTGGTTGTCAATCAAGCTGATATTTGTGCCACCTGAGTGTGGCTGAGCAAAACACCAATTGCATGTGGCATCAAAGCTCGTAGCAGAGCAGGCTTACACTGGTCCCTCACCCAACTCCTCTTAATTTAAACTTTAATTATAAGATGTAAATGCTGGCTCAGACCCTGATACCTCATGCATGGTTCATGGCTGACTGCTGCTGTGCCAATTATCAGATTTCACTTGTCTGGGGTGCGCAAAAATTTTTTTTCAGGCTTAAATTTCTCAGCGATACAGTATTACGTGGTCTGTGGTACATTTCTGTGATGTAAATGTGGCACCTCAGGAGTTCGGGTACCACAGTGGTATTGCCTTTCTTTCGGGGAGGGTGATGCCATGCCTGGAAATGAGGAGAATCCCTTTGGCAGGTAAGCTATACATTCAAAACATTCTGACTCCAGGCCAGAAGGGGGAGCTCTGAACTCGGTTTTCAGGGTAGCTTCCCTAGATAATATATGTTCTGGTCTGAAGGAGGACTTAATTAGTCTGGTGCAGACAAGGAACAGTGAAGGAGCACAGGAGAAATCAGGAGCTAAAGGAGAGCTGAGAGTAGGCTCCTTCTAAGATAGAGTGCAGAATCCGGGCACCGGGAGCCCAAGGCTGTGTGAAACTACAAGTCTCACGGCAGAACCGGAGGACAGGAAATTTGAAGTGACTTGTCCACATTAAACCTGAGGTACAGCAACATCTAGAGCCTTGAGTCAGTGTATAGAGACCCCCAGGAATGACTCAAGTCGCCTACCATGCAGGAACTGTCCCAGGACAGAGAGCAAAAGAGGACCTTGCCAGAAAGCCGCAGGCAGCAAGAGACTATTAATCAGCGCATAGTGGAAGGCTCCAAATCTGACCTGACCAAGGGGGTTCAATCCGTTTCCAGGCTCCCTGGACTCCACCGTCACCTGTTGCCAGTACCCTGGACTGAAACTGACTGCAACAGTAAACCAGGTAAAGACATTGCAACCCCATGTCCTTTGTTTATTCTGGCACCACACCACTCTTGCCAAACACACCGGGAGCCCTGGGGATCCCTCTTCACCTGTGGGAAGTGAAACCATCTTTGCTGCAGCACCATCACCCCCAGACGACCCCTTTAAGAAGCGTCGGTCACTCTTGACCGAGAATCACAGAAGGTGTCGCAAACTTCTATTATTTTCACATCCCCTTTAAAGACTGTTCCCCTTTTACTTGGGTGAGGACCGGGTCACTGCCACCGTGACTTTCCCTTTAGCAACAACCGGACCCAATACTGAGTACCCCTAGGCCCTGGCGGGTGACTCAACTTGGCGTCACGAACAGGATCCTTGCCCTGGCATCGCCTGGTCCTGTGTGCCATAGACTGTTAAACTGTGTGGAAGCTGCCATTGTTGTGCCACGTCGAACGCTAGGAGAAGGAGGTGTACCTTCATGGGTGGAGCCTGCAAAAGAGTGCAAAGGGGAAGCGGGCGGTGTGCAGGAGAGCCACAAATGAGGACGCCGGAAGCCCCCGGAATGAGGATTGGGAGGAGCATCTTACCGAGTGCAAGAGGAACCACTGCAGACTCCAGTGGTGAAACGACAGCCCTGCTTGAGGTTAGCATGGGGTTAAGGGACATGTCCAACCTGGAAGGAGATCTTGTCGCAGCTGCAGGCCCCTTGATTCCCCCAGGCCCCGCGGTGCTCACAGCTCCTGCAAACCGGCAGAACCTCCAGCAGTAACAGCTCCTATTATGCAGCTATCCATGCCCTATATACCAGGAGCGGCCTGGCTGCCACAATATTCAGGGGAGTACCACATGCTGAGTGACTTTAAAGAAAGGCTATGCAGCCTATTTGAGGTATATCCCCTAACAGAACATCAAAAGGTCAGCATTCTAACTGGTCAATTAATTGGTGCAGCACAGAGAGAAGTGAAATCCTGGCCGGATATTGAAAAAAGAACTGTTAACCAGATATTTGCCAAACTTAACACTTTTGACACCCGCACCGCTGCAGAAATCAAAATGAGGTTTTTCGGGTGCAAACAAAGAGCACAGGATAGCATACAGGACTATGCCCTTAATCTCCAGGAGGCACTACGGGCCATTAAACAGGTTGACACTAACAGCGTGCAGGATGGGGGACAAGCTATTAAAGGAGCAGTTCATTGAAGGACTCCTATCCAGTACTCACAGGACACAGCTGCGCATCCTGGCCTTGCAAAACCCTGACCTGGACTTTGTACATTTTAAAGACAGGGCCATCCAGGTGCTGCATGAACCACCACCCAGCTGCAAAGTGCCCCCTAGGCATTAAGCAATCACTTACCACCAGGAGGTGGCACCCTGTCATCAGGTCTCCATTGAGGCCGACACACAGATCCTGGATGATGATCTCTCAACAGAACTGCACCTCCAGGTCCAGGAACTGACTAAAAGCGTAGCTGCACTAGCCAGAACCGTGCGGTCCCTGCAGGAATCCCCAAAGGAGAAAATCAAGCTGGCTTCCAGTCCAGATGACGTCTCTTGGCAATGACAGAAGAGAATCCCACTGATCAAAGGTAGAGACAACGACCGCTACCATCAGGATGGATGACCTATCTGGCGCCGCCGGAACCAGGTGGGACACATCGCAAGGTTCTGCCATTTAAACGAGCCAGGACCAGGATGACCAGGCCCACAAAACTGGAGAGCCAAGATTGTCGGAGCACGAACGGTCCTCCCCATTGTGATCGACGGCATCCTGATGAACGCTTTACTGGACACCAGCTCTCAGGTGATGACTATGCCTTACATTCTTTACAAATGGTACTGACTGACTCTGATATTACCCTTGGCCCAGATAGTGATTTGACAATAGTAGCCAGTAATGGTCAGCCTTTGCCACAAGTGAGGTACAAAGAGGTAACCATTAAAGTGCGGCGGGTAGAATTGAAGGTCTAAAGACTGGTGATTGTTGATATTGACCGGCGAGAATGTAACCCCATGATGACCTTAGGTACTAATGTCATAGAAAAAAAACTGTCTTGCCGAGGTTATTGTTGGCCATGTCACAGTGAGTGATCCAATGCTCATTGCAATACCCCCCAGGAGTGAAATGTTAATCTGGTGTCGGGCCACAATAGGCCTCAGAGGTAAAGACTACCAGGCCCTGGTAGAACCTGTGCATTCAGATAGTAGGCCCACCATCCTGACAGCCAGAGGGGTGGTTGATGTCCGCAAGGGGAGGGTACTGGTACGTGTCCTTAACTCTGGAGAGATATGCCACACTTGCTAAACTGTTTACTGTTAATGATAATGCAATAAAAGCAACAGAACCCTTGGCCCCGTCTGACCAAGCGGAGGACAATGGCTCTGCAGGACAGTTGGAGGATTGGTGCCAGAAGTTACATGTGGGCACTGACTCTACGCCTTCACACCAAAAACATGAGGCTTACCGGGTGGTCCATGAGTATGAGAGGTGTAACGTTGCGCTTACTGCGTGTTTTGGGGGATACTCGCTTGGCTCGAGATTCAAGCACTCAGGCACAGTTTTCCACTTAAAACAGTCTATGTGGTTTATTTTCTACATAAACCATACAAACATGAACAAAAGGCAAACAGTCTTACATCAGACAGATGAATCCTCAATGTCCATAGTAGAGCTCCGCTCTCTCAGGTCTGTGGGCACATAAGCTGTGCCATGTCTAGCACGCAGGCTCTTACAGCCTAAACATGGTCTCTGTGTGCTAATCAGGATGTCCGTCCCCACTTGGAACCATCCAACACACAGGCCACTCTGTAGTGTCCAGTCTGGACACATGGAAGTCAGTCCACACTGGCAGACTCCCAAACACTCACTCACATGTGCCAAACACACCTCCATTAGGTAGCCTGTAACCACACTCACAGGTGAGGTAACATTACATGCACTGGTCACTTGATCATGACTGGTCACATGATCATGACATCACTGCAGGTCCTCAAACTCCTGCAGTGAAAAGGGGTACAGTGAGCACCCCCACTCAGAGGTGAGGTATATGGGTAGCCAGACCCTCCCATCTCTCATAGCTACCCGCAACCCGGACCCAGGTGCACTAAACAACATCTTCAGTGCTCATGTGCACTAAAGACAAAAAACTTTGGGTTGCATCTCAGGGAGCATTGATCCCTGTAACACATACTTCCCATTAACCACACGGCCACCAGTCACACCACAGTGGGTATTCAGCAAACATCCACTAGATTTTGGACAGGTAAAAGGGGTTCAACATCATATCCCCACTGGAGGTCATCCACCCATTAAAGAGAGGTACTAGCCTGTACCTCCAGCTCGCTACCAATGTGGCAAGAGTATGTTATGACAGATGAAGGAGGCTGGGGTAATCAGAAACAGTTGCAGCAACCTGGGCAGCTCTATTAGTCCTCTTTAGAAAGAAGGATGGTGCAATGAGGATGTGTGTTGATTACAGGCAGATAGACCGTATTACACACAAGGATGCCTACCCGTTCCACAGAATTGAAGAGTCATTAGCTGCTTTAAAATCTGCTATTTCTCCACCTTAGATCTCACTAGTGGGTATTGGCAGGATCCCGTGGCAGAGGCGGATAAGGAAAAGACTGCCTTCACAACACCGATGGGCCTCTCCGAATTCAGCCACATACCTTTTTGGGCTTTGCATCGCACCAGGGACATTCCAGAGGATGATGGAGTACTGTCTTGGGCACAAACATTTTGAAACCGTCCTGTTGTACCTGGATGAGGTCATCGTCTTCTCCAAGACATATGAAGACCACCTTAAGCAACTGGCTGAGGTGTTTGAAGCTCTGTGTAACTTTGGCCTGAAGGTAAAGCCATCCAAGTGTGACCAGTTAAATCCCAAAGGATCCTTCACTTGGTTGAAGTTGGCTCTCACGGGACATGAGGTACTGGCTTACCCTGACTATGACCAACCATTTGTGCTCTACACAGAAGCCAGCAACGTGGGACTGAGAGCAGTGTTGTCCCAAGTGCAGAAAGGCAAAGAAAGAGTAATTGCCTATGCTAGCAGGAAGCTTTGTCCCACTGAAAAGAACCCCGAAAACTACAGTTCCTTCAAGCTGGAGTTCCTCGCCATTTTCTGGGCAGTAACAGAGGTTCAAACACTACCTGGCCTCATCTTCATCTGCTGACCCACCTGAAAATGGCAAAACTAAGTGCATTGGAGCAGCGATGGATGGCCCAGTTGTCCAACTATGAATTCAACATCAAGCACCGTGCAGGGCACAAGAACGCAAATGCCGATGCGTTGTCCAAAATTCCCAATTCACCAGAAGTGGGAAAAGATCCAGAAGCACTTGAAGAGATTGAGTTAGCAGCTTTTGATCACCCCAGGGTGACTCAGTACTCCCATTATGTGAAGAACAAGGGTAATGACAGGCGAGAAGCCACACTGAACCCATGGCCCCACCATGGATCGGCAGAGATGCAGGAAAGCAACCCAGAAGTCCATCTGGTGAAAGAGCTGCTAACACAAGCAGTTTCACACCCTGGTCCAGATGCTCCACAAGAGACTTAGCAGTTGTGGAAGGAGAGAGCAAATTGTTTATCTACGACGGTAAGTTGTGCTGGAGGAATATTGACCCACGCACTCACGAGCTGGTCTGGCAGGTGGTAGTACCGAGACAAGACACGCCAATGGTCTTGGAAGCATACCACAATGGAGCAGGACACTTCGGATGGAAGAAGTTAGAGATCCTACTTCATAGGAGGTTCTATTGGATTGGCATGA
The DNA here is from genome assembly GCF_051348905.1 of Ranitomeya variabilis. Lineage (NCBI taxonomy): Eukaryota > Metazoa > Chordata > Amphibia > Anura > Dendrobatidae > Ranitomeya > Ranitomeya variabilis. The sequence goes on from NC_135237.1 coordinate 231,987,646, forward strand.
GAAGAGCCATTGAAAAGTGGTGCCGAGAGTTTGGCCCATGCAACCTGCGCAGAAAGGACCATGACAGCCAAAAGGCTCCCCTACAGCCCATAGTAACCAAACAGCCACTTGAACTGGTAGCTTTGGATCATGTGAAGCTAACCCCAAGGCTGTTAGGCTATGTCTATGCTTTGACCATAGTGGACCATTACTCCAGATTCCTGGTAGTCATGCCTGTCAAGAACCAGACAGCAAAGATGGCAGCCAAGACATTCCAACAACACTTTTGTCGACCACATGGTTACCCTCAAAAGGTACTCACCGACCAAGGCCCAGCCTTTGAAGCAGAAGTGTTCCAGGAGTTCTGTCAACTGTATGGATGTAAGAAGATCAGGACAACACCGCACCACCCACAAACAAATGGCATGTGTGAGAAGATGAACCAGGTGATAATCGACCTGTTAAAGACTTTGCCTTTGGAAGAGAGAAACTTCTGGCTAGAGAAGTTGCCAGACTTGGTAGATCTGTACAAACATATTCCGGTAAAATCCACCAACTGCACTCCAGCTTACCTAATGAAAGGAAGACCTAACAAATAACCTGTTGACCTTGATATGGGAGTCCTACCACCAGAAACAACCTTACCAGATAAAGATTGGGATACTGAGCGATAGCAGAAATACCGCCAAGTACATGAATGTGTGAAAAGAAGCTTGTCCCAGGCAAGACAAAAGCAAGAAAGAAATTATAATCAACGTGCCCCTGCAATTTCTTTTTCACCAGGTGAACAAGTTCTAAAGCAGAAAAGAAGAATGCACAAACTTGATGACCAGTGGGAAGCAGAACCACATACCATTCTACCCTCAAACTTCGATAACACTAAAGTGTGTCTCATAAGCAAAGATGGAGGATAAACCTTGACTGCGGTATCAAGGGATCATCTTAAAGTATGCCCTAACAAACAGAGACAAGGAGAAAGACCCAGGTACTTCTCAGTCCATGGAAGAAGAGGAAAAGAAGATCCATACTGTTCTTGGAAATTTTCCCCAGTCTTGGACCCAAGTACATCAAGCCACAGTGGTGCCTGTTTTGACTTTTCTCCAGTTGGAAATACCAGAAGGAGATGGGACTCAAAACTGAAACAGAAGAGACTCTATACCAACGTGCTCATGCACAGATGTCACACCAGCAATGGAACCAGAGAATCCACTCCCTGCTATCGGTGAATCTGTCATTCCCATAGTGAGTAGAATTAGTCCCAGGAGATCAAGTATACCTGTGGTACGTAGAATCACTAGCCGTGTAGCCAATAAGAGAGTGCACAACACCAGTCATAGCGAGCCTAATGAATACTGGCAGGGCACTATATATCCCTGTACTGAGTAGATCTACCTGTAGTACCAGAGGTCAGATACCAGCTTATTACAGGGACTAAAAATGTAAGATGTCAATAATTGTTGTACCTGGTTTATAAATGTTTGCTTTTGATTATGTAAATTTTACATGGACAACAGGGTAATGGATGGTGAATTGCCCAAAAACTTTACTGTAAATAGTTGGCATCTTCTAGGTGCACCTTTGGTTCTACCCACATTGCCAGCATGGGTAGGGCCTTGCTTGTTCCTAAGACAGAAGAAAAACCATCTGGCATGGCTGAAGACCAGGTCTGGATGCTATGCCTTGTAGCCTGCCCAAGCCTACGTTGGGGGTTTATGACGGGTTCCCCGCATTGGTACTGTTGTTAATGAACAAGGACACCCTGGTATAAGACCAGTCGCACTTATATAAAATATGTTATGTAATGTTAAAGAAAGTGCCTCCTGTAAGGGAAGAAACAGTTTATACCTGTTTACATGCCTTTTTCAAAATGTTTTGCACAATCTAACCGGTACTGTTTATGTTTTCTTTTCCCAGTCTTGGAGCACTGGACTTAACGGGGGGGGGGGGGGGCACCCCAGGAGTTCGGGTACCATAGTGGTGCCATCTTCCTCTCATGGAGGGTGATGCCATGCCTGGAAACAAGGAGAATCCCCTTGGCAGGTAAGCTGTACATTCAACACATTCTGACTCCAGGCCAGAAGGGGGAGCTCTGAACCCAGGTTACAGGGGAGCTTCCCTAGATAATATACATTTTGGTCTGGAGGAGGTGTTAGTCTGGTGCAAACAAGAAACAGTGAAGGAGCACAGAAGAAATCAGGAGCTAAAGGAGAGCTGCGAGTGGGCTCCCTTTAAGCTAGAGCGCAGAAACCAGGCACTGGGAGCCCGAGGCTGTGTGGAAAAACAAGTCCAACGGCAGAACCGGAGGACAGGAAATTTGAAGTGACTAGTCCACATTAAACCTGAGGTACAGCAACATCTACAGCCTGGAGTCACAGTGTACAGAGACCCCCAGGAACGGCTCAAGTTGCCTACCATGCAGGAACTGTCCCAGGACAGAGAGTAAAAGAGGACCTTGACAGAAAGCTGCAGGCAGCAAGGGACTATTAATCAGCGCATAGTGGAAGGCTCCAAATCTGACCTGCCCAAGGGGGTTCAATCCATTTCCAGGCTACCTGGATTCCACTGTCTCCTGTTGCCAGTACCCTGGACTGAAACTGACTGCCAACAGTAAACCAGGTAAAGACATTGAAACCCTGTGTCCTTCATTTATTCTGGCACCACACCACTCTGACCAAACACACTGGGAACCCTGGGGATCGCACTTCACCGGTGGGAAGTGAAACCATCTTTGCTGCAGCACCATCACCCCCAGAGGACCCCTTTAAGCAGCGGTGGTCACTCTTGACCGAGAACCATAGGTGGCATCACAAACTTTTATCATTTTCACATCCCCTTTAAAGACTGTTTCCCTTTTACTTGGGTGCCCAGGGCCACAGACAGGGTCTCTGCAACTGTGACCTCCACATTAACAACGACCGGACCCGGTACTGAGTACCGCTAGGCCCTAGCAGACAACTCATATAACACTACCACAAAATGTTATAAAATTAGCTGGATTACATTTCTCACCTATACACTATTCCGTGGTCTGGGGTACATTTCTGTTATACCCACCACTCAAAAAAAAAAAGAGGGTTAAAAAATTAGCTGGATTACATTTCTCATCCATACGCTATTCCATGGTCTGGGTTACATTTCTGTGATATCTGACACTACAGAAAGGCATTAAAAAATTGGCTGGACTAAAGTTCTCACCCATACACTATTTCGTGGTCTGGGGTATATTATTGTGAGGTACAGTATAAAACTTAGAAAAGCATTAAAAATGCTTGCAGGCTTGCATTTTTTAGCCATAGAGTTTAACTTGGTCTGTGGTATATTTCTGTGATATCTTGTGAAGGGTTAAACTAAGATCAAAACTAAAGGCTTCATTTTTTTTGCTTGAAACTGTCCTGTTTCTCACAAAGATAACATTTTGTTACTTAATTAGGCTATGGTTTATAATTGGTGTAAAGACCTTGAGTGTTTTAACTCGAGCCAGGGAAGGGACTTGGGGGTGTATCGCTAGATAAGACTTTGAGGCACCTGTTAACATGTTGTTTTATGCCAAAAAGACACGACCATATATGTAGTTTCCATTTTTTCTGTATCCTCAAGTTTTTCCTGCATTTTTATAGGTTAAGTGCTGAAAGTGTGTTTTTATACTATTGGTTGAAGTAGAATTTGCTGACATGATAAAAGTACAACACAATAAACGGGGGCTAGGAATCTCCTTTGATTCTCCCAAACAGAGCTACGTCTCCGTCTGGTCATTCTCAGTTGCCGGCAACACCCTGTTAATTAATTTGAAAATCACTAAGGTCAACCGTGAAGGGTCACTTTAGATCCTCCCTCAACAGCTTGGCGCCCAACGTGGGGCTCCCAATTAGGGACTCCTCTTCCCCGGAGGACAACAAGACAAAGGACCCTCGGACCGGACACAGGCACTGGAAAATTGGGACTGATCATCCCCCACGACAACCACGGTAAGTTGGCAGTTATACTGTTCAGACTGACCGTTTGGTGTGGTTTTCCTGTGTTTGTTGCTGCAAAGAGGATCTGAGGTTGTCCCCTATGGTGGGGTGATTCTTGGGTGGAATCATATAGAGGTGTAGTTCCGTTGGGGGCCCAGTGCTCGAACCGTACCTCATAAGGGACGGACACCCCGGATTGACCAGTGATTGTAATTCTCTTTTTAGTCAAAATATCCTGAATTCCTGATCACTGTTAGAATCAGGTGCGGTGAGGTGATCGAAGATTGGGTAGGATACGTACAGTAACTCAGGAATATATAGAAGTATACAGTATATATCCAGAGGTGTCCGGAGGGAAGTCTAAGACGCCCTCCTCCTTTCACTGAGTACCACATTTTTGGGTTGTCCCAGTGGGGGACAGAGAGACCCGTGGAACAACCGTAAGGCCACTCGGTATTGTGCACAAGTAAAGTAAGGATATTTAGCTCAAAAGGTGAATCATGTTTCCGTGGAACAAAAAGAAGACTTTGAATTTGTGTGATGAATCTGATACCGTTAGTCTTGTGATTCAAAGACGGGGAAAGAAATCTGTCAGGAATGCAGGAAAAATATTCTCAATTATGGGTTTTCCTAAGGGCGGGAGGCTACAGCCTACGTTATGGGACGAAGGTATCAGAAAGAACAAGGGAAGGTTGATTGATAAGGGTTTGTTTAAAGATGCTGTGGAATTCCGTGGTCTGGCACATGAATTATGTGACGAAGGGTATGTGGAGGTAGAAGAGGAAGTGAGTTATGATTGTCTCTGTTATTGCTACGTTGAAAAAGGAAAGCTGTCTACTCCTATGATAAAGTCTGGATGTTTTGTGGTGCAGGAAGGTATTGAGAAAGCGATTGAGAATAATGTGTCAGAAAGACAAACAATTAAAAATGATGATCTGGAACAGGGGGTCTCCCTGCTAGATGATAAGGTCCCTCCCCAGGAAATCAAGCCTCTTCTCCCGACTGTAAGCTCTGTGCCCCTTAACCCCAAAGCTCCAATATATCCTGGGTTGCCAAAACTCAGTGCACCCCCACCAGAGGCGTAGCTAGGGTTTCAACTTAGGGGGGGGCGAAACATCTGAGTGGGCCCCTAACCAGCTAACCCTGATTACAGCTAGGGTTGCGCACTCTAATTGTGAATATAGGGGAACCTCAGAATATGACCCTACTGTTATTGAAAATAAATCTATATACAAAAACTAACATTGACTTTACTGCTATATTGTGACCATATGCAACTTTGATGGTCACAATACTCTGAGTGCCCCTATAACAATGATGCTTAAGTGCCCACTTAACATTTAATAATGTCCCCTAAGTTCCCCCATGTACTGCTCCATTATACACAGTATGGTGAGCTTAAAGCTTCCCTATACACAGTATAAGGCCCCCACAGCTCCCCTATACACAGTATGGTGATTCCATAACTCCCCTATACACAGTATGATGTTCCCACTGCTCCCCTATAGATAGTATGAGCCCAATGCTCCCTTATACACAGTATAATGCTGACAGAACTCCACTATAGAAAGTATAATGCCCCCCAGAGCTCCCCTATATACAGTGTAATGGGCCAACAGCTCCCATATGCACAATATGCCTTCACAGTTACCCTGTACACAGTATGATTGGCCTGCAGCTCCCTTATACACAGTATGGGCCCACAGCTCCCTTATACACAGTATGATGGCCCCGCAGCTCCCTTATACACAGTATGATGGACCCACAGCTCCCTTATACACAGTATGATGGACCCACAGCTCCCTTATACACAGTATGATGGACTTACAGCTCCCTTATACACAGAATGATGGACCCACAGCTCCCGTGTACACAGTATGATGGACCCACAGCTCCCGTATACACAGTATGATGGACCCACAGCTCCCTTATACACAGTATGATGGACCCACAGCTCCCTTATATACAGTATGATGGTCCCGCAGCTCCCTTATACACAGTATGATGGGCCCACAGCTCCCTTATACACAGCATGATGGGCCCTCAGCTCCCTTATACACAGTATGATGGAACCAGAGCTCCCTTATACACAGTATGATGGGCCCGCAGCTCCCTTATACACAGTATGATGGGCCCGCAGCTCCCTTATATACAGTATGATGGGCCCGCAGCTCCCTTATATAAAGTATGATGGGCCCGTAGCTCCCTTATACACAGTATGATTGGCCCGCAGATCACGTATACACAGTATGATGGGCCCGCAGCTCCCATAAACACAGTATGATGGGCCCGCAGCTCCCTTATACACAGTATGATGGGCCCGCAGCTCCCTTACACTGTGTTCCAAATTATTATGCAAATAACATTTCCTCATATTTTCTCTAAATTACCTATCTGAATTGCAGTCATTGTTATTTTCCAGTCTTCTACTATTCTAGTATAATTGCAATGTTTTGGAACAAACTGCCTATGAAAACAGTATCTTTAAAAAAAAAATAAACACTCAAAATGCATGTTCCAAATTATTATGCACAGCATAGTTTTCAACCTTTTTTTTCATTTTGAACAAAAAAATGGTCAATTGTGAAGTTATAAGCATTATCAGCTTCTTACAAAATGAAATCAAACAGTTTTCAAGTGAAAACTTTATTCTAGGTGATGTTACATTTGCACATAGGACCCCTTGTTCGAAAGAAGCTTCTGAACTCTCTCGTCCATTGAATTTGTCAGTTTTTGGATGGTTTCTGCTTCCATTGTTTTGCATGTGGACAGAATACAATCCCACAGCTGTTGCTTAGATGTGAACTGCCTCCCGCCATCATAGACACTCCTTTTGATGATGCTCCAGAGGTTCTCAATGGGGTTGAGGTCAGGGGAAGATGGTGGCCACACCATAAGTTTGACCTCTTTTATGCCCATAGCAGCCAGGGATGCAGATGTGTTTTTTGCAGCATGAGACGGTGCATTATCATGCATGAAAATGATCTTGCTGCGGAAAGCACGGCTCTTCCTCTTGAACCATGGCAGGAAGTGTTGTTTTAGAAACTCCACATAGATTATGGAGTTCATCTTTACCCCTTCAGGGATCATAAAGGGGCCGACAATCTCTCTCCCCATGATTCCAGCCCAAAACATTACTCCACCTCCTCCTTGTTGGCGCCTTAGTCATGTTTTCATGGGGTGTCCATAAACCAGCCATCCTCCACTCCATCCATCTGGACCATCGAGCATTGCACGGCACTCATCGGTGAACAAAAGTTTGGAAGTCAGTCTTCATGTATCGTTTGGCCCACTGGAGCCGTTTCTGCTTGTGTGCAGTGGATAGAGGTGGTCGACAGGATGGCTTACACACAGCTGCAAACCTCTGAAGGACCCTGCATCTTGTTGTTCTGGGGACGTTGGAGGCACCAGCAGCTTCAAAAACTTGTCTGCTGCTATGACAAGGCATTTTTGCAGCTGCTCTTTTAACCTTACGCAATTGCCTGTTGGAAAGAGTCCTCAATTTTTCCTTATCAGCACGCACACGTGTGTGCTGGGAATCAGCTACATACTTCTTGATTGTGCGATGATCACCATGAAGTGTCTTGGCAATGTTGATTGTAGTCATGCCTTGATCTAAATACTCCACAATTTGTTGCTTCTCAGCAGCCGGCACATCCTTTTTCTTTCCCATTTTGGCAAAAAATGTAGGCTGCTTAATAATGTGAAACAGCCTTCTTAAGTAGTCTTGCCTTTATTTGGACACACCTGCCAAACTAATTTGCACAGGTATCTGCAATTGCTTTCAGTGATATAAAGAGTCCTGACACACATCACCATCAATGAGTTTAAATGACAAACAAAAAAATTCTAACCTTATCACTCCTAAACTCTTTGTGCATAATAATTTGGAACACAGTGTATACACAGTATGATGGACCCGCAGCTCCGTTATACACAGTATGATGGGCCCGCAGCTCCCTTATACACAGTATGATGAGCCTGCAGCTCCCTTATACACAGTATGATGGGCCCGCAGCTCCCTTATACACAGTATGATGGGCCCGCAGCTCCCTTATACACAGTATGATGGGCCCGCAGCTCTCTTATACACAGTATGATGGCCCCGCAGCTCCCTTATACACAGTATGATGGGCCCGCAGCTCTCTTATACACAGTATGATGGCCCCGCAGCTCCCTTATACACAGTATGATGGATCCGCAGCTCCCTTATACACAGTATGATGGACCCACAGCTCCCTTATACACAGTATGATGGACCCACAGCTCCCGTATACACAGTATGATGGACCCTCAGCTCCCTTATACACAGTATGATGGGCCCTCAGCTCCCTTATACACAGTATGATGGACTTACTGCTCCCTTATACACAGTATGATGGGCCCTCAGCTCCCTTATACACAGTATGATGGACCCACAGCTCCCGTATACGCAGTATGATGGACCCACAGCTCCCTTATACACAGTATGATGGCCCCGCAGCTCCCTTATACACAGTATGATGGACCCACAGCTCCCTTATACACAGTATGATGGCCCCGCAGCTCTCTTATACACAGTATGATGTGTGCACAGCTCCCTTATACACAGTATGATGGGCCCGCAGCTCCCTTATACACAGTATGATGGCCCCGCAGCTCCCTTATACACAGTATGATGGACCCACAGCTCCCGTATACACAGTATGATGTCCCCCACAGTTCCCCTGTACACAGTATGATGGACTCACAGCTCCCTGTCATGATTTGGATACCCTGGTCATTTACTCATCCTCCAGCGTATTCACTATTTTGTGGCACTGCTGCAGTGCCACTGATCAAACTTGTGAGCACAGCTTCTGACTGGCCAGAAGTTAGAAGCTATGTCACAAGCGCTCAATGTAAGACTATGAGGCTATGTGCACTTGTTGCGGATTCACCGCGGATTTCCTGTGTTTTTTGTGCAGATTTCACCTGCGTTTTTACACCTGCGGAATCCTTTACAGGAGCAGGTGTAAAACGCTGCAGAATCCGCAAATAGAATTGACATGCTGTGGAAAATACAACACAGCGTTTCCGCGAGGTATTTTCCGCACCATGGGCACTGCGGATTTGGTTTTCCATAGGTTTACATGGCAACCAGATGGAAAACTGCTGCAAATCCGCACCGTGTGCACATAGCCTGAGAGTGAGAAAGAAGCCAGAACGAGGCTCCCATAGACTCACATTGATTAGTGGCCTCTGCGCTGCTCCATGAAACACTGGAGCCTCGGACAGGTCACAAACTGCAGGAGACGGAGCCGAGCAGAGACAAAAACAGATGAAAACGCCAGAAGGTGAGTATCAGACAGAGGGCAGGGGACGGGGATTTTCAGCACCGCTCCAGCAATGAAATAAAAAATAATGCTGGAGTGGTGCTGTAAATGTGATGCAGCTCTTGGTATTATATGGGGGCTCCTTAGGGCTTGTTCACACTTTCCTTTTTTTGCTGCAGACTTTTCAGCTGCGGATTTGGAAAAACCGCAGTGCAAAACCGCGGTGGTTTTCACTGCGGTTTTTTGTGCGGTTTCTACTGCGGATTCCACTGCGGGTTTCCAACTGCACTTTCCTATTGGTGCAGGTGGAAAACCGCTGCGGAATCCGCAGAAAGAATTGACATGCTACTTCTTTTTTTCCGCAGAAAATCCGCGCGGATTTTCAAGCGGAAAAACGCAAAGTGGGCACAGCGGTTTTTGTTTTCCATAGGGTAACATTGTACTGTACCCTGCATGGAAAACGGCTGCGGATCCACAGCAAAAACCGCAAAGTGTGAACATAGCCTTATACTAATACTCATAAAAGACCCAGGTGGTACGTATCAAAAGCCCCCGACCCCCCCATCTCCAGCCTCCCCAGACAGCAAATATTACAGGATGGAGTACATATAATATCATAACAAAACATTATAATATTCAGCCCCCATTGACCTGTCTCCCCTCCCCCACTTCAGCACCCACCTTCTGCCCTCACAACCCCCAAATGGTCTCACATCCACCCCCTCAGTGCCCTGTCCCACTCACTTTCAGCCCCCACAATACCCCAACGGTCTCACAGAGACATACCTGAATTTAATAAACCTAACATGTTCCATCCCCACTTACTGATAACGTTTGGACTGCAGTCAGGACCAGGAAGTGTCTAGGTGAAATGCAGGCTGTGGGCACTAGGACCCAGCGTGCCTGAGCCAATCCCAGCATGCACAGAGTGAAGAAAACTGCAGCCAGGAAAAGCTTCATGATCAGGTCAGAGGGGGACGAAACCATTCACTGCAGGGGGGAGACTGCAGCCGGTCACTGTGCTAATAGCCAGCCTGCAGAGTCTCCGTCAGACGGGAGCAGGCATTATACTGCTGTGCTCCTTCCCATACGATGTTCTGTCTCGTCACAGTAGTGTCACTGCCCTGGCTCCCAGTGGGCCCCTTCATATGACAGGGCCCGGGGCGATGGCCCCCTCTGCCCCCCCAGTAGCTACGCTACTGGCCCCCACCCTATGATCCTGCTGGGTGGATTTGTGATGTATGCAGAGTTACTAATTCTCAGTGGAGACAGGTCTGTTACAATTGTGAAGCAAGGAGACCCGGAGTTGTAGCCCCCACCTTTCCCTTGCTAAACGATGATGGCACTTATTATCAGCCACCGCCAGCACCAGTCCCTGCTATGCCTAGTATTGCTAGTGGTTATGAGTATCCACCCCCTCCTACTTTAGTCACCTGCTCAGAGACGGGATACACAGAGGAGACAAAAGATTTCCAGGAAATGTATTTCAATGTTATTCCTGGACCCCACCGTCATGATGTGCTCTTTAGGATAGGGACAGGGGATCTTACGAAGCAGCACGTTGGGGCCATAGTAAATGCCGCAAATAGTCAACTCCACCATGCTGGAGGACTGGCCGCAACAATTTCACAGAAAGGCGGACCCATGATACAGGAAGAATCTAATTCATATATACAAACTTATGGCCAGGTAGAAACAGGACAGGTCGCTGCAACCAGAGCAGGACAGCTGCCAATATGTGATACATGCAGTGGGACCACGATATGATCCTACCAATATCCCAAGATCCCAACAATTACTTACTGAGGCTCTCCAGAATGCAATCTTGTATGCCTCCTCTGTCTCCCCCAGTACGATGCCTCAACATACAATGGCCATACCATTAATCTCTGCCGGTATCTTTCAATATTCCAGGAAGGATGCTGCCATGATCATAGTATCAGCAATAGAGCGGTGTATACAGGAAAACCCCATAAAATTGGAGGAGGTCTGATTTGTCCTTGACAGCCGCCTAACGGCCCATCAGGCAATACAATCTCTAACTGTAACAGAGCCTCCTGCCCCGCTTCCGCAGCAGATGCCTCTTGTACCCGTACTACCGCCACCTCCTCCTGCCTCCGAGTCAGTAATATCAGAGTTTGGAGAGGATGATGTGGAAACTACTCCTGACAGGCCAAAGTATACCCCCTTTTCTCCATCCCAGATAGACACCCTTTGTAACCAGTTACCCGATCCAGAAACATCCCCCATGGCCTTCTATAGACAAATAGCAGTGAATCGAGAGATTTATTCCACTCCCCGAAGAGATCTGTTACACTTACTCCAGGTGAAGGCTGGAGAGGGGTATTTTCCAATTAATGAGGGTGGCATAATGTATAATGTGAACCTGGATGGGGGAACATATGAGAGTGGTGTTGATTTCTGTAATGCTTTAAAGGTTTGGGCACAAGATAGACTAGTGGACCAAGCTACCTCCCTCACAGATGTCATACAGGACAAGGGGGAGACTGCCGAGAAGTTCTATGGGCGTCTTATGGTAGTGTTTAAAAATTTGGGGTTTTCACTGTATAACAAAGCCCATTCACACCTTTTTGTGGCAGCTTTGATGTCCGGCCTTAAATCTGAATTGAAAGAGGCAATAATGTCAGTTAGACCTGACATCGAGAATTCCACTCCGGATGATGCATTAAAAGTAATTAAAAGTTTTCAGAAGAATTTAGCACGTTCTGCATCAACAGGAAAATCAAAGGTTAAAACTGTAGCTGCAGCAATCTCTGCTCCAATTCCAGCCCCCACCCCAGGTACAAGCATGCAGCTGGCTCCTTATCAGTGGCCTGACCAGCAGCAAACTCCAGTTCCAGCCCTCCCACCTTATACGAATTCAGTCCCCTACTCAAATATCCCTTTTAACCCTATGTCTGGAAGTATCGCTCCCCAGCCCCGCCGCACCAGTTCTCGCTTGCAGTGTTGGCGCTGTGGCCGACCCGGTCACTTTCAGAGAGATTGTCACACCCCTGCTGACAGATGCTACCCTCAAGTTCCCCCTTCCAGTCACAACCTGAATACAGGGAACCCCAGAGGATACCCCAATTACAGACAGCCTCAAAATCCTGATAATCGCCCATACTGAAGGGGTGGCCAACCAGGGTCTGCCATCACAATGTCCTCCACCAAACCTGGGGCATGCTCATCTGTCACGCTTCCTGTCGGGGACACACTTGTTAAGTTCATGGTAGACACTGGGGCGGCCAACTCTATAATCAAGTCATCAGATGTACCTACAGATATCCCTATTCAATTCTCAGACCAAGAGCTTGTTTTAATTGGAGTAGATGGCAGACCCAATAAACATACTCTTACAAAACCCATTCCTGTAGGGCCTTTCCCTGAAGTTACTGCTCAGTTCGTAATCTCTCCCACATGTCCTGTAAATTTACTGGGGGCAGATTTATTATCACAGTTCCGCTCCAGAATACAATTCCAAGATGATGGTCAGATGGTCCTCACATTATATAACCCCTATGCAGATAAAGATAGTGAGGAGATCTGTATCCTACATGCCCTTCCTACGGTTATGATGGCCCTTATAGGCCCAGATCCACCCCCAATCATGCCTGAGGACCAGCAACTCGCCCCCTATATCTCAGAGATACCACCTAAACTTTGGTCAAAAGGGCCAGATGATATAGGGAAAATGCCTGTAGAACCAGTAAAAGTGTTTCTCAAACCTGGTGCCCCTTTTCCCAAAGTCCATCAGTACCCTTTGAAACATGATCAGGAGCAGGGCCTCAAGGGGCAAATACAAACATTACTCGATAATGGTGCCCTGGTACCCTGTGTTTCCCCATGTAACACGCCCTTGTTTCCCGTTAAGAAAAAGACACCACCCGGCCAACCCCCTGTGTACCGGCTGGTACAAGATCTACGGGCAGTTAATGCAGTTACTGTTCTAGAAACTCCGGTGGTGCCTAATCCACATACTCTCTTGTCCCAGATACCTCAGGATGCTGCTTGGTTCACAGTCATCGACCTTGCCAATTCCTTCTTCAGCATTCTATTACACCTAGATTGCCAGTTTCTGTTTGCATTCACTTATCAGGGACGACAATTGACATGGACAGTTATGCCACAAGGGGCCCAAAACAGTCCCAATCAGTTTGCAAAAAATATGAGCGAGTGTCTTTTACCCTGGCAGTTAGAACATCCCTATGTCACACTGCTTCAGTATGTGGATGATCTTTTGTTGTGTGCACGAACAGAGCAGGAAGCCATTGCTGCCACTGTTAGCCTCCTCAAGTATCTGGCAGATCTGAACTGTCGGGTTTCGGCCTCGAAACTTCAGTTTTGCCTTGGTCAAGTGATATTTTTGGGACACTGTCTCCTTCAGGGTGCCAGACACCTCACAGAAGAAAGAAAAATAGCCGTCAGCTCCCTTTCTTTCCCAAAAGATGAGACTGAACTCCAGCGTTTTCTTGGGCTATGTACTTATTGTCGTCAGTGGATACCGGATGCGTCCCGCATAATGCAACCTCTCTACAATGCCTTAAAAGAAGGTATAATGAACTATAAGGGAAGATCACCGGTTTGTATGGAAAGCCTTTATCGTGCCTTCTCTGAATTAAAGCAACTTATTGCCTCCGCCCCTGCCTTGGGCATCCCAGACTATACTCGACCGTTCCATTTGTATGTGTCTGAGAATGAAGGACACGCAGCAGGGGTACTCACACAGTCGCATGGCAATAGGCAATGACCAGTGGGCTATTATTCGGCCCACCTTGACCCCGTGGCCCGAGCATCACCAAGTTGCATGAGGGCAGTTCACGCCACTCACTCATTGCTTGACAAGACTGCAGACATAATTCTTGGACATGAGACGCACATTTTTGCCCCGCATGATATTGCAGCAATACTGACACTCCAACAGCCAAGACATTTGACCGTACAACGACACTTACGGCTGCAGTGTTCACTCCTTCTGCCTGACTATGTTAAATTGCATCGCTGTACTACAATCAACCCTGCTACTTTACTGCCGGTCCCCAAGAAGGATGGCAGTGATGAGGATTACCTCCAACATGACTGTTCCCAACTCCTGACTGAAGAGACAGCTACTCCATCAAATGTCAGTGAAAATCCACTTCCAAATCCTGACCTGGTGTTATACACGGATGGTTCAAGATATGCTGATGAGTTTGGCAGATTCCACACCGGATACGCTGTTACTACGGAAGACACTGTAGTGCACGCAGCTGCACTCCCTCCCTCACAGTCAGCACAAGAAGCAGAACTTCAGGCTCTGTCTACTGCATGTGTCCTGGCAAAAGACAGGCGAGCTAATATATACACAGACTCACAGTATGCATTTGGTATTGCTCACGATTTTGGGGCTCTATGGGCCAATCGAGGGTTTATTACTACTGCCGGAACTCCAGTGAAGAATGCTGAAGCTGTTAAAACCCTCATGGACTCAATCAAATTACCTACCCAGGTGGCCATTATCAAGGTCAAGGTACACGGTCCTAGGAACAGTCCACAGAGTGTTGGTAACGCTTTTGTGGATATGCAAGCAAAAGCCGCTGCTCTTCTGCCTGTTGAACTGACCATACCAACTATGGTGACCACACGCTCTCAGCGTAAACAGTTACAAGAAACACTGACTCTACAGGAACCTGATGATCCACGACAGACTGAGGTTTTCTGTCGGACCCCGCGAGACCGCTTAATGACGATGCAGAGAATGTCTCCAAAGGAAGAAGTGAAGCAGTGGAAGGCTGATGGAGCATGTATGGACAATGGTCTCTGGAAAAAGGACCAACTTGTGTGTCTCCCTAAGCGGATGTACCCTGCTATTGCCACATGGGCACATGGGCCCACACATCGAGGAAAAAAACAGGCCCTTGCCCTGGTACAAAAATTCTACTAGGCTCCAGGTATTTCTACAGTCTTGACAGCACTCAACCGTGCATGTAATATCTGTCAACTTCAACGTGTACCACCGAAACACCTTGCTAAGCCCGACTATCCTTTCCAAAGGCTCCAGGTGGACCACATCACGTTGCCTAAGTCTGGAAGGTATGAATATTGTCTGGTAGTTGTCAACATGTTCTTCAGTTGGCCAGAAGCATTCCCTGTTACCAACATGACTGCAAAGACCACAGCGAAGAAACTGGTGATGGAAGTTATATGCAGATACGGTGTTCCAGAAGTCGTCGAAAGTGACCAAGGCCCGGCCTTTTCTTCTCATGTGTATCAGGAGGTTCTGACAATGCTTGGATCCACGGTAGCTCTCCATACTCCGTACCATCCACAATCCAGTGGAAAGGTTGATAGGTTGAACGGCACACTGAAGGGACAATTGACCAAAATGATGCAGGAGACTACGGCTCCATGGCCAGAGCTCCTACCCATTGTACTGTACCACATTCGCACTACCCCTATTGCAAAACATGGCCTGTCCCCATATGAGATATTGTTTGGTGCTAGGCCCCCAGTTGCAAATTTCCAGCCTCAGCAGTTGTCAGAGGAAACTGACCGTACTGTTCAATATGTTATTCAGCTTAGTAGAAATCTTGCTAACACCCATGCTCTAGTTTCTTCTTCCCTTCCAGATTCAGCAGAAACGGACACTTGTCACAACTTGAAGTCTGGTGATTTTGTGGTCGTGAAAAGGCATGCCAGAAAACACGGACTAGAACCCTTGTATGACGGTCCCTACCAAGTCCTCCTCATCACCCCTACGTCAGTGAAACTGGAAGGAAGGCCGACGTGGATCCACGCATCGCACTGCAAGCTGGTCAAACAGACTAGTAGCAAATAAGAGAACATAATGTTTTGGTTTTTTGCATTTTCCATATTATTATTGGTAACCGCATGGGACAGCCTAAATTCCCCAACTTCCTTGAATAATAAGTTTGTACAACATCATGAAAGATTACTGAGAGATTTGTTGGATAATTCCCAGTCTCTGGCAGATTGCTGGATTTGCACTCATTCACCAGTGTCAGCCACAAGTATCCCTTTTTTGGCTATTCCCATCCCACCTGAGGAGTTGTTTGCCTGGACTAACTGTTCTGACACATTCGCTAACAATGCCACAGATAATGCTAAATTATGGAATACTACTGTCGGTATACCTATTGTGGGATGGGTGGGGTACCCCTGGTGGCAAGGTAACCTTTCTGGAAGCGATACACACCTTCAATATCTAGCCTATAAAGGAGCGACTTGGGTACCTAAGAATAAGACTAGCCTAACCAATCTAGGGCAAGTTCCAACGTATGGTTTACAAATTAGTTTTGATGTGACCTCATACTCTACTGATGCTTTCAAACCAATAATGTTAGAAAGAATGATACATAATACGTCATGGAAATTTCTAGTCTGTTTTTACAAGGTTCTAAAGATATCTGCGGTAGCATTCCTGGCAATATATCTTGCAATGAGTCCTCTGGATATGTGCCAGGAACCCCCACTTGTGGGAATCCTAATGTAGGTTATTGTAGTCCTCTAGGACAGTCTCCACCTTGGTGCATGCTCCAGAATGTCTCAGCCTTCATAGACTTAGCGCATAGATTGGTACTGCAACATTCAGCCTTATGGGATTTACCTGTTGATATGTTCTGGGTGTGTGGAGACAATGCTTATAAATGGTTGCCAGTAGGGGTAAAGGGCACTTGTACTATAGGTCGATTGACCCCGGCCACCTTTGTCCTCTCATATAAACAGTTGGATACACAGGCTATACCCAAACATACATTGTACAAAAGAGCTGCAGATAACTCACCCCGTCCTTCGGGGAGACCACATGTAGTACAGATGGGTATAGCCAATAAAATTGTCAGTTCTATTTTCATTTACCCTATGATTACACAAATGTGGGATAAATTGGTTAGGGCCACAGACTATCTAGATGATCAAATTTGGGATATATTGGATATACTTAATACTACTGTTGCTGTCCAAAACCAACTTATCATAGTCACTAATCAACATACTGTAGTACTGGATTACTTAGCAGCACAGGGTGGTATGTGTCAGGTTATTGGACCCGCATGCTGTCATTATATAGATCCCAATAGTACTATGAAGTTAAAGTTAAAGGTAGAGGACATTCAAAGACTTAGAGATCAATATGATAAAGACAATGACCGTAATAAGGACAGTTGGTGGACAGACACCTTCTCCTTTCTTAATCCAGCCAATTGGTTTAAGGGACTTGGGGGCTGGATAGCTGGAATCTTGCAAAGTTTGTTACACATTGCTGCCTTTATCCTTGTTATGTATGTAATACTAAAACTTGTTTTTTGGTGTATTCCTGTATGTATTAGGAAATTCTGCACTAGGACAGCTAATGAAAAGCGCTGCCACCCCTGCTCTTCTCTACACCGATTTCACAAAGTTATCTGATGAAGATGTTGAAGCCAAGCGCATGGCTACTTTCAAAAGATCCCCACCATTGTCATCAACAATTGTTATTCACAAATTCTAGCATACAGGGGGGACGGGTACGCCGCAACAGCCATGGCTGGTAACATGGCACCAGTCATGTAAAGACCAGTACCCCTCGAGCTTATAGCTTGGGATAGTACCTCTGATGCTGGACATTAATTAACAAAATTTATCTAGGGGGGATTGTGAAGGGTTAAACTAAGATCAAAACTAAAGATAACATTTTGTTACTTAATTAGGCTATGGTTTATAATTGGTGTAAAGACCTTGAGTGTTCTAACTCGAGCCAGGGAAGGGACTTGGGGGTGTATCGCTAGATAAGACTTTGAGGCACCTGTTAACATGTTGTTTTATGCCAAAAAGACACGACCATATATGTAGTTTCCGTTTTTTCTGTATCCTCATAGGTTAAGTTTTTCCTGCATTTTTATAGGTTAAGTGCTGAAAGTGTGTTTTTATACTATTGGTTGAAGTAGAATTTGCTAACATGATAAAAGTACAACACAATAAACGGGGCCTAGGAATCTCCTTTGATTCTCCCAAACAGAGCTACGTCTCCGTCTGGTCATTCTCAGTTGCCGGCAACACCCTGTTAATTAATTTGAAAATCACTAAGGTCAACCGTGAAGGGTCACTTTAGATCCTCCCTCAACAATCTAACACTCCAAAAAGCATAAAAAAATTCTGTATATTACATGTCTCAACTATACACTATTTTTTGGGCTGGGGTACATTTCTGTGATGTCTAAAAACACTCCAAAAAAAGTGTTTAACATTTTTTACTGTATTCAATAATTAATAGTCCTGGGAAAAAAGAGAAGAAAAAAGAAAGTGTAATATTAAAAGCGTAACATCAAAGTGGGTTGTGAGTGATTAAACACCTCGTGTAGTTCTGCAAACAGGCACAATTCTGAATGCAACGTGTCTCTGATATGGATCACTGATGGTAGTTTGCTCCCATGGACGATTCCTAGGAATGGTTCCAACGTGAGGGGTAGAGCAAAGAAACAGAAGACCAGGTTGTAATGCGCTTCCACTCAGATGCATCGAGGATCCAGAAATATGGATGGAAGTTTTTAATTATAAAACTAGCAAAGGGTTGCTGGATGACTTATGACAATTTAAAAAAACTTATTAAAACGAACACAAAGCGTTTTGGCTGTCCAGTCTTCATCAGGTTTATATCTGTTATGATTAATACAGTCTATTTATACCTTTTCATTAGTATTGGTGGAAGGGTGGCGGGTACAGAGGGGCTGTGAAGTGTTTGCAGTCATCAACCAAACATGACAACTTGCATAAGATGTTCCCAACAACAGGTTCAAGTACAATGCAATGACAAAATACTAACATTTTGGAATGATCTGAATAAATAAGCAGCAATAAAGAAAATACATTTTGCTATATCCAGCTTGTTTAAAGGGAACCTGTCACCTGAATTTGGCGGGACCGGTTTTCAGTCATATGGGCGGGGTTTTCGGGTGTTTGATTCACCCTTTCCTTACCCGATGGCCAGTGGGTAAGGAAAGGGTGAATCAAACACCCGAAAACCCCGCACATATGACTGAAAACTGGTCCCGCCAAATTTAGGTGACAGGTTCCCTTTAATTGTCTCTAATGTTTATCTAACATGTCTTTATTTCTTATTTTTTTTCGAGGTTTTTAGTTATTTTAATTATTTATATTTTTCTACTTTTTATTTGTAACCAGCTGAAGAGTCCGGCATTGCCCGGGCATAGTAACTAACTGTGGTTAGTTATAACAAATTATAATGATTATATTGCTCATAAATTGTCGCTGTATGTCATCTCCTCCTGTATATAGTATATACCTGTATGTTATCTCTCCTGTATGGGGATCAGTGTTATCGGCAGGCAGCTGCTCTAGGGGCCCCCAGTCAGTGGCGTGCCACTAATAGCGGCACATCACGCAGCCGCTGTGAGGCCCGTGGGTCAGGGGGCCCACCTGCCACTAGCGCCGACTCTCCCCACCGCCGCATTGAACTATACCGGTGTCTATGCTGCCATTACAGTTCAAAGCAAAGATGGAGGAGAGACAGTCAGATGACATTCCCCTCTGCCTCTGGCACAGCAGGTGAGCGATGACGTCACTTCATCGTGCAGCCGCTGTGTGCCAGGCCCAGGCAGTGCAGCATTTGAGACCAGAGCCGATCCTGAAGCAGCACAGAACACGAGAGGATTGTTTTTTTTTCTTTTTTAATATATCAGTGAGTGCTAAACTGTGAGGCCATATTCTATGGGGAGGTGGACTGTATTATATTCTGTGGGGGGTACATTATATTCTATGGGGAGGTGGGCTGTATTATATTCTGTGGGGGGTACATTATATTCTATGGGGAGGTGGGCTATATTATATGCTATGGGGGGTACATTATATTCTATGGGGAGGTGGGCTGTATTATATTCTATGGGGTACAATATATTCTATGGTGAGGTGGGCTGTATTATATTCTATGGGCGTGCATTATATTTTATGGGTAGGTGGGCTGTATTCTATTCTATCGGGGGCTACATTATATTGTATGGGGGCTGCATTATATTCTATGAAGGGGCTGCATTATACTATGAGGGGGCTGTATTATATTCTATGGGTTCACATTATGTTGTATGGCGGGGCTGCATTATACTCTATGGGGGTGGCTGCATTATACTGTATCAAGGACTATGGGGAATACATTATACTATATGAAGAACTATGGGGTGCATTATACTATGGGAAGTGAACTACATGGATGACTATGGCAGTGCATTATGCTATATGGAGTACTATGAGGTGTATTCTACTATATGGAGGACTGAGGAGTGTATTATACTATATGGATTACACAGCAGTGCCTTTTAATATATTGAGGACTGTGAGAAGTGTATTATACTATATGGGGGACTGCTATGGGAAGAGTATAATACTATGTGGAGGACTGAGGAGTGTATTTTAATACATGGCGGACTATAGGGAGTGTATTATACTATATGGAGGACTATGGGGAGTGTATTATACTATATGGAGGACAATGGGGTGTTAGGGCTAGCAGAACGCATCAAATTATAAGAGAGATGGTATAAGGTGCGTTCGCAGCCCGGGGTCCACCATGCAGAGATGGAACCTGCTGCTGAGTAATGACGGACTATATGGCTGTACAATGTGGATGCACACATGGGTTAACTTCACCCAGTGTGAAGGAAGCAAACCCTGTTGCGTCACAGGGCCGTGGTACCGCACCAAGAGCGCAAGCAAGGAGTCTCAGGACTCTATCCCAAGGCACAGGGTTAGAGTACGTACAGACCACTTGCACTCGACACCGCAACTGGGGTGTCAAAGTAACAGAAAATAAAACTTAACGCACAAGAGTGCGTGCTGTGCCGCTTTGGCGGACGCCACTAACCACCCAGACTTGGGATAGGAAAGCGGTCTATAAGGGCACGGTGCCGCACTGGCGGTTACAGCAATAGACGCTGTATCGTGTGTCTTTATGTTGACAGCTTAGTCGCGCGCTAGACAGCAAGCATCCACCTTTTGCAAACAGTCATACACAAGGGAGGGGATTTAAAAGAACGACTTGCACTCATCAACACACACGATTCCAAATGTACACTAGCACATAGCCGTGCGGCCATGCGAACCTTTTATAGCTGCAGCAAGAACAGGACCTTCCCAGAAGGACCAATGGGAGTCAGCCACAGAAGAACACCACCTTCAGGACCTTCCTAAAGGACCAATGGGATTTGCTGCAGTATCTAAGCATGTGACCCTTGATCTCCAATGAGAGATCTTGCCCTGGGCATGCTCAGAAAGGGAAGAGCGGGACTTAGTCCCAAACATGTCTGCTCGCTGCTGCCCAGTACTGGCTACAATGGCAGAAGCTGGAAAGTCAGCAGTAACCAGTTGTCCAGTATCAGCCTGAGCTAGATGCTGGGACTGAGGTCTCCACTGAGCAGACTCCACTGCGGCTGGAGAAGAATGGGAGACTGCAGCGGAGATGGCTCGAGACTCCCCATGTGGGATCTCAACACCTAACAATGGGGAGTGTATTATACTATATGGAGGACTATGGGGTGTGCATTTCACAATATGGAGGACAGTGGTGCACATTATAATGTATGGAGTACTATGGAGCCCATTATACTAAACAAGCAAATTGCATCAAAGCTGTTTTGCCTAGAATTGTGGCACTTCCAAAAGACATATCAATCAAAAGAGGGAAAGAGAAGCTGGAAGCTATATGCCATAAAATTATGTGATTTTATTGGTACAAATAAAAGAAAATTATTTAAAAAAAACAAACATTGAGGGACAGCAATTGCAAGAAATGACACAATAAAGGTCATAGAGCCGAAATAGTGTATCATATGAACATCAAACCCTAAAAAATGATCCAACATGCCCAATAGCAGTACATAAAATGAATATAACAGTACATAGAAGGAGCTAAATGGCTTCCAAAAAGTAAGAATATACATATGGGTTGGGGCCTAAATAGATAAACATAAACAGGGTTTAACCCCTTCAAGACACGGGCCTTTCATTTTTTCACTGCCCTCCTTCCCAGAGCCATAACTTTTTTATTTTTCTGTCAATATGGCCATGTGAGGGCTCATTTTTTGCGGGACGAGTTGTACTTTTGAATGACACCATTGGTTTTACCATGGCTTGTACCAGAAAATCGGAAAAAATTCCAAGTGTGGTGAAATTGCAAAAAAAGTGCAATCACACACTTGTTTTTGTTTGGCTTTTTTGCTAGGTTCAATAAATGCTAAAACTGACCTGCCTATGTGATTGTCCAGGTCATTACGAGTTCATAGACACCAAACATGTCTAGGTTAATTTTTATCTTAGTGGTGAAAAAAAATTCAAAACTTTGCTAAAAAAAAGGCGCCATTTTCCAATACCTATAGTGTCTCCATTTTTCGGGATCTCGGTCAGTTGAGGGCTTATTTTTTGCATGCCGAGATGACGTTTTTATTGTTACCACGTTTGTGCAGATACGTTCTTTTGATCGCCCGTTATTGCATTTTATTTCAATGTCGCGGCGACCAAAAAAACGTAATTCTGGAGTTTCAAATTTTTTTCTCGCTACCCTGTTTAGCAATTAGGTTAATGCTTTTTTTTATTTATTGATTGGGCGATTCTGAACACGGCGATACCAAATATGTGTAGGTTTGATTTTTTTTTATTGTTTTATTTTGGATGGGGCGAAAGGGGGGTGATTTAAACTTTCATATATTTTTTCATTTTTTTCATATTTTTTAAAACATTTTTTTAACTTTTGCCATGCTTCAATAGCCCCAATGGGAGGCTAGAAGCTGGCAGGGCCTGATCGGCTCAGCTACATAGCAGCGATCATCAGATCGCTCCTATGTAGCTGAATTGCAGGCTTGCTATGAGCGCCAACCACAGAGTGGCGCTCACAGCAAGCCGGTATCAGTAACCATAGAGGTCTCAAGGAGACCTCTGGTTACTATGCTGATGCATCGCTGACCCCCGATCATGTGATCACGGTAGTTAAATGCCGCTGTCAGCGTTTGAAAGCGGCATTTAACTGGTTAATAGCGGCAGGTGGATCGCGATTCCACCTGCCGCTATTGCGCGCACAGGTCAGCTGTGCAAAACAGCTGACATGTCGTGACTTTGATGTGGGCTTACCCCCGGAGCCCACATCAAAGGGGGAGACAAGACATGCGCCGTACTAGCACGGGGCATGTCGTGAAGGGTTTAAAGAAAAATGCCTGTATCACATTCAAGACGGAATGTCCTAATGTCCTGATCAGTGACAAAAAATTGCATCCACTGCTTACACTGGCATTTAAATCAAGAGCTGACAAACCATGCTATTAATGTTAGTTTTCAAAAAAGGCATGCTTAGAAAATGCCATATAAATAGCAGATGCAAATAGCAGCAAAGCAAATCATTGTCCAACAAGTCACATCACTAGTGATAGTTATGAATGCTGAGGGGCATGCATAACGGATGTAATGAGACACAAACCAGGCAACATGACGATTTGACGGCAGGCACTAAATTGTGCAAACAGGACCCCAAACCAGAAAAAATACTAACTCCATAATAAGAAAGAAATAAGGAGAAAGAAGCATACAGGTAAAAAGATACTTATTTATTAATATGTATAAAAAAGTAAATAATAAATATAGACAATAAAAATACAGAGTAAAGTGCACAAGGATCACCAAATCTGTGCACCCGCCAACAATAAACAGAGCGCTTATCTAATAAGATCAATAGTAGCAGTAATTGTAACAGAATAGTCTAAAGGTACCTTCACACGAAGCGACGCTGCAGCGATAGCGACAAAGATTGCCGATCGCTGCAGCATCGCTGTTTGATCGCTGGAGAGCTGTCACACAGACCGCTCTCCAGCGACCAACGATGCCGAGGTCCCCGGGTAACCAGGGTAAACATCGGGTTGCTAAGCGCAGGGCCGCGCTTAGTAACCCGATGTTTACCCTGGTTACCAGCGTAAAAGTAAAAAAAACAAACAGTACATGCTCACCTGCGCGTCCCCCAGCGTCTGCTTCCTGACACTGACTGAGCTCCGGCCCTAACAGCACAGCGGTGACGTCACCGCTGTGCTTTCACTTTCACTTTAGGGCCGGCGCTCAGTAAGTGTCAGGAAGCAGACGCTGGAGGACGAGCAGGTGAGCATGTACTGTTTGTTTTTTTTACTTTTACGCTGGTAACCAGGGTAAACATCGGGTTACTAAGCGCGGCCCTGCGCTTGGTAACCCGATGTTTACCCTGGTTACCAGTGTAAAACATCGCTGGTATCGTTGCTTTTGCTTTCAAACACAACGATACACAGCGATCGGACGACTAAATAAAGTTCTGGACTTTATTCAGTGACCAGCGACATCACAGCAGGATCCTGATCGCTGCTGCGTGTCAAACGAAACGATATCGCTAGCCAGGACGCTGCAACGTCACGGATCACTAGCGATGTCGTTTCGTGTGAAGGTACCTTAAGGGTACCGTCTCACAGTGGCACTTATGTCGCTACGACGGTACGATCCGTGATGTTCCAGCGATATCCATACAATATCGCTGTGTCTGACACGCAGCAGCGATCAGGGACCCTGCTGAGAATCGTACGTCATAGCAGATCATTTGGAACTTTATTTCGTCGCTGGATCTCCCGCTGTCATCGCTGGATCGGTGTGTGTGACACCGATCCAGCGATGCGTTCGCTTGTAACCAGGGTAAACATCGGGTTACTAAGCGCAGAGCCGCGCTTAGTAACCCGATGTTTACCCTGGTTACCATCGTAAATGTAAAAAAAAAAAACCGTACATACTCACATTCCGGTGTCCGTCAGGTCCCTAGCCGTTTGCTTCCCGCACTGACTGACTGCCGGCCGGAAAGTAAAAGCACAGCCCAGCGGTGACGTCACCGGGTTCAGCCAGGTTCCTGAATACATTCAAACACAAACTCCTTGCCGGAGGTGCCAGCATTCTAGGGGCTTATTTCAGCCGGGTCCCTGAACACATACTCTCATGACCACACTGGCGCAAAGCACTTTAACAAAGAACAATACTAGCGCATGGCCGTGCGGTCATGCGAGCCTTAAATAGCTGCAGCACGTACAGGACCTTCCTAGAAGGACCAATGAGAAGCTACACCAGAGCGTGAGTACCTACAGGACCTTCCTGAAGGAGCCAATGACCTTAGCTGCAGTATCAGATCATGTGACCCTCGATCTCCACTGAGAGATCGTACTCTGGGCATGCTCAGATCGAGCAAAGCAGGACTTAGACCCAGAAGCGTCTGCTCGCCGCTGCCCAGCACCGTCTTTAATGGCAGAAGCAGGAAAGGCAGCAGTAACTCTTAGCACAGAGTCAGACTGAGCGAGATGCTGGGACCGATGTCTCCGCTGAGCAGGCTCAACTGTGGCAGGAGAAGAATGGGAGACCGCAGCAGAGATGGACCGAGATTCCCCCTGTGCAGAGGAGGGAACTCGACCCCTAACATTACCCCCCCTCCTTGGGCCTCACTATGTTCGAAGGCAGCAATGAGCTGCGGAGCCTGAAAGCTCTCAGCAGGCTCTCAGGACCGTAACCCTTCCAATCCACCAAATAAAATTTTTGGCCACGAACCACCTTGTACCCCAAGATAGCGTTCACCTCGTAATTGTCCGTAGACGAACCCGATGTCCCGGCAGATGACTCAGAAAACCGGGACATGTATACGGGCTTAAGGAGGGACACATGAAAGGTGTCGGTGATACCTAGGCGTGGGGGAAGAGCTAGACGGTAGACCACAGGATTAACCTGTTCGAGGACCTTGAAGGGACCCAAGTAGCGAGGAGCAAACTTAGTGGACTAAACACGCAGCCTGATGTTACGGGCGGAGAGCCACACTAAATCGCCGGGAGCAAAGGTCGGAGCGGGGCGCTGATGTGCATCGGCAGAAGACCTCATTCTCTCCTTGGAGGCCCGAATAGCATCCTGAGTGCGGTCCCAAATGTCCCGTGCCTCCACAGCCCAGTCTGCCACCCTGGAGTCAGCGGAAGACACGGGCATGGGCACAGGTACCCACGGATGCTGACCAAAATTAAGGAGGAATGGCGTCTGTCCAGTGGAGTCGGCTACAGCGTTGTTCAGTGCAAACTCTTCCCACAATAGCAAGGATGCCCAGTCATCCTGCCTGGCTGAGACAAAATGTTGCAGATATGTGACCAAGGTCTGGTTGGCCCTCTCTACCAACCCATTCGTCTCGGGATGATAAGCAGAAGAGAGATTTAACTCAATACTGAGAAGATGACAAAGCTCTCTCCAGAACCGAGACGCAAAATGGGGACCCCGGTCACTGACAATTTTGTCTGGCATACTGTGTAGGCGGAAGATGTGTTTAATAAACAACGCAGCCAAGGCCCGTGCAGAAGGTAGCCGTGGAAGCGGCACCAAGTGCACCATTTTAGAAAAATGATCGGTGATAACCCAAATGATGGTACAGCCACGAGACTTAGGCAAACCCACCACAAAGTCCATCCCGACCATCTCCCAGGGCCTATCTGCCACCGGCAGAGGATATAATAACCCAGTTGGCTGTTGTCGAGGATACTTATTTTTGGCACAGGAGACACACGCCCGAACATAGTCTGCGACATCACTAGCCATATGCGGCCACCAGTATGTCCTCGCCAGTAACTCAGATGTCCTTTTGGAACCAAAATGTCCACCCACCCTGGATGAGTGTGCCCAAGAGAGAACCTCCGGTCACAAACCGGATGGTACAAAAGTCTTGCCCGGAGGCACAGACTCTAGCAAAACTGGGGCCACAGTTCTCAGGCTCTCGGTGGGGACAATAAGCCGAGGCTCCTCTTCCTCCTCCACAGATGACACAACGGAGCGAGAGAGAGCATCGGCAGGAATGTTCTTCTCCCCAGAAAGGAAATGGAGGGTGAAATGAAACCGGGAGAAGAACAAGGACCATCTGGCCTGGCGAGAATTTAACCGCTGGGCTGTCAGCAGGTACACCAAATTTTTGTGATCTGTGTAGACTTGGAAGGGAAAACGAGCTCCCTCCAAAAGATGTCTCCACTCCGAGAACGCCAACTTCATGGCTAGCAACTCCCTGTCCCCGATGGAATAATTCCTCTATGCTGGTGAAAAGGTCTTAGAAAAGAAGAAGCAAGGATGCTTCCAACCTTGAGCATCCTTTTGGAAGAGGACTGCTCCAGCACCAACAGAAGAGGCATCCACCTCCATGATAAATGGCCTATCTACATCGGGGCGATGTAGGATGGGAGCGCTAGCGAAGTGAGACTTTATGGAGTTAAAGGCCTTGGACACCTCCACAGACCACAATTTGGGATTTGCTCCCTTCTTGGTGAGGGCAACCAAGGGAGCTACCAAAGTCAAGAAGAGCGGAATAAACTGACGATAATAATTTATGAACCCCATAAAGCGCTGCACCGCTTTAAGAGACTGGGGTTCCTGCCAGTCCATCACAGCCTGTAGTTTGGCAGGATCCATGGCCAATCCCTGGGCAGAGATGGAAAGGTAAGGACTCCTGCTCAAACACACACTTCTCCAACTTGGCATAGAGGAAGTTTGCCCGTAGGAGGTCGAAGACTTTGCAAACATCTCTCTGGTGGGAGTCAATATCTGAAGAGTAGAAGAGAATATCATTCAGATAGACTATGACCTTGGTGGTGAGCATATCCCGAAAGATGTCATTCACAAAGTCTTGGAAAACGGCTGGGGCATTACAGAGTCCAAAGGGCATCACCAGATATTCATAGTGCCCATCCTTGGTGTTAAAAGCCGTCTTCCATTCGTCCCCCTCACGGATGCGAATCAGGTTGTAAGCACCCCGCAGATCTAGTTTAGTAAACACCCTTGCTCCCCGAAGCCTATCGAAGAGCTCAGATATCAAGGGCAAAGGGTACTTATTCTTAACGGTGATTGCGTTAAGACCCCTGTAGTCTATGCATGGACGCAGTTCCCCATTCTTCTTCTGCACGAAGAAGAACCCAGCCCCAGCAGGTGACACTGACTTTCTGATGAACCCTCTTGCCAGATTCTCTTGAATGTACTGAGACATTGCCTCCGTCTCCGGGAGAGATAATGGATAAACTCGACCCCGAGGAGGCTCAGCACCAGGCAAGAGATCAATAGGACAGTCATAGGGGCGATGGGGCGGAAGGGTCTCCGCTGCCTTTTTGGAGAACACATCCGCATAAGACCAATACTGCTTGGGGAGAGAGGATAGATCTGCGGGTACCTCTGTAGTAGCAACCTGAACGCACTCCCTCTGACACCTACCCCCACAAGATTCACCTCATCCCAAAATTCTGCCTGAGGACCACTCAATTTGAGGAGAGTGGTACCGTAACCAAGGTATCCCCAACAGGACCTCATCAATTCCCTCAGGAATGACGAGCAGAGATATAATCTCCTGATGGGATGGCGACATGGACAGAGTAAAATGGATGGTTTGGTGTGTTATCTGTGAGGGCAGTGTCGACCCATTCACCACTCGTACCGTCACTGGTTGATCAAGCATAACCAGGGGTATTGCGTGACGTTGGGCGAAGGCAGAAGACATAAAATTGCCCTCCGCCCCAGAATCCACGCAGAGCTCTACCGATTGGGAGGATGAGCCAATAATAATTGTCCCCTTAAAGGACAATTTGGAGGCAAACGTCACCGCATCTAGTGTACCTCCACCTACTACCACTAGACGCTGACGTTTCCTCGACCGCTGAGAACATCTGGTGGCAAGATGTCCTGACTGCTGGCAAACATGACAAACCTGGAGTGCACGAGCAGTCCGGGACTTAGAACCCACTCGTGACACTTCCATGGCCTCATGTGACTCAGGTACCATGACCGGAGATTCGAGAGGTTTGGCGAAGGTGGGAGCCAGCCGAAACCTCTGCCTACACTGGGCTCGCTCTAACCTCTGCTCATTAAAACGGAGGTCAATTCGAGTATAGACCGATATTAATTCCTTCAGTGTGGCAGGAATTTCCCTAGTGGCCAGAGCGTCCTTAACGTGATCAGCCAGGCCCCTCCAAAATATGGGGATAAGGGCTTTATCCGACCACTCCAGCTCAGAAGGCAGAGTCCAAAATCGGATGGCAAAATGGCTGACCATGGACTCACCCTGAGTTAATGCCAGCAGTTGGAGCGTCGTGTCATGGGTGACTTGAGGTCCTAAAAAGACCTGTTTCAGAGTGCTCAGGAACCACGGAGCACTCTGCACCACATGATCGCCACGCTCCCACAGCGGCGTAGCCCACTCCAATGCCCTGTCTGACAAGAGAGACAGAATAAATCCCACCTTAGCCCGCTCAGTAGGGAAACGTGCAGCCAGGAGCTCGAGATGAATAGAGCACTGACTCACGAAACCCCTACAAGATTTGCTGTCTCCAGAAAATTTTTCTGGCAGCGGGAGGTGAGATAACATCGGAACAGGGGTGGCAGTGGACAAGGTAGCTGGGGATTGTCGGGGCTAGATGAGATGCTTAACTTCATTAGAATGTTCCTCATGCCATGCTTTAACGATTCTAGCTGTATGAATTGGTGCATTATCATCCTGAAAGATGGTGTTCCCCTCTGGGAACAGTGCTTGAACCATTGGATGCACTTGGTCGCCTAAAATGCCTAAATAATCTTGGCTGTTAATTCTTCCATGAAGGGATATCATTTGCCCGGCGGATCTCCATGAAATAGCACCCCAGGTCATCACAGAACCTCCGCCATGTTTTACAGTTGGGAGAAAGCAGTCTGGATGGAATGCTTCTTTCAGCTGTCTACAAACGTACACTCGGCCAGAGGTCGGAAATAGGGTGAACAATGATTCCTCTGAGAATATCACATGTTTCCACTGCTCGCGGGACCAATTCTGGAGGTTTCTACACCACTCTAAATACTTGGAAACATTTGTCATTGAGAGCATCGGTTTTTTAATTGCAGCTCTTCTGTGGAATCCAGATTTGTGCAGCTCCCGACGAACAGTTTTCGTGGAAACTGGGTTCTGTAGGTGTTCATTGAGCTCAGCAGTGATTTTCGGAGCCGTGGTCTTGCGATCCTCTCTCACAATTCGCTTTAGAGTCCGACGGTCTCTCTCAGTCAACTTTGACTTTCGGCCGGACATGTGCTTTGCTGCAGACGTTTTTCCTTCTCTTTTAAACGTAGTCATTACTTTGGAGACAGTACCTCTTGACACGCCAAGCATTCGGGCACTTTCTGTTACACTAGCGCCTGCCATACGAGGACCAACAATTTGGCCTCTTTGAAAATCCGAGAGGTCTGCCATTGGTATCTGGTTCTCATCAATGTTCTTAAATTTCAGCAAAACAAACAGTTAATTTACATACACATATCACATAACACAAATAATCAACTACAAAACATTACCATATGTCACAGTTTGCATGTTTATCACATGTTCGAAGATTATGATGCCAAAACTTTAGGTGTTTCCATTATTTGGTCCAACCTCTGTATATATACAGCCCAGCAGAAGCCCCTCATATATATACAGCGCAGCAGAAGCCCCTCATATATATACAGCCTAGCAGAAGCTCCTCATATATATACAGCCCAGCAGAAGCCTCTCATACATACATAGCCCAGCAGAAGCCTCTGACACATATACAGCCCAGCAGAAGCCTCTGACATATAGAGCCCAGCAGAAGCCTCTGACATATATATACAGCCAAGCAGAAGCCTCTCATACATATAGAGCCCAGCAGAAGCCTCTGACATATAGAGCCCAGCAGAAGTCTCTCATACATATACAGCCCAGTAGAAGCCTCTCATACATATACAGCCCAGCAGAAGCCTCTGACATATAGAGCCCAGCAGAAGACTCTGACATAGAGCCCAGCAGAAGCCTCTCATACATATACAGCCCAGCAGAAGCCTCTCATACATATACAGCCCAGCAGAAGCCTCTGACATATAGAGCCCAGAAGAAGCCTCTGACATATAGAGCTCAGCAGAAGCCCCTCATATATATACAGCCCAGCAGAAGCCTCTCATACATATACAGCCCAGAAGAGCCTCTCATACATATACAGCCCAGCAGAAGCCTCTCATACATATATAGCCAGCACAGCAACAGCCTCTGATATATACAGGTAAACAGCTTCTTATATATACAGCTCTGCAGCAGCACCTCATATATATATATACAGCCCAGCAGAAGCCCCTCATATATATACAGCCCAGCAGAAGCTATATATCTATATATATAATTGTCTAAGGGTTTTTCTGTCTGTCCTGGAAATCCCGCGTATCTGATTGGTCGAGGCCGCCTGGGCCTCGACCAATCAGCGACGGGCACAGTATCGACGTAGATGTCATAATGGAAATCCTGCGTCTCTGATTGGTCGAGGCCGCCTGGGCCTCGACCAATCAGCGACGGGCACAGTATCGACGTAAATATCATAATGGTTGCCATGGTGACGATGATGTCATAAAGGTTGCCTCGACCAATCAGCGACGGGCACAGTCTGCCGCGAATTCTGGAATCATCATTGTCCATATACTACGGGGACATGCATATTCTAGAATACCCGATGCGTTAGAATCGGGCCACAATCTAGTATATATATATATATATATATATATATATATATATATATATATATATTATTTTTTATTGTTATAGCGCCATTTATTCCATGGCGCTTTACATGTAAGGAGGGGTATACATAATAAAAACAAGTACAATAATCTTAAACAATACAAGTCAATATATGTGTATATACACTCACTGGCCACTTTATTAGGTACACCTGTCCAACTTCTTGTTAACACTTAATTTCTAATCAGCCAATCACATGGCGGCAACTCAGTGCATTTAGGCATGTAGACATGGTCAAGACAATCTCCTGCAGTTCAAACCGAGCATCAGTATGGGGAAGAAAGGTGATTTGAGTGCCTTTGAACGTGGCATGGTTGTTGGTGCCAGAAGGGCTGGTCTGAGTATTTCAGAAACTGCTGATCTACTGGGATTTTCACGCACAACCATCTCTAGGGTTTACAGAGAATGGTCCGAAAAAGAAAAAAAATCCAGTGAGCGGCAGTTCTGTGGGCGGAAATGCCTTGTTGATGCCAGAGGTCAGAGGAGAATGGGCAGACTGGTTCGAGCTGATAGAAAGGCAACAGTGACTCAAATCGCCACCCGTTACAACCAAGGTAGGCCTAAGAGCATCTCTGAACGCACAGTGCGTCGAACTTTGAGGCAGATGGGCTACAGCAGCAGAAGACCACACCGGGTACCACTCCTTTCAGCTAAGAACAGGAAACTGAGGCTACAATTTGTACAAGCTCATCGAAATTGGACAGTAGAAGATTGGAAAAACGTTGCTTTGTCTGATGAGTCTCGATTTCTGCTGCGACATTCGGATGGTAGGGTCAGAATTTGGCGTAAACAATATGAAAGCATGGATCCATCCTGCCTTGTATGGAGCATCTTTGGGATGTGCAGCCGACAAATCTGCGGCAACTGTGTGATGCCATCATGTCAATATGGACCAAAATCTCTGAGGAATGCTTCCAGCACCTTGTTGAATCTATGCCACGAAGAATTGAGGCAGTTCTGAAGGCAAAAGGGGGTCCAACCCGTTACTAGCATGGTGTACCTAATAAAGTGGCCGGTGAGTGTATATACCGCCCAGCTGAAGCCTCTCATACATATACAGCCCAGCAGAAGCCTCTCATACATATACAGCCCAGCAGAAGCCTTTGATATAGACAGCCCAATCTTCTACAATATACATAGATACATACAGTATGTACATATTTTAATCTTTAATGCCCTATCAGGACTTCAAGGACTGACAAGGTCAGATATACTGCGTGAATTGGACTTTAGTAACATCATTACTGATTTTGCAGAACGAAAATCAAGGAAAGTGCCCGGATTGTAAAAAATGAATGATTTTACTTGAATTACTCTGCATAAATGATTTTTGTAAATAAACTTGCGTTCGTTTCATTTTGTGTTTTTGCATTACATATTGCAGCACCTTGAAAAATGGGCCTCCCTCCAAAATGGGCCCAGGGCCACCCACCTCTTAGATCCGGCCCTGGTGACGCTGGGTCTCTTTGGGTCAGGGGGATTGAGAGTTTGCATCTGGGTGTCAGGGGGGGAAATTATCCAAAACTCTTGGCACAACGAGAGGCCAATTGGACTTTATGGCTTGACACCCTGACACCCAGAGGGTTAATTGAATCCCTCAGCTTCTCTTCATTTTTATAATTTAGCCTTACATGATAAGTCACGATAAGTCATGATAAGTCACGTTTGTGTCCCATCCCTATACTATACTTTTTCCCCCCTGGGATCTAATCAGGATCCCTACAAGTGATCTTTCTATATTGCCTTTTGTTATATTTATTAATCATATGTTCTGTTTTCACTATATTTTTTAGTTTCTTATTTATTTTTTTTCATCCACAACAACCTGAATAAATTATCACTCATTCCTCTGGATTGAATATACCCCATTGATGCTACAATATGATGGGCAATAATCTCCGGATATTTTTCTATTATTATTTATTGTAATTGAGGAGTTTAGGACCTGCGATGACGTCGCGGCTTGTGATTGGTCGCGTGAGCGGTCACATGAGCGGTCACGCGACCAATCACAAGCCGCGACGTCATCGAAGGTCCTAAACTCCTCATTCTTAGGAACGGAGGCTGCCGGTTACATCGGTAAGGTCCAGGGGCCGCCGGAGGGGTGAGTATATCCATATTTTTTATTTTAATTCTTTATTTTTTACATGAATATGGATCCCAGGGCCTGAAGGAGAGTCTCCTCTCCTCCAGACCCTGGGAACCATACACTGGGAACTTCCGATTTCCGATATCACAAAATTATCGGAACTTGGTATCGGTATTCCGATACCGCAAGTATCGGCCGATACCCGATACGATACTTGCGGTATCGCAATGCTCAACACTACTTGTGAACACAGTTTAGGGGTGGCCGAATAGTAGGTTTATGCACCACAGCACGCCTTTGAGGATCCTACACCTTGAGGTTCGAGGGACTCCAGAGGCACCAGCAGCTTCAAATAACTGTTTGCTTCTTTGTAATGGTATTTTGGCAGCTGCTCTCTTAATCCAATTAATTTGTCTGCCAGAAACCTTCCTCATTATGCCTTTATCTGCATGAACTGTGTCTGTGTTCTGTTTCAGTCACAAATCTCTTCACAGTATGATGATCACTCTTAAGTTTTCATGAAATATCTAGTTTTTTCATACCTTGTCCAAGGCATTGCACTATTTAAAGCTTTTCAGCAGCAGAGAGATCTTTTTTATTTCCCATATGGCTTGAAACCTGTGGCCTGCTTAATAATGTGGAACATAATTTTTAAGTAGTTTTCCTTTAATTAGAATCAAATGGAAAACTAATTATCACATGTATTTAAGATTGATTTCAGTGATCCATTGAGCCCTGAGACACAATACCATCCACAAGTTTACTTGAAAAACAAAACAATTAAATCTTTATGACACTTAAATCTAATTTGCATAATAATTTGGAACACAGTGTACGTCCATGTGTAGACTAATAAGATACAGGGGTCTTAATGCCATCACCATTAAGAATAAGTACCCACTATCCCTGATATCTGAGCTCTTTGATAGGCTACGGGGAGCAAGAGTATTTACTAAACTAGATCTGCGGGGTGCTTACAACCTGATTTGCATCCGTGAGGGGGACAAAAGGAAGATGGCTTTTAACACCAGGGATGGGCACTATGAATACCTAGTGATGCCCTTTGGGCTCTGTAATGCCCCAGCCGTTTTCCAAGATTTTGTAAATGATATCTTCCGGGATATGCTCTCCACCACGGTCGTAGTCTATCTGGATGATATTCTCATCTACTCTCCAGATATTGACTCCCACTGGAGAGATGTTTGCAAAGTCTTCGACCTCTTATGGGCAAACTCCCTCTACGCCAAGTTGGAGAAGTGTGTGTTTGAGCATGAGTCCTTGCCTTTCTTTGGCTATATCCTCTCTGCCCAGGGATTGGCTATGGATCCTGCCAAGCTACAGGCTGTGATGGACTGGCAGGAACCCCATTCTCTTAAAGCTGTGAAGCGCTTTATGGGGTTCATTAATTACTATCGCCAGTTCCTTCCCCACTTTTCAACTTTGGTAGCCCTCACCAAGAAGGGAGCAAATCCCAAATTGTGGTCGGAGGAGGCCTCCAAGGCCTTTCTTGCTCTTAAGTCACACTTTGCTTGCGCTCCCATTCTACATTGCCCCGATGTTGATAAGCCATTTATTATGGAGGTGGATGCCTCATCCATAGGTGCTGGAGCAGTCCTCTTCCAAAAGGATGCTCAAGGTTGTAAGCATCCTTCTTCTTTTCCAAGACCTTCACACCAGCAGAGAGGAATTATTCCATCGGGGACAGGGAGTTGCTAGCCAGGAAGTTGGCTTTCTCAGAGTGGAGACACCTCCTGGAGGGGGCTCGCTTTCCCTTCCAAGTTTTCGCAGACCACAAAAATTTGGTGTACCTACAGACAGCCCAGCAGCTAAATTCTCGCCAGGCCAGATTGTCCCTGTTCTTCTCCCGGTTCCATTTCACCCTCCATTTTCTCTCCGGGGAGAAGAACATTCGTGCCGATGCTCTCTCTCACTCCGTTTTGTCATCTGAGGAGGAGAAAGAGGAGCCTCAGCTTATTGTCCCTTCTGAGAGCCTGAGAACCGTGGCTCCGGTTTCGCTAGAGTCTGTGCCCCCGGGCAAGACCTTTGTACCATCTCATTTGAGACCGGAGGTTCTCTCTTGGGCTCACTCATCCAGGGTGGGTGGACACTTTGGCACCAAAAGGACATCTGAGCTTCTGGCGAGGACGTACTGGTGGCCGCATATCGCTCGTGACGTCGGAGACTATATTCGGGCGTGTGTCTCCTGCGCCAAGAATAAGTCTCCTCGACAATGGCCAGCTGGGTTACTTTATCCCCTGCCGGTGGCAGACAAGCCCTGGGAGATGGTCGGGATGGAATTTGTGAGGGGCTTACCCAAGTCCAGTGGCTGCACCATCATTTGGGTAATCACCGACCATTTTTCTAAAATGGTGCACTTGGTGCTGCTTCCACGGCTACCTTCTGCATGGGCCTTGGCAGCGTTGTTTATAAAGCACATTTTCCGCCTACACGGTATGCCGGACAAAATTATTAGTGACCGGGGTCCCCAGTTTGCATCTCGGCTTTGTCGTCTACTCAGCATCGAGTTGAATCTCTCTTCAGCATACCATCCCGAGACGAATGGGTTAGTAGAGAGGGCCAAACAAACCTTGGTCACATATCTGCAACATTTTGCTTCAGCCAGGCAGCATGACTGGGCATCCTTGCTACCGTGGGCGGAGTTTGCGCTGAACAATGCCATAGCCGACTCCACTGGGCAGACTTCATTCCTCCTTAAGTACGGTCAGCATCCACGGGTTCCTGTGCCTATGCCCATGTCTTCCGCCAACTTCAGGGTGGCAGACTGGGCTGTGGAGGCATGGGACATTTTGGACCGTACTCAGGATGCCATCGAGAGAGAATGAGGTCCTCTGCCGATGCACATCGGCGCCATGCTCCGACCTTTGCTCCTAGCGATTTAGTGTGGCTCTCCGCCCGTAACATCAGGCTGCGAGTTGAGTCCACTAAGTTTGCACCTTGCTACTTGGGTCCCTTCAAGGTCCTGGAATAGATTAACCCTGTGGTCTACCATCTGGCCCTTCCTCCACGCCTAGGTTTCACCGACACCTTTCATGTGTCCCTCTTAAAGCCCGTACACATGTCCCGGTTTTCCGAGTCATCTGCCAGGACATCGGGTTCGTCTACGGACGATTACGAGGTGAACGCTATCTTAGGGTGTAATGTGGTACGTGGTAAAAAAATTTATTTGGTGGATTGAAAGGGTTTTCGACCAGAGGACAGGTACAGGGAGCCTGCTGAGCACATTCGAGCTCCGCAGCTTATTGCTGCTTTCGAGCGTAGCGAGGTCCAAGGAGGGGGGGGCCATGTCAGGTGTCGAGTTCCCGCCTCTGCACAGGTGGAATCTCGAACCATCTCCGCTGCCATCTCCCATTCTTCTCCAGCCACAGTGGAGCCTGCTCAGCGGAGACG
The DNA here is from genome assembly GCF_051348905.1 of Ranitomeya variabilis. NCBI lineage: Eukaryota > Metazoa > Chordata > Amphibia > Anura > Dendrobatidae > Ranitomeya > Ranitomeya variabilis. Next base: position 232,024,948 of record NC_135237.1, read on the forward strand.
TCGGTCCCAGCGTCTGGCTCAGGCTGATACTGTGCGACTGGTTACTGCTGCCCTTCCAGGCTCTGCCTTTGTAGCCAGCACTGATCAGCAGTGAGCAGGTCTTTCTGGGACTAAGTCCTACTTTCCCCATACTGAGCATGCCCACGGGATGACCTTCCATTGGAGGTTGGGGGTCACATGCTCAGGTCCTGTTGTGGCTCTTATTGGACCATCTGGAAGGTCTTGGAGCGCTGCTACTATAAAAGGTTTGCATGACCGCTCGGCCATGCGCTAGTGTATACTTGAAAGCGTTTGTTTGTTGATGTGTGAAAGTCGCTCATTAATCATCCCCTCCCTTGTGTATGACTGCTTGTGTAAGGAGGATGATTGCTATCTAGCGCCCGACAGAGCCATCAGTACTTAACACATGATACAGCGTCTATTGCTGTGACCGCCAGTGCGGCGCTTGTGCTATTAGAGCGCTTTCCTGACCCAAGTCTGGGTGGTTAGCGGCGTCCGCCAGAGCGGCACTGCACGCGCTCTTGTGCATAAAAATGATTATTTAAGTTATACTCTGACACCCGCTAGCGGTGTCAAGCGCAAGTGGTCTAGACGAACTCTAATCCTGAGTCTAGGGATTGAGTTCTGTGACTCCTTGCTTGCGCTCTTTGTGCGGTACCTCGGCCCTGTGATGCGACAGGGTTCGCTTCTTTCATACAGCGTGAAGCTAGCCCGTGTTTGTATCCTCATTGTACCGCCATATAGTCCGTCATTACTCAGCAGCAGGTTCCATCTCTGCACGGTGGATCCCGGGCTGCGAACGCACATTATACCATCTCTCTAATTATTTGGTGCATTCCGCTAGCCCTAACAGGGGCTGTCACTATGAGACAGGTTAAGTGGTAGTTCGAATGTCGAATGTGCTGTCCTGCCACCTTTTAAAAGCGTAGCTGCAATTCCAGAAGATGCCACTGCAAGTGCAATCTTTTTTTGTTGTCAAAATTTTGCCAGCAGCAAGTTGATTGCAAATGTCTTTCCTGTTCCACCTGGAGCATCAAGGAAGACAATCCCACCTTTGTTCGTTTCACTGAAACTTAAAATGTAGTTACAGGACTCCCTTTGATCTAATACCAATATTGGCTCGTTCTGAGACACAAATGCTGTCAGTTCATCAATATTGTAGTTTGTTTCTATGAAAATCTCCCTACACATTTGGATGCCTTCAGGATTACTTATTGAAGCAGGCAAACCAAGCAACTGTAAAGGTACCTTCACACTAAACGATATCGCTAGCGATCCGTGACGTTGCAGCATCCTGGCTAGCGATATCGTTTAGTTTGACACGCAGCAGCGATCAAGATCCTGCTGTGATATCGCTGGTCGTTGAACAAAGTTCAGAACTTTATTTGGTCGTCAGACCGGCGTGTATCGTCGTGTTTGATACCAAAAGCAACGATACCAGCGATGTTTTAAACTGGTAACCAGGGTAAACATCGGGTTACTAAGCGCAGGGCCGCGCTTAGTAACCCGATGTTTACCCTGGTTACCAGTGTAAAATGTAAAAAAAAAAACTACATACTCACCTTTGCGTCCCCCGCCGTCCGCTTCCCACACTGACTGAGCGCCGTAAAGTGAAAGTGAAAGTACAGCACAGCGGTGACGTCACCGCTCTGCTGTTAGGGCCGGCACTCAGTCAGTGCAGGAAGCGGACGCCGGGGGACGCAAATGTAAGTATGTAGTGTTTGTTTTTTTTACATTTTATGCTGGTAACCAGGGTAAACATCGGGTTACTAAGCGCGGCCCTGCGCTTAGTAACCCGATGTTTACCCTGGTTACCCGGGGACCTCGGCATCGTTGGTCGCTGGAGAGCAGTCTGTGTGACAGCTCTCCAGCGATCAAACAGCGACGCTGCAGCGATCTGCATCGTTGTCGCTATCGCTGCAGCGTCGCTTAATGTGAAGGTACCTTAAGGCTTTTCCTGACATTGCTATGCACTGATCTTCAAGGAGCATTAAAGTTTCATTGAACATTTCCTCAGTGAAGTTGATGAGTTGCTAAGGATTTTGCCTTCTAATCTGCATGAGGATGTCCTCACTGAGATCAGTTTTGTACTTTGTCCAAATCTCAAGAGGATTTGAAATGCTACAGGTTATTAGAATAATAGCAAAAAGGTGTCTTAGTCGCTTTAGGGTTTGTGTGGCTGCTGCTTCAGGCCGCAATGCCTGGCCTTCTTCAGTAACAGTTCCAGGCAGACTAGTGGTGGATGCCGCATCACAGATGCACAAGCCGGCACCTCTCTTTTGATACTTTACCTTGGACATTCTAATCCGGACAGCATAACTTTGAGCATTTTTTTCTTCACTAGTGCCGCTGATCTTACACCACGTTCAATAGACGCTTTTATGTCTCCTCTATGGAACTGTTACTGAAGAAGGCCAGGCATTGAGGCAGAAACGTTTATTTTGATGACTACAATAAAATCACAAAAAACTTCATTTAAGTTGAGTGCCTAAGTCTATCTCTCTCTGTATATGGTTTTGGACCCTACTAAGGCACCATATTTGGATAGTGCATGCGGTTTTCTCTTAGAAAATGATGTAGGGCCTTTGACAACATGAAGTAACATGCGCAGGTAGAAGCACTCTGCATTTGACGGATGAACAGTGTAGATGCGACCAAGAGTATCAGTTGCTTTCACCCCTGGATAGCCTTCAATATCAAGCCCCCGTTTCCTATGTTCCAGTGTTTTTCTGGAGGCATTCCAAGTGTAGTACTTTGGTAAATCACAGTAGAGAATTGTTTTTGCAAAAGGGTCTTGTTGATACAGCTCAAAAAATGCCAAGAGGGTGGTCTTAGTTGGTGTTAGGAGCTGCTGCTGCAAGTTTGCTGGGTTAAAGTAAATTCTCTGTCCATTTTCCAAGTTCACACTCAGATGAACGACTGGTGGGTAGCGCTCATGAATGGAGAATCCTAGTATTCTCCAAACAGCTTCATTGCTGCTTATGTACCTGCCCATCTGGAATGCCTCCACTTCATCAATAATAGGTCCATTTTTGGGGAGTTCAAAAACTGTTTGATCACTTCCTTTGTGGACATATTTGCAGATATACTTGATTGATTTCACAGAGTGACAAGATTCGACATTTATGTGGGCCTGGAAGATTTTTGAGAGCAAAGGGTTGTAAGGCACTACCCACCTGTTGTCAATTTCTATCTCTTGGAGTGATGATTCAACACGCATTTTGAGCTTTGCTGTGAAACCACCATCCCCTGGCTTTCTTCTTCAGTAGACTGGATATCCATCTTGTCCTGTTTGGGCTTTCTTGGACCAGGGATCGTGGGTAATGCTTTGAACACCTGCCATCAATCATACAGGGAGAATTTTTGTTGAGACTCCCACACGGACCATGGATCATGTTTTTTGTGATGGTGTCAAACAGCAATGGGTCAATCAGAAGGTCTAGCAATTCGGCACTGATGATATTGTCAATTTCGGTAGGCTGTATGTATTTTTTGCTTCAGCCAGATCAAGATGTGGGCGTGAGGAAGGCCTCTTTTTTGCCATTCAACTGAATACATCAAGCACTGCGTCCCACCATAAATATGTGATTTTGTGATGAGATTAGTCATTTTTGAAAGTTTCTGTTTGAAAACCCGAGCAATAAGGTCATGTCGATTCACTGTTTTTTGGCCCAGGCAGGATTGAAAGTAAAGGTGATGAAAAGATCTGGACGGCCATACTTTCTCACATAAGTCATTTTGGAGCGCCCCCACTGTCGCAAGGCCGAGGGGTACCCGGTACCGGGCCTCTCTGTCTCGATTCTGGGATTGTCACGGTGGCTAGACAAGGTCCGTGACCCTGCTAAGGGGTGTCCAGTAACAGTTGAGAGTGATGATGTGTAGTGCAGGGTGCGATGAATAACGAGGACACAGGGTTGCAGTCTCTTTACCTCTTTACTGAAGGTTTTGAGATACTCAATCCAGAGCACTGTTAACAGGGCTGACTGAGATCGGCTGGTCCAAAGGCACATCCGGAGTTCCCTTAGCAGGTGGGAATCAGTGTCTACCTTTAGCGCCTCACAACTGATTCTGTCTGTCTCTGATGTTCGTTCTTTCCGTCCCCCAGATGATATGGTTAGGACTCACCCGTATGACGGGGTAGGCCTGGAGTTCTTCCGGGACCCTAGAGTCGCCCCTCTCCCACAGCTGCCTCCGTTGTCTGCTTAGGTGTTTAAGTGAAACAGCCAACCTATATTTGGCTGTCCTGCCGTGGTTTGAAGTAATGCTTAAAGTCTCTTATTTTCTCGGCGTTCCGGCCACCGACTTTGCGCTTCAGAAGGATGTTGCCTCGATCTTACAGCACGACTCCTTCTGGTCCTATCACCTCTGCGCTGTATTCCTGTTTCTCACTCCTTCACAATACCCCTCGCTTCTTGTCCTTTCCTAGGAGACTGCCGCTGTAAGCACAGGCACGGCTCCGTAACGTTCTTTCTTGTTCACTAAGGCTCTGCCAGGATCCCACCTCTGACAGGTCCTCTCTCGAGCTCTTCCCAGCTCCTTTCTCCCTGACTTCCTGTCCAACCCCCAGTTTTACCCAAGTGTGAGGAGTGGTCTAATAAATACAACCACTTCCCCCCCGGTGGCCGGAGTGTGAAGTGTATTGTGGGTGTGTGTTACCTAGTCAGGTGAACTCCTTTAGTGCAATCAGACGTACCATCACTCCCCTTAGTGGCAGAGCAACAGTACTGCAACGACCAGGACTCTGGGGCGCTGCACTCCCCCCCGGTTAAATCCAGTACTCCCGGACTGGGAAAAGAAAAACAACATTACATGTTAGCAGGAAACACACAAAACTTTGAAACACTATAAACAAGTAAATGCTATGAACAGTAACTATATAACAATGCTTCCCTTTATGGGAGGTGAGGACACTTGAATGTTATGCAAATCTTAGGTCATGCACAGTTTATGACTCCCAGTCCAGTGGTTGAAACAGCGGTGACCCCGGGTAAACAAAGGGGTCCCCTTTTGGAAGTTTTTGGAGCAATTCACTGTCCATTACTCAGTTGTCCATTTTTAAACCTGTAACAAAAGATATGCACACAAACATTTTCAACTAAATAGCAGCCCTCATTAATACCTCCAAATTTTGTAGCGGAGTGGAGTTTGATTCTTGGTGCTGCGTGTCGATCTCCGCAGTGCAGGGGTTGCTATTGGCCTAACAGGGCCTGCTATGCTTGCTACCGCTGGTGTAGTGCACTGTCTTCTAGCTACGCTTCTAGTGAGTCTGGGTAGCACTGGCAGGCTGGAGCTCTCAGGGCTGCTGCTACCAACAGTGGGAACGGCAGATTCGCCGATAGCAGAGGGAGGACTTGCCGGTTCAACGGTTGGCATGGCATCTTCAGGTAGGATCTGCTGAGATTGCGGGCCTGGATGATCTGGCACCACAATTAGTTCTGGTGGGTTCGGTTGACGGAACGTTAGGACAGGTACCACAATGGCCTGATTTATCTGAGTTCAGGACTGGGGAAAATCACCAAGAACAGTGTGTATCATCTTCTCCTCTTCTACAGGTGGGGAGGTTCCTGGAGCCATTTCCCTCTCTCTCAACTTATCAGGGCAGACTTTATGGTGGTCCCTGGATATCGCCGTCAAGGTCTCCCCTCCATCCTTGCTGATGAGACAGACCTTCGTGTTGTCGAAATCGGATGGCAGGATGGTATACGGTTCCGCTTCCCATTGGTCATCGAGTTTGTGTAGTCTCCTCTTTCGTTTGAGTACTTGCTCACCGGGTGACAAGGGAATCGCAGGAGCGTGCCGGTTGTAGTCTCTTTCTTGTTTTTGTCTAGCCTGGGCGAGACTTCTTTCCACGCATTCCTGTACTTTGCGGTACCTTCGCTGCCTTTCTGCATCCCAATCTGCATCCGGCGAGGTATCTTCGGGGATTAGGACCCCCATGTCCAGATCAACGGGTAACTGGCTAGACCTTCCTCGCATCAGGTACGCTGGAGTGCAGTTGGTGGAATTTACTGGGATGTGATTGTATATGTCCACCAAGTCAGGCAACTTTGTTGGCCACAGGTTCCGTTCCTCTACGGGCAAGGTCTTCAGTAAGTCGATCACCACTTGGTTCATCTTTTCACACATCCCGTTGGTTTGGGGATGGTACGGTGTGGTTCTGATCTTCTTACACCCGTACAGATGGCAGAACTCTTGGAACACCTCTGCTTCGAATGCTGGTCCCTGATCGGTCAGTACCTTCTCCGGGTACCCATGAGGCCTACAAAAGTACTGCTGGAAGGCCTTGGCGGCCGTCCTGGCCGTTAAATCTTTGACAGGTACAACCATCAAAAATCTGGATTAGTGATCTATGATGGTAAGAGCGTAGATATAGCCTGACCGGCTAGGCGTCAGCTTCACATGATCCAGCGCGACCAGTTCGAGCGGCCGTTTGGTGATGATGGGCTGCAAGGGGGCCCGTTGGCTGTCACGGTCCTTCCTGCGTAGGCTACATGGACCGCACTCCCGACACCACTTCTCAATGGTTCTCTTCATGCCAATCCAATAGAACCTCCCTCGGGGTAGCCTCTCCAGCTTCCTCCATCCGAAGTGTTCTGCTCCATCGTGGTAGGCTCCCAGAACCATGGGCGCATCTCGCCTTGGCACCACTATCTGCCATACCAATTCATGAGTACGCGGGTCGATGCTCCTCCGGCACAGCTTACCATCGTGAATAAACAGTTTGCTTCTCCCCTTCCACAAATGTCATGCCTCCTGTGGATCATCTGGGCCGGGATGCAACCCTGCCTGCGTCAAGAGCTCTTTCACCCGACGGACCGCCGGGTCACCATCCTGGGTCTCCGCCCATCCGTGATGGGGCAGGGGATTCAGCGTGGCATCCTGTTGGTTCTTGTGCCTGTTCTTCACATGATGGGCGTACTGAGCGGCTTTGGGGCGATGGAATGCGGGCAGCTCTACCTCTTCAAGTGCCTCCGGGTCCTCCCCGGTTTCTGGCAAAGTGGGCATCCGGGACAAGGCATCGGCATTTGCATTCTTGCGTCCTGCCCGGTACTTGATGGTGAAGTCGTAGTTGGACAGCCGGGCCATCCACCGCTGTTCCAAGGCCCCGAGTTTGGTCGTATCCAGGTGCGTCAGCGGATTGTTATCCATGAAGACGGTGAATTTCGCCAAGGCCAGGTAGTGTTTGAACCTCTCTGTCACTGCCCAGACGATGGCAAGGAACTCCAGCTTAAAGGAACTGTAGTTGTCAGGGTTCCTTTCCGTGGGACGAAGCTTCCTGCTGGCGTAAGCGATCACCCACTCCTTGCCTTTCTGGACATGGGACAGCACGGCCCCCAATCCTACATTGCTGGCATCCGTATACAGCACAAACGGTTGGTCGTATTCAGGGTAGGCCAGTACCTCTTCTCCTGTCAGTGCCGACTTCAAGCAAGTGAAGGATCCTTCCAGCCCCTCGTTCCAATCAAATGGGGCGTTCTTCCCCTTGGTCTTCTTTGATTGGCCCACCAACAGGTCTTGCAAGGGCGTGGCCTTCTTGGTGAAGTCCTTAATGAACCTTCGGTAATAGCCTACCAGCCCGAGGAACTGCCGGACTTCGTGGAGGTTGCTGGGCATCAGCCAGTCCTGGATCACCGTGACCTTGTCGGGGTCTGGGGCTACTCCTTCAGCACTCACCACATGGCCCAGGTACTGCACTTTGGGTTTCAGCAGATGGCATTTGGACGGTTTCACCTTTAAGCCAAAGTTGGACAGGGCTTCAAACACCTCAGCCAGGTGCTTCAGATGGTCTTCGTAGGTCTTAGAGAAGACAATGACATCATCCAAATACAGCAGTATGGTTTCAAAGTTCTTGTGCCCTAGTCAGCACTCCATCATCCTCTGGAACGTCCCAGGGGCATTGCACAATCCGAAGGGCATGTAGTTGAATTCGCAGAGACCCATCGGTGTCGTGAAGGCCGTCTTCTCTTTGTCCGCCTCCGCCACGGGAACCTGCCAGTACCCACTGGTGAGATCTAAGGTAGAGAAATAGTTAGCAGATTTTAAGGCAGCCAGAGACTCCTCTATCCTAGGCAGTGGGTATGCATCCTTATGTGTAATGCGATTCAACTGCCTGTAATCAACACACATCCTCATTGTGCCATCTTTCTTTTTAACAAGGACTAAGGGAGCTGCCCAGGGGCTACAACTGTCTCTCACCACCCCAGCCTCCTTCATTTCTCGTAACATGTCCTTGGCACATTGGTAATGAGCTGGGGGTACAGGGCGGTATCTCTCTTTTATGGGCCGATGATCTCCTGTGGGGATATGATGTTGTATCCCTTTCACCTGTCCAAAATCTAAGGGGTGTTTGCTAAATACCCGCTCGTACTCGTGGACCACCCTGTAGGCCCCCTGTTTCTGGTGGGATGGGGTAGAGTCAGTGCCCACATGCAATTCCCGACACCAATCTTTCGAATGCCCTGCAGAACCGTTGTCCTCCGCCAGGTTAGATGGGGCCAAGGGTCCAGGTGTCTGTATCACACTATTATTGACAGCGAACAGTTTGGCAAGCGTGGCATACTTGGTGAGATGGACCTCTTCCTCCCCACAATTAAGGACACGTACTGGCACCCTCCCCTGGCGGACGTCGACCACCCCCCTGGCTGTTAGGAGAGTAGGCCTATTGTCTGAATATACGGGTTCTACCAGGGCCTGGTAGTCCTTACCCCTGAGGCCTATGGCTGCCCGACACCATATTAACATCTCACTCCTGGGGGGTATCGCGATAGGGTTTGAATCACTCACAGTGACACAACCAATTTCACCACCAGTCAGCTCTACCTGCTGTCTCTGCATCAGAGCTCTGATTTCTTTTTGCAGGGCGCGTTGTTCACTGTAGCCAGCGGTTTCTGCTACCTGTTGTAACAAGACAATAACTTCTGCAAGACAATTTTCTATAACATTGGTACCGATAGTCATCATGGGATTACATTCACGGCGGTCAATATCAACAATTACAATCCCTTGGGCCTTCAATTCCACCCGCCGCACCTTAATGGTGACCTCTTTATACCCCACTTGTGGCAATGGCTGACCATTACTGGCTATTATGGTGAAATCGTCATCGGGGCCACGAGTAATATCGGTGTCCTCCCAATACCATTTATACAGCACGTAAGGCATAGTCGTCACCTGAGAACCGGTGTCCAGCAGAGCGTTCATGGGGATACCGTCGATCACAACAGGAAGAACTGGTCGCCCTCCAACGTATTTGGCTCTCCAATGCTGCGGGCCTGATCGTCCTACTCCTGGGGTTGGCTCTTTGCCCCAGGGGTTGCTCGTTTAAAGGACAGTACCTTGCAAGGTGGCCCACCTGGTGACAGTGGCGGCAGATAGGTCGTCCGTCCCGATGGAAGCGATCGTCGTCCCAGCCTCTGGTTGGTGGAGTCCTCCTCTGTCGCATCCAGGGGACATCCTCTGGTCTGGAGGCCAGCTGGATCTTCTCCTTGGGGGCCTCCTGTAAGGACTGCACAGTCCGGGCTAGGGCAGCAACGCTCTTGGTCAGCTCCTGCATCTGGAGGCGGAGTCCTGCGGGGGAGTCGTCCTCTAAGCTATGGGCATCGGCCTCGGCGGCGACTGGAGCATCTGGCGCCACCTCCTGGTGGTACGTGAGGGCTTGATGCCTGGGGGGGTACCGCACGGCTGGACTGTCGCTCCTGCAGCGCCTGGATGGCTTTATCCTTGAATTGCGCAAAAGTCAGGTCTGGATTTTGCATGGCCAGGAAGTGCAATTGGCCCCTTTGGTGACTGCACAGGAGCCCCTCAATGAACCGCTCTTTCAGGAGTTTATCCTCATCTTGCATGCTGCCGGGGTCACTCTGCTTAATGGCCCGCAGCGCCTCCTGGAGATTAAGGGCATAGTCCCGTAAGCTATCCTGCGGTCTCTGTTTACATCCATAGAAAGTCAATTTAATTTCTGTAGCAGTACAGGTATCGAAGGTGGCTTTAAGCTTTGCAAAAACCTGTAGTGCAGTTCCCTTATCCGCGGCGGGCCAAGACTTCACTTCTCTCAAAGTCGCTCCAAAGAGTTGGCCTGTTATCATATGAACTTTCTGAGGCTCTGTCAAGGGGTAGAACTCGAACAGGCTGCAGATCCCTTCTTTAAAGTCAGTTAATGTATGCGACTCCCCGGAGTACCGCGGGAGCCAGGTCGCTCCGGGCAGGTACAGCATAGAGAAGGGCGTTATGGCCGTTGTGGTGGCGGCAGTCTCCGACTGGCTGATGGAGGCAGTGGGCTCTGCGGCAACCGGTGGTGGTATTAGGGCCGCGGCTACGTCCGCTGCGGGGACTGGAGCTGCCTCTATGTCCACGGCTGCGACCGCCGCCCCCGCTCCTCCCGACTCAGACATGGCCGTCCCTTCCTCCTACTAACCTGCTGGAGGTCGGGGTTCCTCTTCCGGGGTTGGCGCTTTACCACGCTTTCTCATTCCGCGCTCCTTTTGACCGGTTCCGCCCACGAAGCTAAGGCTCCTCCATCCGTGCGCGGCAATGGCGAATTGTGGTGGGAACTCTTGGAGGCAATAGCAATGCACAGCCTTTGCAATAAGTCACAGTCCAAGCACAATAAATCACAGTTCCAAGGCACACATGACCTGATTCTTCAGGCTTAAGTATATCCTGTTTGTGACGCCAAGCTTGGAGCGCCCCCACTGTTGCAGGGCCGAGGGGTACCCGGTACCGGGCCTCTCTGTCTCGATTCTGGGATTGTCACGGTGGCTAGCCCCATCCGTGACCCTGCTAAGGGGCGTCCAGTAACAGTTGAGAGTGATGATGCGTAGTGCAGGGCGCAATGAATAATGAGGACACAGGGTTGCAGTCTCTTTACCTCTTTACTGAAGGTTTGGAGATACTCAATCCAGAGCACTGTTAACAGGGCTGGCTGAGACCGGTCGGTCCAAAGGCACATCCGGAGTTCCCTTAGCAGGTGGGAATCAGTGTCTACCTTCTAGCGCCTGTGTGTTGTAGTCCTTCCCTGCTGAGCACCCCGGGATAGTCCTCACAACTGATTCTGTCTGTCTCTGATGTTCGTTCTTTCCGTCCCCAGATGATATGGTTAGGATGCACCAGTATGATGGGGTAGGCCTGGAGTTCTTCCGGGACCCTAGAGTCGCCCCTCTGCCACAGCTGCCTCCGTTGTCTGATTAGGTGATTTAGGTGAGACAGCCAACCTATAATTGGCTGTCCTGCCGTGGTTTGAAGTAATGCTTAAAGTCTCTTACTTTCTCGGCGTTCCGGCCACCGACTTTGCGCTTCAGAAGGATGTTGCCTCGATCTTACAGCACGACTCCTTCTGGTCCTATCACCTCTGCGCTGTATTCCTGTTTCTCACTCCTTCACAATACCCCTCGCTTCTTGTCCTTTCCTAGGAGACTGCCGCTGTAAGCACAGGCACGGCTCCGTAACGTTCTTTCTTGTTCACTAAGGCTCTGCCAGGATCCCACCTCTGACAGGTCCTCTCTCGAGCTCTTCCCAGCTCCTTTCTCCCTGACTTCCTGTCCAACCCCCAGTTTTACCCAAGTGTGAGGAGTGGTCTAATAGATAGAACCCCCCCCCCCGGTGGCCGGAGTGTGAAGTGTATTGTGGGTGTGTGTTACCTGGTCAGGTGAACTCCTTTAGTGCAATCAGATGTACCATCACTCCCCTTAGTGGCAGAGCAACAGTACTGCAACGACCAGGACTCTGGGGCGCTGCAATTGCATCCTGTGTGTATTCATGCATGTGTCGTGGGCTTCCAGTGACAGTTGATGGAAGAATAACCATTTTCCCCAACTCTTTTAGGTCAGCATCATTTGCAGCAGCATCTCTAAGGTGAATATTTTCCTCTGCCCTGAGCTTCTTTTGATTTAGTCGGATATATAAAAGACGTTCACTCTCAATCTTTGCATACATGTCAACAATAAATTGGTGGAAGAGGTGTTTGCATTTCAAGATGTGATTTTTCTCTGCAAATCTTGTCATTATCCTATTTGCATAGAAGTGCATGGCAGAAACTTTTTTTCCTGAAGGGTTGCGTATTATAGGATCTGTCTGAGGTATTCCACAGTGATAGCCATCCTGTCTCTGCCAAAAGATGATTGGATATTGTAGTGCATCACAGGACCTGTGAGTTTCTGCTATTCGTTGCAAACTATTGTTCCTTTTCTGAAGCAAAATGTCACGGCTTTGAAAATCATTACCTACAGTCAAGATGGCTAACTCATCAAATGTGGAAGCTTTGAAACGTCGCTAATGTTCACCTTGTGGTATTTTGTCAGCTGGAATGACAACCTTGTAATTGTCATTTGGCATGCATTCAAGTGCAGTCTTGAAAAGTTAAACATATGGATGGTTAGAGTGAAGGAACTGCTGCAAAAGTGATAATATCAAGGCGAGTGTTAGGAATTAAAGAGCATCTCTGCTGAGCCTCTGCTTCTGCATTTCCCATGAAGAGTTGAAGAAATTGAGGTTCTTCTCCTTGTAATGGAAGCAGTGAGCCAATTGAGTGGTAAACCTGTCTTTGAACTTTAAATGTCGGCATAAATCCTGTTGTAAACATTTCTTTTGTTGCACCAAATGATGTCGTTTGGAAGCAGGAGTTGTACTTCCTGATGTTGTCCAAGAAATGCTTTGATATTGTACTGGTACCTGTCATCAGAGACCAGGGCCGGCGTTATGCACAGGCAGACCAGGCTGCTGCCTGGTGCCCCCGCTCCTCCAAGGGCCCCCTGTTGGTTCCATGACCACAATGGAGCTTGCTTACAATTAAAATAGCACAGGGCAGTGCTTTGCTTTGCAGAAGAGGCAGACATAAGTGCATCTGTCTCTTATCTGTTCTGCAGTGTGAGCGTTTCCTGGTGGCGCTGCACTGCCTTGTGTTATCTATGTCGGCTCAGCGGCTGCAATCCACGAGGCAGAAGCAGTCAGGCGTGTTATACTGACCTGACCTGCGCTCTGCATGTTCTCCTGTTCTTCCGCTGTGGCCATCCATCCTCACTCTGCAGCAGGCTTCAGGGTTATAATTTATACTGTGTCCTGGGCTGGCAGCTGCTGTTCAGGGGCAGGACCTTCCTATGTGACACCTGACCACTGACATTGTCCTGATGCTGCACAGCAGCGGTCTGTCAGGACACAATACAGGAGCTGTGCTGCCAACCAGAAGTGTTCCCATATAGACACTTCACTGCTTACTGGTGAGTTTTTTTCAACTGCACTACCACACCAGTCACACACTGCAGTCTGCATAGTCAGCAACCAAAACTCCAATGTAATTAACGTAAAAAAGAAATGAAAAAAAAGTGATACAAAGAAATGAATGATACCTACTACTGTCACTCGTCAGCATCCTGCACAGGCCGCTCTGTGGTGTGCGCTGGCACCAGGAGTGATGATGTCACTGATCTCTAGCCACAGGACCACTCTGTTCTGTGAGGCTATGTGCACACTTTGCGGATTCCATTGCGGATTTTTCCGCATGGATTCTGAAGAATCAGCAGGAAAAACCCCTGCGTTTTACCTGCAGATTTGCAGCGCCCCAGAGTCCTGGTCGTTGCAGTATTGTTGCTCTGCCACTAAGGGGAGTGATGGTACGTCTGATGGCACTTAAGGAGTTCACCTAACCAGGTATCACAGTCACACATTACACTTCACACTCGGGCCACCAGGGGGAGCAAAGGGTTCTATGTATTAGGCCACTCCTCACGCTTTGGTAAAACTGGGGGTTGGATAGGAAGTTAGGGAGAAGCTGAATGGGTTTTGCCCAGGCAACACCTAGTGAGAGAAGAGGTTGCTTGGGAGGATTCAGGGGGGTCCCTCTCAGGGGTGGGATCCTGACAGAGACCTAGCGAACAGGACAGATCGTTACGGAGCCGCGCCTGCACTTCATTGCGGCGGCATCTTAAGAAAGGACACGAAGCGAAGTATATTGTGGAGAAGTGAGAAACGAGATCACAGCACAAAGGCGATAGAACCAGTAGGAGTCGTGCCCCAAGATCGGCAACATCCTACTGAGGTGCGTAGCCGGTGGCCGGAATGCCGAGGAAGTATTGGGCTCTATGCATTACTTCAAACCAATGGCAGGGCAGTTAATTTTAGGTTGTCTGCCTCACCTTAATCACCTAATGAAGACAACGGAGGCAATTGTGGGAGAGGGGCGTCTCTAGGGTCCCTATAAAATAACTCCAGGTCTACCCCGTCATACGGGTGCGTCCTATCCATATCATCTGGGGGACGGAGAGAAAGAACAGAAACATACACAACAGTTGTGAGGACTATCCCATGGTGCTCAGCAGGGAAGTACTACAACACCCAGGCGCTAGTAGGTAGGCACTGATTTCCACCTGCAAAGGGAACTCTGGATGTGCCTTCGGACCGGCCGGTCTCAGCCAGCCCTGTTAGCAGTGCTCTGGATTGCGGATGCCAAAGCCTTCAGTAAAGAGGTAAAGAGAATGCAATCCTGTGTCCTCGTTGTTTACTGCGACCTACACCACCACCTACACCTTTTATTGGGCGCCCCTTAGCTGGACCATGGACCGGGTCGGGCCACCGTGACATCCTCAGAACCGAGAGACCCGGTACCGCGTTCCCCGCTGTCCTGCTTCTGGGGGCCGCTCCAACTTGGCGTCACGAACAGGATCTACTTAAGCCTGAAGAATCAGGTCATGTGTGCCTTGGAACTGTGACTGAATTGTGCTTGAATCGTGATTTATTGCAAAGACTGTGTATTGCTATTTGCCGCCAAAAGTTCCCGCCAAAACCGCCGCCATTACAGCGCAACAAGGAGCGCAGGAGAAGAGGAAGGGCGTGGATTTGTGGGCATGGACAAACTGAAGAGCGCAAAGAATGATGGCCGCCCAGTCTAAATATTTCTGTACTTTGAGGACGTGTCCATCAGCAGCCAAGATCCGCCTCCTGATCCTCAATGGAGGGCAGAGACAAAGAAAGCGAAACCACCCACAAAGGAGAGAGCAGGAAAAAGACCAGGAAGTGAGCCACGTGGAGGATGCCATGGCCAGCCGCTCAGACCCAGAATGCGGGGTTGAAGCAGAGGACTCCCCCAGCTACCCGGAAGAGCACAGCAGCCAGACCTCCACGATTGGAATTAGCCTCCTGCAGATCGAGATGGAGGAATTGATTGAGCAGCTTCTCCAACTACGGGTGGAAACCAAGCCGCACCCAAAGAGACGCCAGCGGAGGATTCCCTGACATCGGTTCCTGTACCGCTGCCCGAGCTGCTGCTAATGTCTCCACCGACGTCACCGCCAGCGGAGCCAGCCGAGAGTGAGGACACCGCGCCGGCCGGTAAGCACGCCGACCCTGCCCCTCCAGTCGAGGACTTGCTGATAGGCCCCGTCGCAGCGCCACCTCCCCCGGGGACCCATAGACTCCAGCGCCTTGCACCCTGTGATCAGGCCACGGGTATGGAGCAGTTCCTCAAGGCCCCGATTTCACCGATCACCGTGGCGGGAGAGGTCTATGCGGAGAGGACCGTATGCCGCTGGGTGAACCCAGGGTCCGACTTCATGGGGTTCCCCGGAGTAAAGACACATGAAGGGGAGATGGTGGAGGCCCTTAGCTGGGAGGAATACCAGGCCCAGCTAGACCAACAGTGGGAGAAGAAGGAGAAGGAGTACCAGGCCCAGTGGGAGGCCCATCACCAGCGGGACCTAGCGGTGAAGGACCAGGCCCACAAGGACCGCACCACATACCAGGCCCCGCACAGGCAGGGCACTGTCGTAGCCTTTAGACTCCATGGGGGTTGGGGCTTCATCAAAGAACCGGACCTGTATGCTGAGGTCTTTGTGAACCGACGAGATGTAGAGTCCCACCTTAGAGAAGGCCGCCCGGACCGGGATCTTTACCCGGGAGACATTGTTACCTATACCAGGCACTTCGGTGAGAAGGGCTGGTTCGCGCTAAATGTGCACAAGCAGCCAGGCCTAGTAACACCTACACCCGAAGCGCCAAGGAAAGTGTTTCCCATGGCAGTGGCGCCCCCTCGTGGTCAGGCCATGGTTACTACAAAGACCACCGTTGCTACCCCGACGTGCACCATCATCAAAACTACGACCTGCACTGTTGCCACCACCGCCACTGTTGTGGCTAGAGAATTGACCGCAGTGATGGCTAGTGCCCAGGCCATCTCAGAATCCAAAACTGTGGGTACCCAGACCCCTGTCTAGAGTGAGGGAGCTCCTGGTACAACACCTGGTAGCTGCAGGTATCCGGGCGGATGGCCTCGCCCATTGCTACCTGTGGAGCTACGGCCGCCAGAACAAGAGTAGACCTCAGAACCAGAACAACTGTACATAGTTCTTTAAAACTGCTTTTCCTGTGTTGCTGCTAAAACCCGACCAGGGTTAGTTCTTAAAGGGGTCCCTTTGTTTACCTGGGATCCCTATTGCTTAATGTTTGTTTTTGCATCAGTGTTCTAAAATACTGCGGAATCATGGACGGTGAATGATTCACAAACTGTTGCTGTAAATAGTTGCACCTTCTTAAAGGTGCCCCCTCCTGGTTTTACAAAGGAAAGAGCTTTTTGAAGAGACTGTTCCTGGATACAGCGCAGAAGTTCTTGTTTACCGTAGACTTGCAACTTGAGAGTTGCACTACCTCAAAGAGACTTGAAATGTCCCTCTTAAAGGGAATGTTTACTGTTGCACTTAGCCAAAATATAATGTTACATAGGAATAGTATGTAGTTGGTTAGACAGTAATAATGTTTCACATAGTAGTAGTATGTAAATAGAAAGATAGTGATAGAGAATCGAAATGTTGATAATGACATGTGAATAAAAATTAGAGTTAAAGTGATTATCGGAACTAATGATAGAGAGCCAAGGAAAGATGCAGTAGGGCCGTGGGGGTAGACGAGAGAGTCCTGCATACGAGAAAGAGAGCTCAGGAAAATGTTGATTTGCACTTTTAGTCTTGTAGTATGCCTTTAGTGGGTACCTGCCTTACGCCCTTAAAAGAAAAGTTAAATTATTGTTCAGAATTTGCACTTAGTAGATAGAATGCCCAGCTGGGTAATGATGGTTATTTATAGTCAGTTATTTAAAGGGCCACTGTCAACCCCTCCAGCCGTTATAAACTAAATGAGCCACCTTGTGCAGCAGTAATGCTGCAGTCTAACAAGGTGGCTCTTTTAGTTTTTGATTCAGTTATTCCCTCAATAAAGCGTTTTAAAATTTGCCCTAAATACCTGTCTTTAGACCTGGAGGCAGGTCCGAAGCCTCCTCTGTGAATCTCCCAACGGCCGTCACTCTTCTCTTCTGGGGATGTGGTCGCCGCCCCCTTCGCGCTGCTTCTTCTTAAATCCGGCGCCTGCGCTGTGCGTGCCTGCCTGGGGCAGGCGCAGTCTTCATTGTCCTTCATAGCTCAGATCCAGGGTGCCTGACTGCACCTGTGCGGGCAGTGCGGCCTCCCTGTCGCTGAATCCCCGCCCCGCACTGTGTTATTCATTATGCACAGTGCGGGGCTGGTATTCCTGGGCATGCGCACTGCGCTGTTCAGACGCTCCCCCAGCTCAGATGCTCCCCCAGCTCCCCCGCCTTCCAGCGTTGTTATTTGCGGCTGCTTCATTCCAAACGCTGGCAAGGAAACCTGTATATTACGGCAATGCTGGAAGGCGGGGGACCGGGGGAGCGTCTGAACAGCGCAGTGTGTATGCCCAGGAATACCAGCCCCGCACTGTGCATAATGAATAACACAGTGCTGGGCGGGGATTCAGCAACAGGGTGGCCGCACTGCCCGCACAGGCGCAGTTAGGCACCCTGCATCTGACCTATGACGGACAATGAAGACTGCGCCTGTCCCAGGCAGGCATGCACAGCGCAGGCGCTGGATTTAAGAAGAAACAGCGCGAAGGGGGCGGCGACCACATCCCCAGAAGAGAAGAGTGACGGCCGTTGGGAGATTCACAGAGGAGGCTTCGGACCTGCCTCCAAGTCTAAAGACAGGTATTTAGGGCAAATTTTAAAACGCTTTATTGAGGGAATAACTGAATCAAAAACTAAAAGAGCCACCTTGTTAGACCGCAGCATTACTGCTGCACAAGGTGGCTCTTTTAGTTTATAACGGCTGGAGGGGGTGACAGTGGCCCTTTAATAAATGTTATTTAAAATCTTAAGCACTATGTAAATATGTTTTTGTTTGTAACGTTCAAGTGTCCTCACCTCCCATAAAGGGAAGCACTGTTAAATTTACTTGTTTATTGCATTTCAAAATTTTGTATGTCTTTTGCTAACATGTATTGTTGTTCTTCTTTCCCAGTCAGGGAGTACTGTATTTAACCGGGGGGAAGTGCAGCGCCCCAGAGTCCTGGTCGTTGCAGTATTGTCGCTCTGCCACTAAGGGGAGTGATGGTATGTCTGATGGCACTTAAGGAGTTCACCTGACCAGGTATCACAGTCACACATTACACTTCACACTCTGGCCACCAGGGGGAGCAAAGGGTTCTATGTATTAGGCCACTCCTCACGCTTTGGTAAAACTGGGGGTTGGATAGGAAGTTAGGGAGAAGCTGACTGGGTTTTGCCCAGGCAACACCTAGTGAGAGAAGAGGTTGCTTGGGAGGATTCAGGGGGGTCCCTGTCAGGGGTGGGATCCTGACAGATACCTAGCGAACAGGACAGATCGTTACGGAGCCGCGCCTGCACTTCATTGCGGCGGCATCTTAAGAAAGGACACGAAGCGAAGTATATTGTGGAGAAAAGAGAAACGAGATCACAGCACAAAGGCGATAGAACCAGTAGGAGTCGTGCCCCGACATCGGCAACATCCTACTGAGGCGTGTAACCGGTGGCCGGAATGCCGAGGAAGTATTGGGCTCTATGCATTACTTCAAACCAATGGCAGGGCAGTTAATTTTAGGTTGGCTGCCTCACCTTAATCACCTAATGAAGACAACGGAGGCAATTGTGGGAGAGGGGCGTCTCTAGGGTCCCTATAAAATAACTCCAGGTCTACCCCGTCATACGGGTGCGTCCTATCCATATCATCTGGGGGACGGAGAGAAAGAACAGAAACATACACAACAGTTGTGAGGACTATCCCGTGGTGCTCAGCAGGGAAGTACTACAACACCCAGGCGCTAGTAGGTAGGCACTGATTTCCACCTGCAAAGGGAACTCTGGATGTGCCTTCGGACCGGCCGGTCTCAGCCAGCCCTGTTAGCAGTGCTCTGGATTGCAGATGCCGAAGCCTTCAGTAAAGAGGTAAAGAGAATGCAACCCTGTGTCCTCGTTATTTACTGCGACCTACACCACCACCTACACCTTTTATTGGGCGCCCCTTAGCTGGACCACGGACCGGGTCGGGCCACCGTGACATCCTCAGAACCGAAAGACCCGGTACCGAGTTCCCCGCTGTCCTGCGTCTGGGGGCCGCTCCAACTTGGCATCATGAACAGGATCTACTTAAGCCTGAAGAATCAGGTCATGTGTGCCTTGGAACTGTGACTGAATTGTGCTTGAATCGTGATTTATTGCAAAGACTGTGTATTGCTATTTGCCGCCAAAAGTTCCCGCCAAAACCGCCGCCATTACAGCGCAACAAGGAGCGCAGGAGAAGAAGGGCGTGGATTTGTGGGCATGGACAAACTGAAGAGCGCAAAGAACGATGGCCGCCAAGTCTAAATATTTCTGTACTTTGAGGACGTGTCCGTCAGCAGCCGAGATCCGCCTCCTGATCCTCAATGGAGGGCGGAGACAAAGAAAGCGAAACCGCCCACAAAGGAGAGAGCGGGAAAAAGACCAGGAAGTGAGCCACGTGGAGGATGCCATGGCCAGCCGCTCAGACCCAGAATGCGGGGTTGAAGCAGAGGACTCCCCCAGCTACCCGGAAGAGCACAGCAGCCAGACCTCCACGATTGGAATTAGCCTCCTGCAGATCGAGATGGAGGAATTGATTGAGCAGCTTCTCCAACTACGGGTGGAAACCAAGGCCGCACCCCAAGAGACGCCAGCGGAGGATTCCCTGACATCGGTTCCTGTACCGCTGCCCGAGCTGCTGCCGATGTCTCCACTGATGTCACCGCCAGCGGAGCCAGCCGAGAGTGAGGACACCGCGCCGGCCGGTAAGCACGCCGACCCTGCCCCGCCAGTCGAGGACTTGCTGATAGGCCCCGTCGCAGCGCCACCTCCCCCGGGGACCCATAGACTCCAGCGCCTTGCACCCTGGGATCAGGCCACGGGTATGGAGCAGTTCCTCAAGGCCCCGATTTCACCGATCACTGTGGCGGGAGAGGTCTATGCGGAGCGGACCGTATGCCGCTGGGTGAACCCAGGGTCCGACTTCATGGGGTTCCCCGGAGTAAAGACGCATGAAGGGGAGATGGTAGAGGCCCTTAGCTGGGAGGAATACCAGGCCCAGCTAGACCAACAGTGGGAGAAGAAGGAGAAGGAGTACCAGGCCCAGTGGGAGGCCCATCACCAGCGGGACCTAGCGGTGAAGGACCAGGCCCACAAGGACCGCACCACACACCAGGCCCCGCACAGGCAGGGCACTGTCGTAGCCTTTAGACTCCGTGGGGGTTGGGGCTTCATCAAAGAACCGGACCTGTATGCTGAGGTCTTTGTGAACCGACGAGATGTAGAGTCCCACCTTAGAGAAGGCCACCCGGACCGGGATCTTTACCCGGGAGACATTGTTACCTATACCAGGCACTTCGGTGAGAAGGGCTGGTTCGCGCTAAATGTGCACAAGCAGCCAGGCCTAGTAACACCTACACCCAAAGCGCCAAGGAAAGTGTCTCCCATGGCAGTGGCGCCCCCTCATGGTCAGGCCACGGTTACTACAAAGACCACCATTGCTACCCCGACGTGCACCATCGTCAAAACTACGACCTGCACTGTTGCCACCACCGCCACTGTTGTGGCTAGAGAATTGACCGCAGTTATGGCTAGTGCCCAGGCCATCTCAGGATCCAAAACTGTGGGTACCCAGACCCCTGTCTGGAGTGAGGGAGCTCCTGGTACAACACCTGGTAGCTGCAGGTATCCAGGCGGATGGCCTCGCCCATAGCTACCTGTGGAGCTACGGCCGCCAGAACAAGAGTAGACCTCAGAAACAGAACAACTGTACATAGTTCTTTAAAACTGCTTTTCCTGTGTTGCTGCTAAAACCCGACCAGGGTTAGTTCTTAAAGGGGTCCATTTGTTTACCCGGGATCCCTATTGCTTAATGTTTGTTTTTGCATCAGTGTTCTAAAAGACTGCCGAATCATGGACGGTGAATGATTCACAAACTGTTGCTGTAAATAGTTGCACCTTCTTAAAGGTGCCCTCTTCTGGTTTTACAAAGGAAAGAGCTTTTTGAAGAGACTGTTCTTGGATACAGCGCAGAAGTTCTTGTTTACCATAGACTTGCAACTTGAGAGTTGCACTACCTCAAAGAGACTTGAAATGTCCCTCTTAAAGGGAATGTTTACTGTTGCACTTAGCCAAAATAAAATGTTACATAGGAATAGTATGTAGTTGGTTAGACAGTAATGTTTCACATAGTAGTAGTATGTAAATAGAAAAATAGTGATAGAGAATCGAAATGTTGATAATGACATGTGAATAAAAATTAGAGTTAAAGTGATTATCGGAACTAATGATAGAGAGCCAAGGAAAGATGCAGTAGGGCCGTGGGGGTAGACGAGAGAGTCCTGCATACGAGAAAGAGAGCTCAGGAAAATGTTGATTTGCACTTTTAGTCTTGTAGTATGCCTTTAGTGGGTACCTGCCTTACGCCCTTAAAGGAAAAGTTAAATTATTGTTCAGAATTTGCACTTAGTAGATAGAATGCCCGGCTGGGTAATGATGGTTATTTATAGTCAGTTATTTAATAAATGTTATTTAAAATCTTAAGCACTATGTAAATATGTTTTTGTTTGTAACGTTCAAGTGTCCTCACCTCCCATAAAGGGAAGCACTGTTAAATTTACTTGTTTATTGCATTTCAAAATTTTGTATGTCTTTTGCTAACATGTATTGTTGTTCTTCTTTCCCAGTCCGGGAGTACTGTATTTAACCGGGGGGAAGTGCAGCGCCCCAGAGTCCTGGTCATTGCAGTATTGTCGCTCTGCCACTAAGGGGAGTGATGGTATGTCTGATGGCACTTAAGGAGTTCACCTGACCAGGTACCACAGTCACACATTACACTTCACACTCTGGCCACCAGGGGGAGCAAAGGGTTCTATGTATTAGGCCACTCCTCACGCTTTGGTAAAACTGGGGGTTGGATAGGAAGTTAGGGAGAAGCTGACTGGGTTTTGCCCAGGCAACACCTAGTGAGAGAAGAGGTTGCTTGGGAGGATTCAGGGGGGTCCCTGTCAGGGGTGGGATCCTGACAGAGACCTAGCGAACAGGACAGATCGTTACGGAGCCGCGCCTGCACTTCATTGCGGCGGTGTCTTAAGAAAGGACACGAAGCGAAGTATATTGTGGAGAAGTGAGAAACATGATCACTGCACAAAGGCGATAGAACCAGTAGGAGTCGTGCCCTGAGATCGGCAACATCCTACTGAGGCGCGTAGCCGGTGGCCGGAATGCCGAGGAAGTATTGGGCTCTACGCATTACTTCAAACCAACGACAGGGCAGTTAATTTTAGGTTGGCTGCCTCACCTTAATCACCTAATGAAGACAACTGAGGCAATTGTGGGAGAGGGGCGTCTCTAGGGTCCCTATAAAATAACTCCAGGCCTACCCCGTCATACGGGTGCGTCCTATCCATATCATCTGGGGGACGGAGAGAAAGAACAGAAACATACACAACAGTTGTGAGCACTATCCCGTGGTGCTCAGCAGGGAAGTACTACAACACCCAGGCGCTAGTAGGTAGGCACTGATTTCCACCTGCAAAGGGAACTCTGGATGTGCCTTCGGACCGGCCGGTCTCAGCCAGCCCTGTTAGCAGTGCTCTGGATTGCGGATGCCGAAGCCTTCAGTAAAGAGGTAAAGAGACTGCAACCCTGTGTCCTCGTTATTTACTGTGACCTACACCACCACCTACACCTTTTATTGGGCGCCCCTTAGCAGGACCAAGGACCGGGTCGGGCCACCGTGACATCCTCAGAACCGAGAGACCCGGTACCGAGTACCCCGCTGTCCTGCGTCTGGGGGCCGCTCCAGATTCACCGTGGATTATCTGCGGATTTTATGCAGATTTTGTGCGGATTCCACCTGCGTTTTTACACCTTTGTATTCCTATTATGGAATAGGTGTAAAACGCTGCAGAATCAGCACAAAGAATTGAAATGCTGCAGAAAATAAACCGCAGCGTTTCCGTTTGGAATTTTCCACAGCATGGGCACAGCGGATTTGGTTTTCCATAGGTTTACATGGTACCGTACACCGCATGGAAAACTGCTGCGAATCCCCAGGGCCAAGTCCGCTGCAGATCCGCAGCCAAATCCACAACGTGTGCACATACCCTTATAGGGGTCGCTCACACTAGTGTATATTCTCTCATGCAAGATAATTGCGACGATTATCTTAATGACACTTGACACCACATTGGGCCCCATCTCTTCTGCTCCCGGCCCCAGTGGCAGGTTTCTGCCTGTGCAGTCCGATTTTTACACACCGGTGTCGGCAATTCATGTGCCGCATACAGTAAAATCACTCTGACAGGTTAGAATAGAATAGATTTATACACAGATGCTAGGTGTTAAAATCGCATTGTACTCGCATGACACACGTCCGCTTTTTAGGTCCTGATATCGGAACTTTTTTTCTCACATATGGCTATGAGCCCTTAATGGGAGAACCAGAGATTGCTGAGAGCAGTGCTTGACTGATCTCCTATTAGACTGAGTAGAGCGAAAGTGTGCATTCTCAACCTCCGCTTCATTCAACCCAGGCTTCTTTAAATTCCTGACTCTTGGAATTGGTGGAGGCCACAGTGGCAAGATCATCAGCGATCGGAAAGTTATTCCTTGAATACAGGATCACTTTTAAACTTGAGAACATGATTTTAGCATTCATAGCGTGTCCGTATTTTCGTAGCTTTATGTTCACAATTTCTGATTCGATTGTGAGTCTTATGACCCAGACAGACATTCAGATCAGGAATTGAAGCTGAAAGTCATCTGGATAAGGCTAGAGACCCATAGGCAGGATCAGAATTAAGCTACCTTCACACGGCCTGATTTTACCGGTATTGGAAAAAACAGTACCAGTGTGATGAGGGTTGTGTGTTCGTGTGAAACACTTGTGGTACCTGTGTGGCATCCATGTGTATGTGTGCATCATCAGTGTGCTGTCCATGAGGCGTCCGTGTGGTGTCTGTGTGACATGTACCAGAATAGAATGCAGAATAGAAATGACAGATGTTTAGGTGTTAAAGATGTGCAAAGATATAGATGGTTATGCAAGTAAGAGAGAGAGATGATAGATAGATAAATAGATAGATAGATAGATAGATAGATAATAGATAGATAAATAGATGGATAATAGATGACAGATAATTGATAGATAAGAGATAGATGTTAGATAGATAGGTATCTGTAAGATAGGGCAGCACAGTGGCTCAGTGGTTAGCACTATTGCTTTGCAGCACTGGGCTCATGGGTTCAAATCCAACCAAGGACAATATCTGCAAGGAGTTTGTATGTCCTCCCTGTGTTTGTGTGGGTTTTCCTCTGGATACTCCTTATTTTTGATAACCAGCCAAGGTAAAGCAGACAGCTGCGGACTTATATTATCAGACTGGGAAGGTCCCTGGTCATTGGGCCATTTGCAGCGTAAAATTACCTCCCCAGAAGTGACACATCACATTAGTTGAGCTAATTCTGGCACTTTGCCTGGCTCTTCCCAACTGCACTGTATAGACATCGCTAGGAACCATGTGTACATAGCGATGACTGTGCAGAGAGGAAGTGGGGAGACCATACATATTATTGGCATGCATATCAGATGTCACAGTGACTCACCGACGCCTGCGCAGGAGATTCCTGAATGCGGTGCCCATAGAAGCGAGGATGAGGTATGTATGGTATTTCTGAGGGAGTACAGGATTCCGGGGCCATAACTGATGTACATGGGAGGGGTAAGTATTACAATGAGGAGAGGAGTCACAGATTTCTTCAAGGCACTGCACGCCCTGGAGCCTGGAAGAAATCATTAGCATAAAGATATAATATAACATTAATTAACAACAAGACTGTTAATATGAGGCATACAGATAGCACTAGTGTAACGTTTCTTTTACCTGTATGCCCGTATTAATAGGTCATATATGACCCAAAGGTGACAGATTCCCTTCGGATCAAACATATAGTTAATGTATACATAAATTTGTATATATTCAGTACAGACCAAAAGTTTGGACACACCTTCTCATTTAAAGATTTTTCTGTATTTTCGTGACTATGAAAATTGTACAATCACACTGAAGGCATCAAAACTATGAATTAACACATGTGGAATTATATACTTAACACCTTTTGCTTTGATGACTGCTTTGCACACTCTTGGCATTCTCTTGATGGTCTTCAATTGGTAGTCTCTGGGAATGGTCTTCCAACAATCTTGAAGGAGTTCCCAGAGCTGCATAGCACTTGTTGGCCCTTTTGCCTTCACTCTGTGGTCCAGTTCACCCCAAACCATCTTGATTGGGTTCAGGTCTGGTGACTGTGGAGGCCAGGTCATCTGGCATAGCACCCCGTAACTCTCCTTCTTGGTCAAATAGCTCTTACACAGCCTGGAGGTGTGTTTGGGGTCATTGTCCTGTTGAAAAATAAATGATGGTCCAACTAAACGTAAACCAGATGAAAAAACATTCCGCTGCAAGATGCTGTGGTAGCCATGCTGGTTCAGTATGCCTTCAAATTTGAATACATCTCCAACAGTGTAACCAGCAAAGCACCCCCACACCATCACACCTCCTCCTCCATGCTTCACGGTGGGAGCCAGGCATGTAGAGTCCATCCGTTCACCTTTTCTGCGTTGCACAAAGACACGGTGGTTGGAACCAAAGATCTCAAATTTTGACTCATCAGACCAAAGCACAGATTTCCACTAGTCTAATGTCCATTCCTTGCGTTCTTTAGCCCAAACAAGTCTCTTCTGCTTGCTGCCTGTCCTTAGCAGTGGTTTCCTAGCACCTATTTTACCATGAAGGCCTGCTGCACAAAGTCTCCTCTTAACAGCAGTTGTAGAGATGTGTCTGTTGCTAGAACTCTGTGTGGCATTGACCTGGTCTCTAATCTGAGCTGCTGTTAACCTGCGGTTTCTGAGGCTGGTGACTCGGATAAACTTATCCTCAGAAGCAGAGGTGACTCTTCGTCTTCATTTCCTGGGGAGGTCCTCATGTGAGCCAGTTTCTTTGTAGCGCTTGATGGTTTTTGCCACTGCACTTGGGGACACTTTCAAAGTTTTCCCAATTTTTTTCGGACTGACTGACCTTCATTTCTTAAAGTAATGATGGCCACTCTTTTTTCTTGCCATAATACAAATTCTAACAGTCTATTCAGTATGACTATCAACTGTGTATCCACCAGACTTCTGCACAACACAACTGATGGGCTCAACACCATTTATAAGGCAAGAAATCCCACTTATTAAACCTGACAGGGCACACCTGTGCAGTGAAAACCATTCCCGGTGACTACCTCTTGAAGCTCATCAAGAGAATGCCAAGAGTGTGCAAAGCAGTCATCAAAGCAAAAGGTGGCTACTTTGAAGATCCTAGAATATAAGACATAATTTCAGTTGTTTCACACTTTTTTGTTAAGTATATAATTCCACATGTGTTAATTCATAGTTTTGATGCCTTCAGTGTGAATGTACAATTTTCATAGTCATGAAAATACAGAAAAATCTTTAAATGAGAAGGTGTGTCCAAACTTTTGGTCTGTACTGTATGTATATCAGCCATATCATTAATTTTCTGTAAGTTATTGTTATGAACAAGGAATAAAAGTCCCAAATTTGCCAATATGAAGCGCTTCTACGTCAGTGGTTCTCAAAAAAGAAAAAGAGCAGAAGAAAAAAGCAAGACTCTGGTCTCTTATCCAAAGTTAACAGCATTCTTTAGAGGGCAGCAAGAATCCAGCCAAGGAGAAAGCTCAACTTCTGGTGATAGCACTGAACAACCACCATCAACTGTTTCTGAAGAAGCTGCCCAGCATGCGAAAACAAAAGAAACAAGACAGCATGTACAGTCAACCACATATGAAGAAGGTGTTAAAACGACAGATGTTGCTGCGTTCCTGAGCTCTGATTTAACTGAGGAGACCGTGGATGTTCCTCAAAGGTTGTCAGACGATCCAGCATTATGGCCAGTAACAATATCTAGTACCCAAAGATGTGAGCTGGTGAAAAGGGGACCGAAGCAAATTATGAAAATGATATTCCCACAGGAGAAGTCAAAATTCCCAAGACGTTTCACATCTGAAAACTATTTTACCAAAGTGGATAATGGAGACAAAATCTTACGCACTTGGCTGGTATATTCTGAACAGGTGGACAAAGTATTTTGTTTCTGCTGCACTCGTTTTGGAAACTGGGACATTGCAATCTCCAAAGATGGCTTTAACAATTGGAAGAATATCCATAGTCATCTTAAAGAACATGAGCACTCAGCTGCACATGAGCAGTGTATGCAGGACTGGCATTACCTGAAAAAAGGTATTTGTGAACAAAAAACTGTTGATAGTGCCAATATGCATCAAACCGAAATGGAGAAAATGTACTGGAGATCTATCCTCAGCAGAGGAATTCACATCATATGTTATATAGCTGAACGCCACTTAGCTCTCCGATGAACCACAGATAAGTTATACCATCCAAATAATGGTAATTTTCTTGGTCAAGTGGAATTTTTAGCCAAGTATAATGCCACAATGAATGAACATGTGAGAAGAATACAAAATAAAAAATTAAAGATCACTACCTGAGTAAGGACATTCAAAACGAACTTATTAAGCAGATGGGTAAAACCATACTTGATGTAGTTGCACACAGAATTAACAGTGCAAAATATGACGGAGTCATCATGGATTGCACACCAGACACAAGTCACGTTGAACAATTGTCTGTCACAATTTGCATTGTTCAATGTGAGCTGTCAGTTGGTGCTTCAGTGTCTGAATACTTTGCAGGTTTTCTTGCAGTTGAAGAAACTTCTGGGGAGGCATTGTGCAATGTGTTCTTAGAACACTTACAAGGTCTAAAGATTAATATAGATAAATGCAGAGGCCAAAGTTATGATAATGGCAGTAATATGAAAGGGAAGAAACAGGGTCTGCAGTCAAGAATTTTGGCCATGAATAAAAGAGCGTTATACATGCCATGCAGTAGCAGTAGCCACACTCTTAATCTAGTCATCGTTGATGCTGCTAAATCATCTGTCCTCTCTGTCACACTCTTTGGAGTATTGCAGCAAATTTATGTGCTCTTCAGCTCCTCAACCCAGCGATGGGCAATTTTAATGAAAAATGTGACCAACCTGACCCTCAAACCACTCTCTGATACTCGTTGGGAATGTCGGATTGATAGTGTAAAGGTTCTTCGCTACAACTTAGGGGAAGTTTGTTCTGCGCTTGAAGAACTTGTCATCTATGCTGCATCAAAAAAAGATGATGTAAAAGCTGCAGAGGCCAAGAGCCTTGCAAATGAAATTTTTTCTGGTCAGTTTATCATTTGCATTGTTGCCTGGTATGATGTTTTATACCATATTAATCGTGCAAGCAAGATCTTTCAGAAAACAAAATGTGGCATGGACACACTTAAGAAAGAAATTGAATATGTTCTTAATTTTCTGCAAGATTACAGGGAACATGGTTTTGAATCATGCTATTCTATTGCAAAAAGTATAGCTGAAGAAGCAGATGTAGAGTTTTCATTGCCAATAAAAAGAAAACAAAAAAAAGGAGAATGTTTGATTATGAAAGCGCAGATGAGGAAAACGGCACTCCAGAGGAAATGGTGAAGAGGGTTTTCTTTTTAACCTTGATTGATGCTGCAGTTGTGGGCATAAATGAGAGATTTTCTCAGGTAAAAGATTTTTACATACTTTTTGGATTCCTTTTTAACAAGGAGGAAATGAAAGCCGCGAAAGCTGATCAAAAGCTTGAGGAACTCTGCAAACAATTTTCAGAAGAAATGGGTGATATTGATCCCAATGACTTGAATGCTGAAATATGTTCAGCAACAAGGAGCATGTCAGATGATGTTTCCGATTCAGCATTGAACATGCTTAATTACATTTACTGCACAAATCTATTGGATTTGTACCCAAATCTTAGTGTGGCATTTTGTATCCTAATGAGTGTTCCTGTGACAGTAGCATCAGGCGAGAGAAGTTTCTCATGTTTGAAATTACCGTATATACTCGAGTATAAGCCGAGATTTTCAGCCCATTTTTTGGGGCTGAAAGTCCCCGTCTCGGCTTATACTCGAGTCATACCCAGGGGTCGGCAGGGGAGGGGGAGCGGGGGCTGTCTAATTATACTCACCTGCTCCTGGTGCGGTCCCTGCAGGTCCCTGGCTTACCCGGCGCCGGCAGCTTCTTCCTGCAGTGAGCGGTCACATGGTACCGCTCATTACAGTAATGAATATGCAGCTCCACCTCCCATAGAGGTGGAGCCGCATATTCCTTACTGTAATGAGCGGTAACGGTGACTGCTCACTACAGGAAGAAGCTGCGGGGAAGCAGGGACTGCACAGCACCAGGAGCAGGTGAGTATAACGGGGAGGGGAGCTCTGTGCTGCGTGATATTCACCTGCTCCTCGTTCCGGCACCGCTCCATCTTAAGCAGTGATGCTCAGGTCAGAGGGCGTGGTGATGTGGTTAGTGCGCGCCCTCTGCCTCAACGTCAGTGCAGGAGACGCTGAAGACGTCGGAACGAGGAGCAGGTGAATATAGCAAGTGCTGGGGGCCTGAGCGACAGAGAGGTGAGTATGTGATTTTTTATTTTTTTATCGCAGCAACAGCAAATGGGGAAAGTGTCTGTATGGAGCATCATATGGTGCCATAACGTTTGTGCAGCACTATATGGGGGCCATAACGTTTTTGCAGCACTATATGGGGGCCATAACGTTTGTGCAGCACTATATGGGAGCCATAACATTTGTGCAGCACTATATGGGGCCATAACGTTTGTGCAGCACTATATGGGGGCCATAACGTTTGTGCAGCACTATATGGGGCCATAATGTTTGTGCAGCACTATATGGGGCCATAATGTTTGTGCAGCACTATATGGGGCCATAACCTTTGTGCAGCACTATATGGGGCCATAACATTTGTGCAGCACTATATGGGGCAAGTGTCTGTATGGGGCCATAATCAACATTTGTGCAGCACTATATGGGGCAAGTGTCTATATGGGGCACTGTATGGGACCATAACATTTGTGCAGCACTATATGGGGCAAATATCTTTATGGAGCATCTTATGGGGCCATAATCAGCATTTATGCAGCATTATATTGGGCAAATGTGTCTATGAAGCATCTTATGGGGCATATTTTAATATGGAGCATCTTATGGGGCCATCATGAACTGCATGGAGCATTATATGGGGCTCCTGATTCAATATGGATATTCAAAAACACTTAACTGTTATGATCCCAATGGCAGGGGACCTCAAAGATTACAGCAAAGTCTGCAAAACATAAATACCAGCTCATAGGGAAGTGGTAACTAGGCTGACCATATACCTGATCCTAGCGCAAACACTAACAGCAGCCGGGGAACGTGCCTACGTTGATCCTAGACGTCTCGCGCCAGCCGGAGAACTAACTACCCATATCAGGGAAAATAAGACCTCTCTTGCCTCCAGAGAAAAGACCCCAAAGTAATACAAGCCCCCAACAAATAATAACGGTGAGGTAAGAAGAAAAGACAAACGTAAGAATGAACTAGATTTAGCAAAGAGAGGCCCACTGACTAACAGCAGAATATAGTAAGAAGACTTATATGGTCAGCAAAAAACCCTGCAAAATATCCACGCTGAATATCCAAGAACCCGCAAACCGACTGACGGTGTGGGGGGAGAATATCAGCCCCCCTAGAGCTTCCAGCAATAACAGGAATCACATATTGTACAAGCTGGACAAAAATATGAACAATGCAAATGATCAAGAGTACGAAAGCAGGACTTAGCTTATCTTGCAAAGAACCAGGACCTGAAGACAGGAGCAAACAGAAGTGAACTGATTACAACGCTGCCAGGCACTGGACTGAGAATCCAGGAAGTTTAAATAGCAACACCCCAGGCCTAACGAAGCAGGTGAGTACCAACCTGGTAAAAGACAATCCAAGTGCCAAATAACTAGTGACCACAAGAGGGAGCCAAAAAGTATAGTTCACAACAGTACCCCCCCTTTAAGGAGGGGTCACCGAACCCTCACCAAGACCACCAGGGCGACCAGGATGAGTAGCGTGGAAGGCACGAACCAAATCGGCCGCATGAACATCAGAGGCGGCCACCCAGGAATTATCCTCCTGACCATAGCCCTTCCATTTGACCAAATACTGGAGCCTCCGTCTAGAGAGACGAGAATCCAAGATCTTCTCCACCACGTACTCCAACTCGCCCTCAACCAACACCGGAGCAGGAGGCTCAACAGCAGGAACCACAGGCACAACGTACCGCCGTAACAAAGACCTATGGAACACGTTGTGAATGGCAAACGACACCGGAAGATCCAAACGAAAAGAAACCGGGTTAAGAACTTCCAAAATTTTATAAGGACCAATAAAGCGAGGCTTAAACTTAGGAGAGGAAACCTTCAGAGGGACATACCGAGAAGACAACCAAACCAAATCCCCAACACGAAGTCGGGGGCCCACACCGCGGCGGCGGTTGGCAAAACGCTGAGCCTTCTCCTGTGACAACTTCAAGTTGTCCACCACATGATTCCAAATCCGCTGCAACCTATCCACCACGGAATCCACCCCAGGACAGTCAGAAGACTCAACATGACCCGAGGAGAAACGAGGATGAAAACCAGAGTTGCAGAAGAATGGCGAAACCAAAGTAGCGGAACTAGCCCGATTATTAAGGGCAAACTCCGCCAATGGCAAGAAGGTCACCCAATCATCCTGGTCCGCAGAAACAAAACAGCTCAAATAAGCCTCCAGTGTCTGATTAGTTCGCTCCGTTTGACCATTAGTCTGAGGATGGAAGGCAGATGAAAACGACAAATCAATGCCCATCTTAGCACAAAAAGATCGCCAGAATCTGGACACAAACTGGGATCCTCTGTCGGACACGATATTCTCCGCAATGCCGTGTAAACGAACCACATTCTGAAAAAACAAAGGAACCAGATCGGAAGAGGAAGGCAACTTAGGCAAGGGTACCAAATGGACCATCTTGGAAAAACGATCACACACCACCCAGATGACAGACATTCCCCGAGACACCGGAAGATCAGAAATGAAATCCATGGAAATGTGCGTCCAAGGCCTCTTCGGGACGGGCAAGGGCAAAAGCAACCTGCTAGCACGAGAACAACAAGGCTTAGCCTGAGCACAAGTCCCACAGGACTGCACAAATGACCGCACATCCCGTGACAAGGAAGGCCACCAAAAGGACCTAGCCACCAAATCTCGGGTACCAAAAATTCCCGGATGCCCTGCCAACACCGAGGAATGAACCTCGGAAATGACTTTGCTGGTCTATTTATCAGGAACAAACAGTCTGTCGGGTGGACACGAGTAAGGTCTACCAGCCTGAAATCTCTGCAACACACGTCGCAAATCCGGAGATATGGCCGACGCGATCACTCCCTCTTTAAGAATACCAGCTGGCTCCGAGACTCCAGGAGAGTCAGGCACAAAGCTCCTAGAGAGAGCATCAGCCTTAACATTCTTCGAACCAGGAAGGTATGAGACCACAAAGTCAAAACGAGAGAAAAACAATGACCAACGAGCCTGTCTAGGATTCAGGCGCTTAGCAGACTCGAGATACATCAGATTTTTGTGATCAGTCAAGACCACCACACGATGCTTAGCACCCTCGAGCCAATGACGCCACTCCTCAAATTCCCACTTCATGGCCAACAACTCCCGATTACCAACATCATAGTTCCGCTCAGCAGGCGAAAACTTCCTAGAGAAAAAGGCACATGGTCTCATCACAGAACAACCAGAGCCTCTCTGCGACAAAACAGCCCCAGCACCGATCTCAGAAGCATCCACTTCAACCTGAAAGGGAAGTGAGACATCAGGCTGGCACAAAACAGGCGCCAAAGTAAACCGGCGCTTCAGCTCCTGGAAGGCCTCCACGGCTGCAGGAGCCCAATTAGCCACATCAGAACCTTTCTTGGTCATATCCGTCAAAGGTTTAACAACGCTAGAAAAATTAGTGATAAAGTGACGGTAGAAATTAGCGAACCCCAAGAACTTCTGAAGACTCTTAACAGACGTGGGCTGAGTCCAATCATGAATAGCTCGGACCTTGACTGGGTCCATCTCCACGGCAGAAGGGGAGAAAATAAAACCCAAAAAGGAAACCTTCTGCACTCCAAAGAGACACTTTGAGCCCTTCACAAACAAAGCGTTATCACGCAAAACCTGAAACACCATCCTGACCTGCTTTACATGAGAATCCCAATCATCCGAGAAAACTAGAATATCATCAAGATACACAATCAAAAATTTATCCAGATACTTCCGGAAGATATCATGCATAAAGGACTGAAACACTGAAGGGGCATTAGAGAGCCCAAAGGGCATCACCAAGTAATCAAAATGACCTTCGGGCGTATTGAATGCAGTTTTCCATTCATCTCCCTGCCTAATGCGCACAAGGTTGTACGCACCACGAAGATCTATCTTGATGAACCACTTGGCGCCCTTAATCCGAGCAAACAAGTCTGACAATAGCGGCAACGGATACTGAAACTTAACAGTGATTTTATTCAGAAGCCGATAGTCTATACAAGGTCTTAAAGACCCGTCTTTCTTGGCCACAAAAAAGAATCCCGCACTGAGAGGGGAAGAGGATGGACGAATATGCCCCTTCTCCAAAGACTCCTTGACATAAGAACGCATCGCGGCATGCTCGGGTACAGATAAATTAAATAATCGTCCCTTAGGAAATTTACTGCCAGGAATCAAATCTATAGCGCAGTCACAGTCCCTATGAGGAGGAAGAGCACTGGACCTGGACTCACTGAATACATCCTGATAGTCACACAAATACTCAGGAACTTCTGAAGGAGTAGAAGTAGCAATAGACACCGGCGGAGAATCGCAATGAATTCCCTGACAACCCCAACTTGAGACAGACATAGCCTTCCAATCCAAAACAGGATTATGGGTCTGTAACCATGGCAGACCTAAAACGACCAAATCATTCATTTTATGCAGAACAAGAAAACGAATCACCTCCCGATGTTCAGGAGTCATGCACATGGTCACTTGTGTCCAATACTGCGGTTTATTTTCCGCCAGTGGTGTAGCATCAATTCCTCTGAGAGGAATCGGAACCTTTAAAGGCTCCAGGACAAAACCGCAGCGCTTGGCAAACGACAAGTCCATAAGACTCAGGGCAGCACCTGAATCCACAAATGCCATAACAGGGTAGGAAGACAATGAACAAATTAAAGTCACAGACAAAATAAATTTAGGCTGCAAATTACCAATGGTGACAGGACTGACAACCTTGGTTAGGCGTTTAGAGCATGCTGATATAACATGTGTAGAATCACCACAGTAAAAACACAGCCCATTCTGACGTCTATGATTTTGTCGTTCGGTTCTAGTCAGGATTCTATCGCATTGCATTGAGACAGGTGTCTGTTCAGACAACACCGCCAGAGGTTTAGCGGATTTGCGCTCCCGCAAACGCCGATCAATCTGAATAGCCAGCGCCATAGAATCATTCAGACTTGTAGGAATTGTAAAACCCACCATCACATTCTTAATGGCTTCAGAAAGGCCATTTCTGAAATTTGCGGCCAGAGCACATTCATTCCATCGAGTAAGCACGGACCATTTCCGAAATTTTTGGCAGTACACCTCAGCTTCATCCTGGCCCTGAGAGATGGCCAGTAGAGCTTTTTCTGCCTGAATTTCAAGATTAGGCTCCTCATAAAGCAATCCGAGCGCCAGAAAAAACGCATCAACATCCGCCAATGCAGGATCTCCTGGCGCTAACGAGAAAGCCTAATCCTGAGGGTCGCCATGCAAGAAGGAGATAATAATTTTAACTTGCTGAGCTGAATCTCCAGACGAACGAGGTTTCAAAGATAGAAACAATTTACAATTATTCCTAAAATTCCTAAATTTAAATCGATCTCCAGAGAACAGCTCAGGAATAGGTATCTTAGGCTCTGACATAGGACTGCTAACAACAAAATCCTGAATGCCCTGCACACGTGCAGCAAGCTGATCCACACTAGTAATCAAGGTCTGAACATTCATGTCTGCAGCAAAGCTTCAAGCCACTCAGAGATAAAGGGGAAGAAGAAAAAAAAAAAAAAAAAACTCAGAACTTCTTTTTCTTTTAATCCCACTTCAGCAATGCATTAACTATTTAAGGCCTGGCATACTGTTATGATCCCAATGGCAGGGGACCTCAAAGATTACAGCAAAGTCTGCAAAACATAAATACCAGCTCATAGGGAAGTGGTAACTAGGCTGACCATATACCTGATCCTAGCGCAAACACTAACAGCAGCCGGGGAACGTGCCTACGTTGATCCTAGACGTCTCGCGCCAGCCGGAGAACTAACTACCCCTATCAGGGAAAATAAGACCTCTCTTGCCTCCAGAGAAAAGACCCCAAAGTAATACAAGCCCCCAACAAATAATAACGGTGAGGTAAGAAGAAAAGACAAACGTAAGAATGAACTAGATTTAGCAAAGAGAGGCCCACTGACTAATAGCAGAATATAGTAAGAAGACTTATATGGTCAGCAAAAAACCCTGCAAAATATCCACGCTGAATATCCAAGAACCCGCAAACCGACTGACGGTGTGGGGGGAGAATATCAGCCCCCCTAGAGCTTCCAGCAATAACAGGAATCACATATTGTACAAGCTGGACAAAAATATGAACAATGCAAATGATCAAGAGTACGAAAGCAGGACTTAGCTTATCTTGCAAAGAACCAGGACCTGAAGACAGGAGCAAACAGAAGTGAACTGATTACAACGCTGCCAGGTTCTGGACTGAGAATCCAGGAAGTTTAAATAGCAACACCCCAGGCCTAACGAAGCAGGTGAGCACCAACCTGGTAAAAGACAATCCAAGTGCCAAATAACTAGTGACCACAAGAGGGAGCCAAAAAGTATAGTTCACAACACTTAACCTACTGATGTCTCAATTAATTTTACTTTTATTGGTATCTATTTGTACTTTTGACATTTACTGGTAGCTGCTGCATTTCCCACCCTAGGCTTATACTCGAGTCATTAAGTTTTCCCAGTTTTTTGTGGCAAAATTAGGGGGTCGGCTTATACTCGGGTCGGCTTATACTCGAGTATAGACGGTAATAAAAAATTATTTAAGGTCTTCAATGTCACAAGATCACCTAAATGGTCTAGCAGAGATCGCAATTGAGCGTGACATTTGCAGAAATCTAGACTTCTCCAAAATAATTGAGGATTTTGCCTCAGCAAAGTTATTTTTATTATTTATGTTTGGCAAAGTGTAAAATTATATTTTTGGTTGTATTTATGCTAATTTCAGCAGCACTTTGCTATTTTTTTTACTTAGTTCTAAGTATCTATAGATGTTCATGAAAAGATCTTACACATATGATTGTTCGAACTAAGCATATAGATGACAAGACTGAATTCACAAGATATTGCATGATATTGTGCATGTGTGATAAATAAACCTAGAATGCAAAATTCAATGGTGTAATAATATTGTTTAATTTACATATTTTCCACATATCCATTTTCTTGTACTGAATTTAAAACCCCTTCCCGACCTTTGACGCATACGCTGCGTCATGAAAGTCTGTGCCTTCCCGACCTATGACGCAGCGTATGCGTCATGGAGGGATCGCGTCCCTGCAGATCGGGTGAAGGGGTTAACTCCCATTTTACCCGATCTGCAGAGACAGGGGGAGTGGTGCTTCAGCCCAGGGGGGGTGGCTTCACCCCCCCGTGGCTACGATCGCTCTGATTGGCTGTTGAAAGTGAAACTGCCAATCAGATCGATTTGTAATATTTCACCTAAAAAACTGGTGAAATATTACAATCCAGCCATGGCCGATGCTGCAATATCATCGGCCATGGCTGGAAATACTAAAGTGACCCCCCCCATACCCACCGATTGCCCCCCCAGTCCTCCGTTATGGGGTCCGGTCCCCTCCGTCCGCCTGCCGGCTCCCCCGTCCTCCTGTCCGCTCCCTCCTTGCTCAGATCCCCCCCCTGTGCTCCGATCACCCCCCCTGTGCTCCGATCCACCCCCCCACCACCCCTTCATACTTACCGATCCTCCCGGTGTCCGGCCGTCTCCTCGCTGGGCGCCGCCATCTTGGAAAATGGCGGGCGCATGCTCAGTGCGCCCGCCGAATCTGCCAGTCGGCAGATTCCTTACAAGTACATTTTGATCGCTGTGGTAGGTCCTATCACAGCGATCAAAATAAAAAAAATAATAAATAACCCCCCCCCCTTTATCACCCCCATAGGGACAATAATAAAATAAAGAAATTTTTTTTTTTTTCCACTAGGGTTAGGGTTAGAACTAGGGTTAGAACTAGGGGTAGGGTTAGGGGTAGGCTTAGGGTTACGGGTAGGGTTAGGGGTAGGGTTATGGCATGTGCACACAGAGCGGATCGGCCGCGGATCCGCAGCGGATCGGCCGCGGATCCGCAGCGGATCCGCAGCGGATCCGCAGCGGATCCGCAGCGGATCCGCAGCGGATCGGCCGCGGATCCGCAGCGGATCGGCAGCGGATCGGCCGCGGATCCGCAGCGGATCGGCAGCGGATCCGCAGCGGATCGGCCGCGGATCCGCAGCGGATCGGCAGCGGATCGGCCGCGGATCCGCAGCGGATCGGCAGCGGATCGGCAGCGGATCCGCAACGGATCGGCAGCGGATCCGCAGCGGATCGGCCGCGGATCCGCAGCGGATCGGCCGCAGATCCGCAGCGGATTGGCCGCTGCGAATTCGAAGCAGTTTTCCATCAGGTTTACAGTACCATGTACACCTAAGGAAAACCAAATCCGCTGTGCCCATGGTGCGGAAAATTCCGTGCAGAAACGCTGCGTTGTATTTTCCGCAGCATGTCAATTCTTTGTGCGGATTCCGCAGCGTTTTACACCTGTTCCTCAATAGGAATCCGCAGGTGAAATCCGCACAAAAAAACACTGGAAATCTGCTGTAAATCCGCAGGTAAAACGCAGTGCCTTTTACCTGCAGATTTTTCAAAAATCGTGCGGAAAAATCTCACACGAATCCGCAACGTGGGCACATAGCCTTAGGGTTAGGGTTGGAATTAGAGTTAGGGTTGGAATTAGGGCTAGGGTTTGAAATAGGGTTAAGATTAGGCTTGTGGTTAGGGTTACGGATAGGGTTAGGGGTGTGTTGGGGTTACAGTTGTGGTTAGGGTTGGGATTAGGGTTACGGTTGGGATTAGGGTTAGGATTAGGGTTGGAATTAGGGTTACGGGTGTGTTGCGGTTAGGGTTGTGGTTAGGGGTGTGTTGGGGTTAGGGTTGTGATTAGGGTTATGGCTACAGTTGGGATTAGGATTAGGGGTGTGTTGGGGTTAGTGTTGAAGTTAGAATTGAGGGGTTTCCACTGTTTAGGCACATCAGGGGTCTCCAAACGCAACATGGCGCCACCATTGATTCCAGCCAATCTTGCGTTCAAAAAGTCAAATGGTGCTCCCGCCCTTCCAAGCCCCGACGTGCGCCCAAACAGTGGTTTACCCCCACATTTGGGGTACCAGCGTACTCAGGACAAACTGGGCAACAACTGTTGGTGTCCAATTTCTCCTGTTACCCTTGCAAAAATAAAAAATTACTTGCTAAAACATAATTTTTGAGGAAAGAACAATTATTTTTTATTTTCACGGCTCTGCGTTATAAACTTCTGTGAAGCACTTGGGGGTTGAAAGTGCTCACCACACATCTAGATAAGTTCCTTCGGGGTCTAGTTTCCAAAATGGGGTCACTTGTGGGGTGTTTCTACTGTTTAGGCACATCAGGGGCTCTGCAAATGCAATGTGACGCCCGCAGACCATTCCATCAAAGTCTGCATTTCAAATGTCACTACTTCCCTTCCGAGCCCTGACGTGCGCCCAAACAGTGGTTTACCCCCACATATGGGGTATCAGCGTACTCTCAACTAACTGGGCAACAAATATTGGGGTCCAAATTCTCCTGTTACCCTTGTGAAAATAAAAAATTGCTTGCTAAAACATCTTTTTTGAGGAAAGAAAAATGATTTTTTATTTTCACGGCTCTGCGTTGTAAACTTCTGTGAAGCACTTGGGGGTTGAACGTGCTCAACAACATCTAGATAAGTTCCTTGGGGGGTCTAGTTTCCAAAATGGGGTCACTTGTTGGGGGTTTCTACTGTTTAGGCACATCAGGGGCTCTGCAAATGCAATGTGACGCCCGCAGACCATTCCATCAAAGTCTGCATTTCAAATGTCACTACTTCCCTTCCGAGCCCTGACGTGCGCCCAAACAGTGGTTTACCCCCACATATGGGGTATCAGCGTACTCACAACAAACTGGGCAACAAATATTGTGGTCCAAATTCTCCTGTTACCCTTGTGAAAATAAAAAATTGCTTGCTAAAACATCTTTTTTGAGGAAAGAAAAATGATTTTTTATTTTCACGGCTCTGCGTTGTAAACTTCTGTGAAGCACTTGGGGGTTGAACGTGCTCACCACACATCTAGATAAGTTCCTTGGGGGGTCTAGTTTCCAAAATGGGGTCACTTGTTGGGGGTTTCTACTGTTTAGGCACATCAGGGGCTCTGCAAATGCAATGTGACGCCCGCAGACCATTCCATCAAAGTCTGCATTTCAAATGTCACTACTTCCCTTCCGAGCCCTGACGTGCGCCCAAACAGTGGTTTACCCCCACATATGGGGTATCAGCGTACTCACAACAAACTGGGCAACAAATATTGGGGTCCAAATTCTCCTGTTACCCTTGTGAAAATAAAAAATTGCTTGCTAAAACATCTTTTTTGAGGAAAGAAAAATGATTTTTTATTTTCACGGCTCTGCGTTGTAAACTTCTGTGAAGCACTTGGGGGTTGAACGTGCTCACCACACATCTAGATAAGTTCCTTGGGGGGTCTAGTTTCCAAAATGGGGTCACTTGTGGGGGGTTTCTACTGTTTAGGCATATCAGGGGCTCTGCAAACGTAACATGATGCCCGCAGACCATTCCATCAAAGTCTGCATTCCAAAACGTCACTACTTCCCTTCCGAGCCCCGGCATGTGCCCAAACAGTGGTTTACCCCCACATATGGGGTATCAGCGTACTCAGGAGAAACTGGACAACAACTTTTGGGGTCCAATTTCTCCTGTTACTCTTGCAAAAATAAAAAATTCTGGGCTAAAAAAATATTTTTGAGGAAAGGAAACACATTTATTATTTTCACGGCTCTGCGTTATAAACTTCTGTGAAGCACTTGGGGGTTCAAAGTGCTCACCACACATCTAGATAAGTTCCCTTGGGGGTCTAGTTTCCAAAATGGAGTCACTTGTGGGGAGTTCCTACTGTTTAGGCACATCAGGGGCTCTGCAAACGCAACCTGATGCCCGCAGAGCATTCCATCAAAGTCTGCATTTCAAAACGTCACTACTTCCCTTCCGAACCCCGACGTGTGCCAAAACAGTGGTTTACCCCCACATATGGGGTATCAGCGTACTCAGGAGAAACTGGACAACAACTTTTGTGGTCCAATTTCTCCTGTTACTCTTGCAAAAATAAAAAAATTCTGGGCTAAAAAAATATTTTTGAGGAAAGGAAACACATTTTTTATTTTCACGGCTCTGCGTTATAAACTTCTGTGAAGCACTTGGGGGTTCAAAGTGCTCACCACACATCTAGATTAGTTCCTTTGGAGGTCTAGTTTCCAAAATGGGGTCACTTGTGCGGGAGCTCCAATGTTTAGGCACACAGGGGCTCTCCAAACGCGACATGGTGTCCGCCAATGATTGGAGCTAATTTTCCATTCAAAAAGCCAAATGGCGTGCCTTCCCTTCCGAGCCCTGCCATGCGCCCAAACAGTGGTTTACCCCCACATATGGGGTATCATCGTACTCAGGACAAACTGGACAACATTTGGGATCCAATTTCTCCTATTACCCTTGGGAAAATAAAAAATTCTGGGCTAAAAATCATTTTTGAGGAAAGAAAAATTATTTTTTTATTTTCACGGCTCTGCGTTATAAACTTCTGTGAAGCACCTGGGGGTTATAAGTGCTCACTATGCATCTAGATAAGTTCCTTGGGGGGTCTAGTTTCCAAAATGGGGTCACTTGTAGGGGAGCTCCAATGTTTAGGCACACAGGGGCTCTCCAAACGCGACATGGTGTCCGCTAACGATTGGAGCTAATTTTCCATTCAAAAAGTCAAATGGCACGACTCCCCTTCCGAGCCTTGCCATGCACCCAAACAGTGGTTTACCCCCACATATGAGGTATCGGCATACTCAGGAGAAATTGCCCAACAAATTTTAGGATCCATTTTATCCTGTTGCCCATGTGAAAATGAAAGAATTGAGGCTAAAAGAAATTTTGTGTGAAAAAAAAGTACTTTTTCATTTTTGCGGATCAATTTGTGAAGCACCTGGGGGTTTAAAGTGCTCACTATGCCTCTAGATGAGTTCCTTGGGGGGTCTAGTTTCCAAAATGGGGTCACTTGTGGAGGAGCTCCAATGTTTAGGCACACAGGGGCTTTCCAAACGCGACATGGTGTCCGCTAACGATGGAGATAATTTTTCATTCAAAAAGTCAAATGGCGCTCCTTCCCTTCCGAGCCTTACCATGTGCCCAAACAGTGGTTTACCCCCACATGTGAGGTATTGGTGTACTCAGGAGAAATTGCCCAACAAAATTTAGGATCCATTTTATCCTGTTGCCCATGTGAAAATGAAAAAATTGAGGCTAAAATAATTTTTTTGTGAAAAAAAAGTACTTTTTCATTTTTACGGATCAATTTGTGAAGCACCTGGGGGTTTAAAGTGCTCACTATGCTTCTAGATAAGTTCCTTGGGGGGTCTAGTTTCCAAAATGGGGTCACTTGTGGGGGAGCTCCAATGTTTAGGCACACGGGGGCTCTCCAAACGTGACATGGTGTCCGCTAAAGATTGGAGCCAATTTTTCATTCAAAAAGTCAAATGGCGCTCCTTCCCTTCCGAGCCCTGCCGTGCGCCCAAACAGTGGTTTACCCCCACATATGAGGTATCAGCGTACTCAGGACAAATTGGACAACAACCTCCGTGGTCCAGTTTCTCCTTTTACCGCTGGGAAAATAAAAAAATTGTTGCTAAAAGATCATTTTTGTGACTAAAAAGTTAAATGTTCATTTTTTACTTCCATGTTGCTTCTGCTGCTGTGAAACACCTGAAGGGTTAATAAACTTCTTGAATGTGGTTTTGAGCACCATGAGGGGTGCAGTTTTTAGAATGGTGTCACTTTTGGGTATTTTCAGCCATATAGAACCCTCAAAATGACTTCAAATGTGAGGTGGTCCCTAAAAAAAATGGTTTTGTAAATTTTGTTGTAAAAATGAGAAATCACTGGTCAAATTTTAACCCTTATAACTTCCTAGCAAAAAAAAAAATTGTTTCCAAAATTGTGCTGATGTAAAGTAGACATGTGGGAAACGTTATTTATTAACTATTTTGTGTCACATAACTCTCTGGTTTAACAGAATAAAAATTCAAAATGTGAAAATTGCGAAATTTTCAAATTTTTTGCCAAATTTCCATTTTTTTCACAAATAAACTCAGAAATTATCGACCTAAATTTACCACTATCATGAAGCCCAATATGTCACGAAAAAACAATCTCAGAATCGCTAGGATCCGTTGAAGCGTTCCTGAGTTATTACCTCATAAAGGGACACTGGTCAGAATTTCAAAAAACGGCAAGGTCATTAAGGCCAAAATAGGCTGGGTCATGAAGGGGTTAAAACATATTGCAAAGCTGTGTTCTTTGTAGGATACAACTAGAGTGAGGATACCCGAGAAAATGTGTTTTTAGTGACTTAACTAGTTGTAGTCAACGAAGAACAAACCCAACCTTGTGATATGTTTTACTCCTTGGACAGAAATTTTGTCTTTGTTATTTAGTGGCTTCTTGGGGCTTAAAGATGTTGCTACTAGTTAAAAACTCACTTCAATGCACTGAATTGACTGTAGTGTGGTTGTTAGTAGGGTTGAGAGACTTTTACTTTTTCAGGATCGAGTCGAGTTTCGCGAAACCCGACTTTGTCAAAAGTCGGGTCGGGTGAAATCGGCCGATTATTGCGAAAAGTCGGGGATCCGACCGAAACACGAAACCCAATGCAAGTCAATGGAGAATCAAAGTGGGCAGTGAGTGGAGGACAGGAAAACACCAAAAGAGCCCATTTTAATGCCAAAAACATCCATTCTTGTTACTTAAGCTTGTCAATCTTAATTTACCTTATAATAATAG
This sequence comes from Ranitomeya variabilis, assembly GCF_051348905.1. NCBI lineage: Eukaryota > Metazoa > Chordata > Amphibia > Anura > Dendrobatidae > Ranitomeya > Ranitomeya variabilis. The sequence continues at coordinate 232,068,539 of NC_135237.1, forward strand.
TTGAAAATTTGGGGGTCATTTGGCAACAGTTGTGGGGGGAGTAGGGCTGGCTCAAGTTTTTCGTGGGCCCAGGAAACGCGGACTACGTCACGGCGGTGGAGCAGGGAGAGGTAAGTATTTCAACTTTGCAAGTGCTGTGATCCTGAGCAAGCAGGGGGGGCACACTCGTTCGCATTGCCACTGGCACAGGGCCCCTCAAAGTACGGCGTTGTGATTGACGGCGGGGGCGCCTCCCACCGGCAGAGACACTTTTGCGTACTATGAGGGGCCCTGTGCCAGTGACGTCGCCAATGAGTATGCCCCCCCCACCTGTTGAAGGAACCGGCACTTTCATCTGCACCTTCCTCTTTGTCCCCATGTAAGGTGGTATAGTATGCGGGAAGGGGAACCTGAGTTTCAGCAGGGTCAGATTCAGGCTGTGTAGAGTGGAAGGGGAATGTAGTGGTCTGTGTCAATGTACCAGCAGACTCATCTAGCAGTGGCTGGGCAATGGGTAGGAATGAGGAGGAAACACAGATATAGGCCCAAAATAAAAAAAAGTAGGCTAAAAGCTGTTAAAAATTGGTAACAGGAGTAAACAGGCAGCATTGGTTTGTTCAGTGGAGGAGAACAACAATCAGCGGCAGACACCGTTAGTAGGCCCAACCAAACAAGTAGGCCAAATGCAGTTTCATATTCTAAATATAGGCTGAAAGCCTGAAGATTGAAGCTCAGCTTTGTGTAGTAGAGGAAAACAAGAGGCAGCAGCAGACAACGTTACTAGGCTCAACCCAACAAGTAGGCCAAATGCAGTTTAATATAAAAAATATTTCAACGAAAGCCTGAAGATTGAAGCGCAAGAAAAATAAACCAGGAGAACACCAAGGAGCGGCAGACACCGTTAGTAGGCCCCAACCCAACAAGTAGGCCAAATGCAGTTTAATATTTGAAACGGGACAACAGTTGAAGTTCAGCTTTGTTCAGTGAAGGAAAAAAAAGAAACAGCGATAGACACCGTTATTACGCCCAAATAATAAAGACAGTGGTAGTAGGCGCAAAGTATTAAATGGAGGCCTGGGCCCCTGTATATTTTAACTATCATCTATCATTTCAAATAATTCGTATTGACAGTGCCATTTAAGGTTTTAACCGCACAGACTACACAGTGGTGGAGCTGGGAGAGGTAGTATTGCAAGTGGTAGAGCACTGTTCAAGCTGGGGGGAACCCTCTCTCGTGGGTGGCGGTACTGGCACAGGGCCCCTCATATTACGACGGTGTAATTTGAGTTGTGGTTCAGTGTCTCCCCCAAAAAAATAAGGAAGTCTGGTGGAAGAGGCCGTGGGCAGGGGTTGCCAGCTGGTACTGATAGTGCTGGTGGTGCTGCATCTCGTGGTAGTGGCAAAAGCACAGTAGCACCTAAGGCTGGAGGTGTTCAGTCTGCGTCATCGTCTGGCTACACAAGGCCTCGAAGGCTCCCTTACCTGGGAGTAGGAAAACAGCTTTTAATGCTGGAGAAGCAGGAAAAAGTGTTGTCTTTCCTTGCTGACTCACCCTCTAGCTCTTTCGCCTCCTCTTCCCAAAGTTCTAAATGTAAGAGCAGCCAGTCGTCAGTGGATGCTCCCGGTCAGGAAAAAGATGTTTCCTTGTGTCCTTCTCCCAAACCAAAAGTGAAGGATGCATCAGGCGACACTACAGGTTGCTCCATGGAGCTCTTTACACATACCGTGCCTGGGTTAGAAAGGGAAATTGTACACTGCCAATTACAAGATGAATCGGACATGGAGTGCACTGATGCACAGCCACAGCTAGATTGTGATGCTGTTCCATTGACTCTGATCACTACATTGCCCTCGCAGTTTACTGAGCCAGAATGTGACCCTGATGAGACTATGGTGCCCTGTCCCGAACGCTATAGCACCTTACACGGTGACACTGAGGAAGGTGCACATGACATTGAGGAGGAGGTGATAGATGACCCAGTTGTTGACCCAGATTGGCAGCCGTTGGGGGAAGAGGGTGCCGCTGCCACTAGCTCAGAAGCGGAGGAGGATGATCCGCAGCAGCCATCTAAATTGCAACAGCTGTCATCTGGCAGGCCTGTATCAGGCCAAAAATGTTTGCGAAAAACAAAAACAGTTTTAGGAGAGCGTGGCCATTAGTAGTAGAGAATAGGGACCATTCGTCAAACTCAAATCTGACAGGTGGACCCGCCCCTATCAAAGTGTATAAAAAGTGTGTAACCCCTCCCCTCCCTGTCAGCCAGCTGTCCCTCCTTGTCTGGCTGTCAGCTTTTGATACAGTTTGATACAGTGATTATTATCCCAGTATTTGTTTTATATTAGATTTTCATATGTACAGTGGGGCAAAAAAGTATTTAGTCAGTCAGCAATAGTGCAAGTTCCACCACTTAAAAAGATGAGAGGCGTCTGTAATTTACATCATAGGTAGACCTCAACTATGGGAGACAAACTGAGAAAAAAAAATCCAGAAAATCACATTGTCTGTTTTTTTATCATTTTATTTGCATTTTATGGTGGAAAATAAGTATTTGGTCAGAAACAAAACTTCATCTCAATACTTTGTAATATATCCTTTGTTGGCAATGACAGAGGTCAAACGTTTTCTGTAACAAGGTTGCCACACACTGTTGTTGGTATGTTGGCCCATTCCTCCATGCAGATCTCCTCTAAAGCAGTGATGTTTTTGGCTTTTCGCTTGGCAACACAGACTTTCAACTCCCTCCAAAGGTTTTCTATGGGGTTGAGATCTGGAGACTGGCTAGGCCACTCCAGGACCTTGAAATGCTTCTTACGAAGCCACTCCTTCGTTGCCCTGGCGGTGTGCTTTGGATCATTGTCATGTTGAAAGACCCAGCCACGTTTCATCTTCAATGCCCTTGCTGATGGAAGGAGGTTTGCACTCAAAATCTCACGATACATGGCCCCATTCATTCTTTCATGTACCCGGATCAGTCATCCTGGCCCCTTTGCAGAGAAACAGCCCCAAAGCATGATGTTTCCACCACCATGCTTTACAGTAGGTATGGTGTTTGATGGATGCAACTCAGTATTCTTTTTCCTCCAAACACGACAAGTTGTGTTTCTACCAAACAGTTCCAGTTTGGTTTCATCTGACCATAGGACATTCTCCCAAAACTCCTCTGGATCATCCAAATGCTCTCTAGCAAACTTCAGACGGGCCCGGACATGTACTGGCTTAAGCAGTGGGACACGTCTGGCACTGCAGGATCTGAGTCCATGGTGGCGTAGTGTGTTACTTATGGTAGGCCTTGTTACATTGGTCCCAGCTCTCTGCAGTTCATTCACTAGGTCCCCCCGCGTGGTTCTGGGATTTTTGCTCACCGTTCTTGTGATCATTCTGACCCCACGGGGTGGGATTTTGCGTGGAGCCCCAGATCGAGGGAGATTATCAGTGGTCTTGTATGTCTTCCATTTTCTAATTATTGCTCCCACTGTTGATTTCTTCACTCCAAGCTGGTTGGCTATTGCAGATTCAGTCTTCCCAGTCTGGTGCAGGGCTACAATTTTGTTTCTGGTGTCCTTTGACAGCTCTTTGGTCTTCACCATAGTGGAGTTTGGAGTCAGACTGTTTGAGGGTGTGCACAGGTGTCTTTTTATACTGATAACAAGTTTAAACAGGAGCCATTACTACAGGTAATGAGGGGAGGAAAGAGGAGACTCTTAAAGAAGAAGATACAGGTCTGTGAGAGCCAGAAATCTTGATTGTTTGTTTCTGACCAAATACTTATTTTCCACCATAATATGCAAATTAAATGTTAAAAAAACAGACAATGTGATTTTCTGGATTTTTTTTTCTCAGTTTGTCTCCCATAGTTGAGGTCTACCTATGATGTAAATTACAGACGCCTCTCATCTTTTTAAGTGGTGGAACTTGCACTATTGCTGACTGACTAAATACTTTTTTGCCCCACTGTAGCTGCTGTGCGATTATTCTGTAATCAGGGGCAGTGTGTTTTATTACCAATGAGCACATATGCCAGTCATTGTATGATTTTTAAAAAACTTTATTAAAGTATGTATCAGACACAATACATTGTATATGGAATACAGAAACTCTGGCTGTCTAGTTAATGGTCAGTAGAGTCACATTTTAGCAACTGCTAGCAATTATAGTATCAGGCTCATTCAACTCACTTAGCTAGCTAGAATGTATCCTTTATATTTTGTGTAGTTGTGGCATTTGCTCTTATTTGCAAGTGCTGCGAGATTAACACAAACAGTTGTTTGTGGCTTCTTTTTGTAATATGTATTTTAGAAGCAGTGTTCTCTGTGTAGCTGAGATTAGTTATCAATGGAGCTGACCACTACATATTTAGAATGAAAGTAGCGACAGCATAATTTTCAGTGAGTCCAGGGTTGTGTTAGGTGTGATAACGCACCACCCTGTACGGATAATGTCCATGCAAAGCGCGGTCAGCTAACCACAATCGCACCGGTTAACAGATAAAATAGATAGCCACAAGGACAGAGACGCCCCACCCTGTACAGATAACATCTACGGTATAATTCTCAATATTATGAAAAAATGACAATCACTGTATGGGTTTTAAAAGGCTTTATTAAATTGATACGAATATGCAATGTTAGCTAAATCTCAATACAACTGTGCACAAAGACACATACATTTTTGATGAAAAAGATGACGAGTGTTATAACGGTTCTTTAAAGTTGCTAATTTTGATTCCACAAACTCTGATACGATTCTATCATTTCTTTGCAAGTCAGGAGTGAAATGTTGTAAAAGCTTCTTGAATGGTAACCCGAGCGCTAAATGGTGCAGAACATATATGCAATAATGTCCGCATACACGACTATACATATCTTGGATTTAAGCATCTTGATAACAATACGAGTCACAATTCTTTTTCAGGAATGCCACAAAATCGCGTGGGAAGATAATATTGTCCGCACGAAACCCATAACTATCAAAAAATATGCCCGTCTTATCATCGCAGAGTACGATTAATACCCAGTGGCGTCCAGCTTATTTCGCCGGGTCTGTATTCACGATATATGACGCGGGTCTCTGAGTCACTCTTTCATCCGGAAGCAAATCACATGGAAACACACCGGCGAATATGCGGTCTGTATAATTATCGGCCTTCAGTATTGCTGTAAGCTGCAGACTGTCCATCGTTACTTAATTAAAATCGTACAAGATCTCACGCCTATTATTAATTTCCAGAATGGTGTGGTTGACTGCAAAAACAATCATATTTATCGTGTGGTGTGTCGCTAGCGCAAAGCGATCTTCAGCTCGTAGGTTGCCTGTTTTAATGAGCGAGAAATGGCCTCCAGGCTCTTGATCAGGCGATAAATCAAAAGCAAATAGAGTGAATCCGGCCATAAATTCTTCACGATCTATCGCCATGGCAGCCTTTTGCTTGCCAGATATATGGGCAAGCGCCATATACTCTCTGATGGCTAAATCATCATTAAAATTAGGATTATAAGGTCTCGCGGGTATCTGCTGGCCATCCAGATATAAAGCGGCGTGGTTGACGTGGTAGTGGTGGAAGTGCAACGAATTTTTCGAGTATGACCCGCTGAAGGCGTCATTATCTACAAACCCCAATATAACAGTCTTTGGTATCTGGCCTAGGAAGAGGTTCTCGTGGTTCATGATCCGCGCCCCTGCGGCGATGCTGTACACTTTCAGACATGTTCGGTCAATAGCGTACTTGGCGGATAGGAGGGCCTGGCTGTGGCACCTGCACTCTTTTCACATAGAGAGCCGCTTGCGAGATTTGCACCTTCAGCAGCTCGGCTTCTGCGGACATAAGGCAGAAAGCATCCTTATTTCTTGTTAACTTAACCTTAAGGTCAAGACCATTCAATATTAACTTTGGCTGATTAAATATATCCCCAAAAATGGGCCCCAAGAGGTCGATGGGCTTTGAGCGAGAAGCGGCATTGGCTCTTTTGATAAACCCTGCATTTGCGCCAACCAAGCTCCGGTCATTATGATGGCCCGCAGTGTCTTTATAGAACAAACCGGCTGTAAATTGTGATGCCAGCGTCTGCGAGCTGTAATTTAAAAGGGTCTCTATGTACGCTCTATAGCTGTAGAGATTGTCCGATTGTGAGATAAGTCGATCTCCCAGAGTAATATCGACCTGGTTAAAAAGGGTGGCTAGAGGGTAATTTATGAGGGCCACACGGGCACCATCGGCGATAGCCGTATTATCATGCTTCACGATGCGACAGCTTATGTACAACAGCGTGTTGTTTAGATCATAATAATAATCGCCGCTCCCAGATATGAAAAATTCCAATGGACCATTGTCTGACAGAGCTGCAACCAGTTGTACTTCTACAAATAGAGATTTCTCTATACTTGTTTGTGTCGGGGGTACGTCAAAAATATCCAGTTCAGATTTTGCGCACTCTACAGAAGCGTCATGCAGGAAAGCCCTGATAACTGATTAGAAGATGTCGTCCACAGAGCGTCTTACTCATTTCTGATGGTGACGTCTCTTGGTGGTAGTTTTATTCATGAGCATCGGCGGTAAAGGGGGGCAAGCGCGCCTCTTTCTTTTTTGTGCTTTTTTAGCGACATAAATTATCCCAGATCCGTCTTGCTGTGGTTGTGCTGTCTTGCTGTGGTTGTGTATCTGTTTCATAAGGGCCATTGAGGCGGTCGTGACGTCGTCCGTCGCGATGTTCCAGACTGCCGTCTTTATGTGTGGTTTTACTAATTCTTAGCCTTTTCTGAAAAACGGCACGGCGCGACGAAATAAGCCTTTAACTATCCTGGCCAGGCCAGAGCCATACATGTACTCGCTCCTGCGGAATCCCTCTAGCCCGTTCCCCGACTGGGCAGTATAGTAGCAGGCATAAACAGCGGGATCTCCATACACCCTTTGAGACACCATTTTATCGTGTCAATACTGTCGCGGTCTAAAATGTAATCGCGCTATACACTTGCCGTATCTGAATTTAACCGGCGTAGCCTGGTCCGACATGACTGTAATGTTTATAGAGTCAAAGTGTTGTTTGCACAGCGGTATGTAATCGGGACGCGTGTAGCGCACCGTGACAATATCATTATCATCGCTGCTAACTTCTACGGTTCGTAACAGTTGAACGTAACTGTCGCCTACAAGCTGATGTTGAATTATATCAGTGTATACAAAAAACGAATAAAAACCAGCCTTTGAATCGGGGTAAAAGCGGCGATTCCACGGCATTAAAGCAACGGGGGAGTCATCGACGGTCTGTAGGCCGAAAATATATTTTAGCTTAGTACCCAGAGCAAACTGTATAGGGGCAGGGTCGGGCAGGATCACCTCTCGGCGTAGCTCATCATACCGTATTCTGTAGGCAGGCGTGGATAAATTCAGCGCCTCTATTCGGGCATTGACCGCGCCAACCAGCTTATGAATGTTCGAGTAAAATCCTGATTTTATGTGATAATGTTCTAACGCTTCGCCGTGTTTAGCCGTGTAGAAGTTCCTTTCAAAAGCCTCAAACGTGTTCCACGTATGGGGTACTGTATTTCCGTTAACGCCACTTCATAAGCGTCTGAAAGATGAACGGCCCTCGCTAACTTGGTATTGTAATTCGATATGGTGTTGTCGGGGTAGATTTTAATTGAGGAATTGCTGGGTAATGGGACGAAAAACGAACCCGCTTCCATGGCTATATATCTATCAACTCCGAAGCTGGGATCCAACTCTTGAATTTTTCGAGGTACCCCAGCCATTTGACGAAGCAGTGACTCACACCCCCGACACGATTTTTTCTCAAAATCTTTTCTACTCTGTAGACATGATTCTCATCCATAGATATTTTTTGCAGCTCTTCCTTATAAAATGACCCCTCTACAGTCTCGCCAGCTAAATCACTAATTTTATAAAGAGGTTTATGAAATTTATTGGAGACTGCGGTAATTAAAAAAATCTCCTCGCTGTATGATTTTTTATAGCTTTTACAGAATGTTCCCTTATAGCGCGATATTCTGACATGATCTCCAACCTTTAAAGACGGTTTAATCAGTTTATTAGTAATAGTAGAACTGTAAATATTGCGCCAGATTTGCATCGCGTTTTGCGAACTCACTTCAGCGGGACTACAACGTATGGTAGAATGATAAGTATGATTGTAGCTATGCACCAAATCCGGTAAAATATCAATATACCTAAAGGTATTATGCTGTGTAAGATAGCGCCACATACGAATTTTTAATGTGCGATTAAAGCGCTCTACCATAGATGCCTTCACATCATTGTTGGTAAAAAAAAGTGGTGAATATTATGCATATTACATAGTTGCTTGAGTTGTGAATTTATAAATTCTTTGCCGCGATCCGTCTGCAATTTCTTCGGTATGCGCTTATCATTTTGAAATATTAATTCGAACGATCTGGCGACACCCGCACCCATCTTGTTTGATAAGGCCACGCACCATGCGTATCTCGATAGAGTATCAATCACCGTCAAGATGTATTTGACATTATCATTTTCCCTTGAATAGTCAATTAAACTTACGAGATCCGCTTGCCACTGCGCGTCAATGTCCGAGATGTAAATTTTATTTGTCAAAAAGCGTTTTCTAACAGGTTTGTGTAGAGTGTAGGCATCTTGTTTATTCAACCAGCCAGTCACATCTGATTTCTTTATTCCACGGTCTCTTGTCTCTCTAAATAATTTGTCAATTCCGCAGAATGACCCTGGGGCTTTAGGTGTAAAATATTGTTTTTTTAATATGGCATCATACGATTTAGACGTCATGATTGAATAAAATTATTGTGTCTCGATGATCAATAACCGGCTGCTTCTTTCAGAAATTCAGCTGTATAAAATTTCCTGTTTTAATCCGACTATATCATGCTTGAGTTAATACAAGCAATAATTGTCTGTATGGGTGTGTTCTGGGTGATAACAGAAGGCATGTGGCGGGGCGTAACTGGGTGTATTTCTGGGTGTTAACAGTTGGCTTGTTTTCTGACACTCGGAATAAATACAGCTGCCTGTACCGCTGCACTACACCAGACATCCACCAGAAGTCAGACCAGGCTAACCTCTGAGCTATTCTAAATGTAAGAACAGTTAGGTCCATATATATTTGGACAGAGACAACATTTTTCTAATTTTGGTTATAGACATTACCACAGTGAATGTTAAACAAAACAATTCAGATGCAGTTGAAGTTCAGACTTTCAGCTTTCATTTGAGGGTATCCACATTAAAATTGGATGAAGGGTTTAGGAGTTCCAGCTCCTTAACATGTACCTCCCTGTTTTTAAAGGGACCAAAAGTAATTTTACAATTGACTCCAAGGCTATTTCATGGACAGGTGTGGGCAATCCCTTCATTATATCATTCTCAATTAAGCAGATAAAAGGCCTGGAGTTGATTTGAGGTGTGGTGCTTGCATTTGGAAGGTTTTGCTGTGAAGTAAACATGCGGTCAAAGGAGCTCTCCATGCAGATGAAACAAGCCATCCTTAAGCTGCAAAAACAGAAAAAACACATCCGAGAAATTGCTACATAATTAGGAGTGGCAAGATCTACAGCTTGGTACATCCTGAGAAAGAAAGCACTGGTGAACTCATCAATGCAAAAAGACCTGGGCGTCCACGGAAGACAACAGTGGTGGATGATCACAGAATAATCTCCATGGTGAAGAGAAGCCCCTTCACAACAGCTAACCAAGTGAACAACACTATCCAGGAGGTAGGCGTATCAATATCCAAATCTACCATAAAGAGAAGACTGCATGAAAGTAAATACAGAGGGTTCACTGCACGGTGCAAGCCACTCATAAGCATCAAGAATAAAAAGGCTAGAATGGTCTTTGCTATAAAACATCTAAAAAAGCCAGCACAGTTCTGGAAGAACATTCTTTGGACAGATGAAAACAAGATCAACCTCTACCAGAATGATGGAAAGAGAAAAGTATGGCGAAGGCGTGGTACAGCTCATGATCCAAAGCATACCACATCATCTGTAAAACACGGCGGATGCAGTGTGATGGCTTGGGCATGCATGGCTGCCAGTGACACTGGGTCACTAGTGATTATTGATGATGTGACACAGGACAGAAGCAGCCCAATGAATTCTGAGGTATTCAGAGACATACTGTGTGCTCAGATCCAGCCAAATGCAGCAAAACTGCTCGTTGTTTCATACTACAGATGGACAATGACCCAAAACATAAAGCCAAAGCAACCCAGGAGTTTATTAAATCAAAGAAGTGGAATATTCTTGAATGGCCAAGTCAGTCACCTGATCTCAACCCAATTCAGCATGTATTTTACTTGTTAAAGACTAAACTTCAGATAGAAAGGCCCACAAACAAACAGCAACTGAAAACCACTGCAGTGAAGGCCTGGCAGAGCATCAAAAAGGAGGAAACACAGTGTCTGGTGAAGTCCATGAGTTCAAGACTTCAGGCAGTCATTGCCAACAAAGGGTTTTCAACCAAGTACTAAAAATGAACATTTTATTTAAAATTATTGAACTGTCCAATTACTTTTGGTCCCTTTAAAAACAGGGTGGCACATGTTAAGGAGCTGAAACTCCTAAACCCTTCATCCAATTTTGATGTGGATACCCTCAAATGAAAGCTGAACGTCTGATCTTCAACTGCATCTGAAATGTTTTGTTTAAAATTCATTGTGGTAATGTCTATAACCAAAATTTAAAAAATCTTGTCTCTGTCCAAATATATATGGACCTAACTGTATATACAGAGCTCCGTATTATTCTACTTTGTCTTATTATTCGCAAATGCTTAATTATATTTAACTATGTATAGCTAAAACCATAATTAAGGTTGTTATTTGTTTTAATAAGTTAGTATTATATTGATGGTTAGCGGCATTATATGTTTTAATAATTTAACCGTATATTTATTATGACATAATTTGTGTAATACAGTAGTTAATAGCTGTTAATACACCCTAACTAGCGTACTTACTTATTACATATGTTTTGTTTAACATAGACATACAAGTATTTATAGTCATATTTATACAGTAGGTGCATATTTAGTTGTGCTGTATAATATAGTTTTACTGTATAAACCATATTTGTGGTGCAAAATTAATATAGAAAGACTTAACCGTGTTACCTGTGATTTGCTTAGTATAAACATATTTATACACTAGGCGCAAATTTATTTGTTGCGGTATATAAATGAGTTTGTCTGTGTTGTAAAATTAATATAGATAGCACAAAAATTTACACAGATAATTTATTTTATATGGAATCCTAAAATTTTTTGGATTTTTCCGACCAAGTTGAGGATTCGGTATTAGGTATGTTTCAAGCTTTATATAAATGCATCTGTTAGTGTGCCATTCTAAGTAAGGGCTGTTTTGTATATTATTTTTATATTGTTTTATTCTTTCTTGTTTAAGATGAATTTATCAGGACCATGCCCGATGATTTTTTAAACAGCTTCAGCGTGGCTGCTCTGGAGCGTGATACAGCCGGAGCTGAGTATAGCAACACTAATGAAGCTGACGCTGCTGTGTGGGATTTGGCGCAAGACATCATAGGTGCGTTGTGTGTCTGTGTGTATATATATATATATATATCTTTTAAGTATTAAGATGTGAAAATATATATTAATTCTTTACAGATGTCGGCCTGAATATCTTTTAAGTATTTAGACGTGTAAATATATATTAATTCTTTACAGATATCGACCTGATTCCAGAACCAATTACCTCGGAACACAATCAGATGGCCACTGAAGACCTGTTGTACCAGGCCCCCACACCGAGAAACAGCCCTGTTTCTAGAACCCCTAAAAAACCGCGAGGGCCAGCAAGCAAGAAAAGAAAAGGTAGCAATCGTATGAAAACACGTTTTTGCACAACCACTCTGAGAAAATCCACCACGCCTCTACTAAGTCCTATATCTTTATTTATAGCTTGTAAACTGAAGCCTAGAAGAATTTTCACAAAAGAGAATATACACCTGCTAATGGAGAACCTCACAGAAGCTCCAGAAGCCACCACGGCAATCATCCACCCCACATCGCTAGTCCGTAAGTGTATATTTTGATATACATGCACAGTCTCTGTACAATCAATGATACACGTGCTTTTCCAATGAGATCCTGGTACCACACATATCTGACACATGTATAATCTTTCCCGCAGCTAAGTGCAGCGACATGCGGCGGTCTCGCACATATCTGACACATGTATAATCTTTCCCGCAGCTAAGCGCAGCGACATGCGGCGGTCTCGCACATATCTGACACATGTATAATCTTTCCTGCAGCTAAAAGCAAAGTCATGAGAAAAACACCTCCAGCACCTCTACAGCCGCTACAGCTCTCCGAGAATGGTGCAGTACCAGTGTGGATGGCAATACAGTCGGCTAATGGAGTTGTTAGAACATCCCCGCTATCACCGATCTGTGTGGTGCAGGGTGCAGGAAACCCTGTACCGGCGGACCATCGTGAAATATTCCATTCAAGTGCTGGACAGCCATCGACCAGTCGTGTGAACGACCCACCGCAACTATGCCCAGAAGTGGTAGAGCCACCCTGAAAACATAAGTGAAAAACAAAGCATATTACAGAGCCACCGACCACATCCAGCGCCGTGGGTACCACAGCTCCAATGGCTGGTGAAGCGCTTGATCGCATGATTGATCAGCTCGCTGATGGTAAGCAATCATCCGTAGAACCGCTCATTATACGCGTGGCACACACTATGCAACCGTCAGCGGCATGTCTAACTGTACCTGCTAATTCCTTTGGGGCCGTCCCCTCAGGAGTCTCTAATTTGGGTGGCACATCTCATGACTGTGTATCTAACTCTGTTAATGTTAAGAAACGGTTAAAGAGGTCGTTACCATTGGCTGTTAAGGTGTGTAACAAGCCAAGGATTCAGGCGGCATCTACCAATCTGCGGCATGATTCCATCGGCTGGGTCACCGCTGAAATGGCGGTGTTTCAGGAACAGTTCAGCCGCTACTTACGCTACAAACTCTGCGTCCCCAAAATAATGTTTTTTTGTGATACTTTTGAAAAATTATTATCAACACCAATCCCAACACATGCTAATAAGGCCGAACTATATGCACTCCGGAATCTGCAGCTGGATGGGGAGACAACATATGCAGCTAGCCCATTATGACTGGATATGGTGGCTACGGCCTGCATAAACCACCTAAACCAACACTACCCAGGTATAATAGGGCTAGAGTTATAAAGAGGACTCTAAAATTGCTGGTCAGCGCTAAACGCACGCTATGCGCTAGGAGACGTTGTGGTGTCACGTGTCCTGCAATAGCTCTACAGACTCCCCAGTTATCGTCACAAGAGTCAGATCACCATTCACATAGCCATGATAACTCTGCAAATGTCCTGCATGCATCTACACAAAATTCACAAGCCTCAGACGCTGGCTTTGTCGCTGATGGTGATGTGTTGTACCCCGATCATGCAGTATTTTTGCAGCGCATCCATCATCATCAAAGGGCCCTCCGCAATTTCAACGGTCATATACATACAAATCATTTTAGATTTGTAAATTTGGAGTGTGTACGATCATTTGAGGAGGGTGTGAATATTGTTCATGACAGTATTCAGGCATTACTGGATAGAATCATCAGGGACATTGAACCTGGCGACTTTGTACAGTTAGAGTTTGAAGGTGGCGATACTTTAGACCCTATTTTCACTATAAAACAAACCAGGGAAGATTTTAATTCCGAATCTTTTTTAAATGCCGTTGCCCGCACACTTCAAAGTAACGCTGAATGCATATCATCCAATTCGCTAAAGCTAGTCGTCACCATCATTAAAAACCGACGCGGTGGTGTAAAAAGGCGCTTGAAAGCTATAGCGAGCAGTCGGATCATTAAACAAAAGAGACAATGGTTGTATGATTTTAACAATTACACGACAAATCTGTGTTTGGCTGCTAGTGTGTGCGCCCTGATGACCGACACGGATCTTGCTGATGCCGATTTACTGAGCCGGTCTAAAAACATACACACCGCACTGGGCATCCCTGATGGTCAGTTAGTGAGCTTTAGCAACATCCCGGCATTTGAAAAATATTTGGGGGTCACCATTAAAGTAATGTACTATAGCCAGGGTTACTGGCATTACTTTCAGAGCGGCAATACAGCTAATTTTAAAACCGTGTTCATATTGTTCCATGATAATCACTACTACGGTATCAAAAATATGAAGGGTTTTATCGGTGCTGATTACTTTTGTGAGCTATGCAATTCTGTGTTTCATCACAAGAACAAGCATCCCTGTCAGTATTTTTGTAAAGCCTGTCAGAGAGAGGATTGTGTAGAAAGCAGTGCCGACCAACAGCCCAGGTGCCCTGTTTGCAGGGTTTATTGCCGATCGAGCGAGTGCTTGGATTATCACACACAATTGGGTGTAGCCGACCTAGCCTTCTGCAGGCTTAAAACATTTTGTGATAAGTGCAACTGTTTTGTTTTCAGAAATAGCGAGACTGAGCATAAATGTAATGGTTTGCGCTGTCCTGTATGTCACGGCCGTATAAATAAATTCGATGCCCATCTTTGTTACATGCGGCGGTATGTAGCACAGGATGAGTCAGATTGTTATATCTTTTATGATTTTGAATGTATGCAGGAGACAGGCATTCCGAATAAACATTCCGAATTACATTTATGCTACTATGCTACTATGCTACTATACTATTTATGCTACTTCGCTGTATGGTCACCCCTCCTGGGAGTTTGAGGGGGATACCTGTACACATGACTTTGTACAGTTCTTTACAAGCGGTAAATTTTCAGATCATACATTTATTGCCCACAATGGTGGTAGATACGACTCATACTTTATTGTTAAGGAACTGATTTCTGAAAAACTACAGGTAAAGTTGATAACCCAAGGTGGCCGTCTCTTGTGTGTGACGCTACCCGATTTGTCTATAAGGTTCATAGACTCTCTAAATTTTATCCCCATGAAACTCAGTAAATTACCGCAGGCCATGGGGTTTTCAGGAGGCAAAGGACATTTTCCACACTTTTTTAATACCAGAGAAAACCAAAATTATGTAGGCCCCATACCAGATGTAAAATATTATGGGGTGGAGTGTTATGACCCCAATGGCAGAGGGTCTCAGGAATAAATACCAAGTCTGCAAACACAAAAAACCAGCTCATAGGGCAGTGGTAACTGGGCTGACCATATATCTAATCCTAGCACCACAAATAGAAGCAGCCGGGGAACGTGCCTACGTTGGTTCTAGACGTCTCGCGCCAGCCGGAGAACTAACTAACCCTAGAAGGGAAAAGAAAGACCTTTCTTGCCTCCAGAGAAAAGACCCCAAAAGTTGGATACAAGCCCCCAACAAATAATAACGGTGAGGTAAGAGGAAAAGACAAACATAAGCATGAGCTAGGAATTTAGCAAAGAGAGGCCCACTAGCTAATAGCAGAATATAGTAAGATGACTTATATGGTCAGCAAAAACCCTATTAAAATATCCACGCTGGATATTCAAGAACCCCCGAACCGACTAACGGCCGGGGGGAGAACACCAGCCCCCTAGAGCTTCCAGCAAGGTCAGAAATCACATTTAGCACAAGCTGGACAAAAATAGGAGCAAAGCAAATAACTGAAAAAACAAAGAAGCAGGACTTAGCTTAATTTTGCAAGAGCCAGGACAGCAGACAGGAGCAACAGAAGGATCTGATTACAACGATGCCAGGCACTGGACTAAGGATCCAGGAAGTTAATATAGCGACACCCCTGGACAAACGACCCAGGTGAGTTCCAAACTGAAGAAAGACAATCCCAGAGTCATACCACTAGTGACCACAAGAGGGAGCCAAAAAGTCAATTCACAACAGTACCCCCCCCTTAAGGAGGGGTCACCGAACCCTCATCAAGACCACCAGGGCAATCAGGATGAGCAGCGTGAAAGGCACGAACTAAATCGGCCGCATGCACATCAGAGGCAACCACCCAGGAATTATCCTCCTGACCATAGCCCTTCCACTTGACCAGATACTGAAGCCTCTGCCTGGAGAGACGAGAATCCAAGATCTTCTCCACCACGTACTCCAACTCGCCCTCAACCAACACCGGAGCAGGAGGCTCAACAGAAGGAACCACAGGTACAACGTACCGACGCAACAAGGACCTATGGAACACGTTGTGAATGGCAAACGACACCGGAAGATCCAAGCGAAAGGACACAGGATTAAGGATTTCCAATATCTTGTAAGGACCGATGAAGTGAGGCTTCAATTTAGGAGAGGAGACCTTCATAGGAACAAATCGAGAAGACAGCCATACCAAATCCCCAACACGAAGTCGGGGACCCACACCGCGGCGGCGGTTGGCAAAACACTGAGCCTTCTCTTGTGACAACTTTAAGTTGTCCACCACATGATTCCAGATCTGCTGCAACCTATCCACCACAGAATCTACCCCAGGACAGTCAGAAGGCTCCACATGTCCCGAGGAAAAACGAGGATGGAAACCAGAGTTGCAGAAAAATGGCGAAACCAATGTAGCGGAACTAGCCCGATTATTAAGGGCAAACTCAGCCAACGGCAAGAAGGTCACCCAATCATCCTGATCCGCAGAAACAAAACACCTCAAATAAGCCTCCAGAGTCTGATTAGTTCGTTCCGTTTGTCCATTAGTCTGAGGACGAAAGGCAGACGAAAACGACAACTCAATGCCCATCCTAGCACAAAAGGATCGCCAGAACCTGGAAACAAACTGGGATCCTCTGTCAGACACAATATTCTCAGGAATGCCGTGTAAACGAACCACATTCTGAAAGAACACAGGAACCAGATCGGAAGAGGAAGGCAGCTTAGGCAAAGGTACCAAATGGACCATCTTAGAAAAGCGATCACATACCACCCAGATGACAGACATGCCCTGAGACACCGGGAGATCTGAAATGAAATCCATGGAAATGTGTGTCCAAGGCCTCTTCGGGACAGGCAAGGGCAAGAGCAACCCGCTGGCACGCGAACAGCAAGGCTTAGCTCAAGCACAAGTCCCACAGGACTGCACAAACAACCGCACATCCGGTGACAAGGAAGGCCACCAAAAGGACCTAGCCACCAGATCTCTGGTGCCAAAAATTCCCGGATGCCCTGCCAACACCGAGGAATGAACCTCGGAAATGACTCTGCTGGTCCACTTATCAGGAACAAACAGTCTGTCAGGTGGACAAGAGTCAGGTCTACCAGCCTGAAATCTCTGCAACACACGTCGCAAATCTGGAGAAATGGCTGACAAGATAACTCCCTCTTTAAGAATACCAACTGGTTCTGTGACTCCCGGAGAGTCAGGCACAAAGCTCCTTGAAAGAGCATCATCCTTCACATTCTTTGAACCTGGTAAATACGAGACCACAAAGTCAAAACGGGAGAAAAACAATGACCAGCGGGCCTGTCTAGGATTCAGGCGTTTAGCAGACTCGAGATACATCAGATTTTTGTGATCAGTCAAGACCACCACACGATGCTTAGCACCCTCGAGCCAATGACGCCACTCCTCAAATGCCCACTTCATGGCCAACAACTCCCGATTGCCAACATCATAATTCCGCTCAGCAGGCGAAAACTTCCTCGAGAAAAAGGCACAAGGTCTCATCACAGAGCAACCAGGGCCTCTCTGCGACAAAACGGCCCCTGCCCCAATCTCAGAAGCATCCACTTCAACCTGAAAGGGAAGTGAGACATCAGGCTGGCACAAAACAGGCGCCGAAGTAAACCGGCGCTTCAACTCCTGGAAAGCCTCCACGGCTGCAGGAGCCCAGTTAGCAACATCAGAACCTTTCTTGGTCATATCCGTCAAAGGTTTAGCAATGCTAGAAAAATTAGCAATAAAACGACGGTAGAAGTTAGCAAAACCCAAGAACTTCTGAAGACTCTTAACTGACGTGGGTTGAGTCCAATCATGAATAGCACGGACCTTGACTGGGTCCATCTCCACCGCAGAAGGGGAAAAAATAAACCCCAAAAAGGGAACCTTCTGTACTCCAAAGAGACACTTTGAGCCCTTAACAAATAAAGCATTCTCACGCAAAACCTGAAACACCATCCTGACCTGCTCCACATGCGAGTCCCAGTCATCAGAAAAAAACAGAATATCATCCAGATAAACGATCATAAATTTATCCAGATACTTCCGGAAAATATCATGCATAAAGGACTGAAACACTGAAGGAGCATTAGAGAGCCCAAAAGGCATCACCAAGTACTCAAAATGACCTTCGGGCGTATTAAACGCGGTTTTCCATTAATCTCCTCACTTAATGCGCACAAGGTTGTACGCACCACGAAGATCTATCTTGGTGAACCACTTGGCACCTTTAATTCGGGCAAACAAGTCTGACAACAGAGGCAAAGGATACTGAAATTTAACAGTGATTTTATTCAAAAGCTGATAGTCAATACAAGGTCTCAAAGATCCGTCCTTCTTGGCCACAAAAAAGAATCCCGCACCAAGAGGGGAAGAGGAAGGACGGATATGCCCCTTCTCCAGAGATTCCTTGATATACGAATGCATTGCGGTATGCTCAGGTACAGACAGATTAAATAGTCTTCCCTTAGGAAATTTGCTACCTGGGATCAAATCTATGGCACAGTCACAGTCCCTATGAGGAGGCAGAACACTGGACCTGGATTCGCTGAACACATCCTGATAATCAGACAAATACTCAGGAACTTCCGAAGGAGTAGAGGAAGCAATAGACACCGGCGGGGAATCACCATGAATACCCTGACAGCCCCAACTTGACACAGACATTGCCTTCCAATCCAAGACTGGATTATGAGTCTGTAACCATGGCAAACCCAAAACGACCAAATCATGCATTTTATGCAGAACAAGAAAACGAATCACCTCCCGATGTTCAGGAGTCATGCACATGGTTACCTGTGTCCAAAACTGCGGTTTATTTTCCGCCAATGGCGTAGCATCAATACCCCTCAGAGGGATAGGATTAACCAACGGCTCAAGAACAAAACCACAGCGCTTGGCAAATGAAAGATCCATAAGACTCAGGGCAGCACCTGAATCCACAAACGCCATAACAGGGTAAGAGGACAATGAGCAAATTAAAGTTACAGACAAAATAAATTTAGGTTGCAAATTACCAATGGCGACAGGACTAACAACCCTTGTTAGGCGTTTAGAGCATGCTGATATAACATGTGTACAATCACCACAGTAAAAACACAACCCATTCTGACGTCTATGATTTTTCCGCTCATTTCTGGTCTGAATTCTATCACATTGCATCAAATCAGGTGTTTGTTTAGACAACACCACCAGAGGATTAGCGGTTTTGCGCTCCCGCAAACCCCGTTCAATTTGAATAGCCAGCGCCATGGAATCATTCAGACTTGTAGGAATGGAGAAACCCACCATCACATTCTTAATGGCTTCAGAAAGGCCATTTCTGAAGTTTGCGGCCAGAGCACACTCATTCCACTGAGTAAGCACGGACCATTTCCGAAATTTTTGGCAATACACTTCAGCTTCATCCTGGCCCTGAGAAATAGTCAGCAACGCTTTTTCTGCCTGAACCTCAAGATTGGGTTCCTCGTAAAGCAATCCGAGTGCCAGAAAAAACGCATCAATATTTGCCAATGCCGGATCTCCTGGCGCTAGCGAGAAGGCCCAATCCTGAGGGTCGCCCCGTAAAAAAGAGATAACAATTTTAACTTGCTGAGCTGAGTCTCCAGATGAACGGGGTCTCAGAGATAGAAACAATTTACAATTATCCCTGAAATTCCTAAACTTAAATCGGTCTCCAGAAAACAGTTCAGGAATAGGTGTTTTAGGTTCAGACATAGGACTACTGGTAACAAAATCTTGTATGCTTTGCACACGAGCAGCAAGCTGGTCCACACTTGTAATCAAGGTCTGGATATTCATGTCTGCAGCAAGCTCAAGCCACTCAGAGGTAAAGGGGAGGAAGAGAGGAAAAAAAAAAAAAAAAAAACTCAGAATTTCCTTTCTTATAATCCCACTTCTGCAATGCATTAAACATTCAATGTTGGGCCTGGCATACTGTTATGACCCCAATGGCAGAGGGTCTCAGGAATAAATACCAAGTCTGCAAACACAAAAAACCAGCTCATAGGGCAGTGGTAACTGGGCTGACCATATATCTAATCCTAGCACCACAAATAGAAGCAGCCGGGGAACGTGCCTACGTTGGTTCTAGACGTCTCGCGCCAGACGGAGAACTAACTAACCCTAGAAGGGAAAAGAAAGACCTTTCTTGCCTCCAGAGAAAAGACCCCAAAAGTTGGATACAAGCCCCCAACAAATAATAACGGTGAGGTAAGAGGAAAAGACAAACATAAACATGAGCTAGGAATTTAGCAAAGAGAGGCCCACTAGCTAATAGCAGAATATAGTAAGATGACTTATATGGTCAGCAAAAACCCTATTAAAATATCCACGCTGGATATTCAAGAACCCCCGAACCGACCAACAGCCGGGGGGAGAACACCAGCCCCCTAGAGCTTCCAGCAAGGTCAGAAATCACATTTAGTACAAGCTGGACAAAAATAGGAGCAAAGCAAATAACTGAAAAAACAAAGAAGCAGGACTTAGCTTAATTTTGCAAGAGCCAGGACAGCAGACAGGAGCAACAGAAGGATCTGATTACAACGATGCCAGGCACTGGACTAAGGATCCAGGAAGTTAATATAGCGACACCCCTGGACAAACGACCCAGGTGAGTTCCAAACTGAAGAAAGACAATCCCAGAGTCATACCACTAGTGACCACAAGAGGGAGCCAAAAAGTCAATTCACAACAGTGGAGTACATGTCACCTGGTGAGAAGTCAGAGTTCCTGGAGTGGCATGAGGCCCAGGTAAATACAACTTTTGACTTCAAGGCTGAGCTAAAATCTTATTGCAAACAAGATGTTGAAATTCTGAGACACGCCTGCGAGATCTATAGAGAGCGTATTATGCAAATGACACAGAAAAATGTAAAAAAATACTGTAAGCCTCAAAAGCAAACGTTTGTAGTGAGCAGATGTGTTGATCCTTTTCAGCTCTTCACCCTGGCCATGGTGTGTATGGCAATGTACAGGTTTAAATTTCTTCCAAAAAAGACCATCGCCATTTTGCCTGGTGATAATTATCACAAGGTAAAAAAGCGCTGCTCGTCACCCTCTATACAGTGGCTCATGTATGTAGCCCACTCCGAGAACATCGACATCCGACACGCTTTGAGGGGTGGTGTTGTGAATTCTGCTCTTGGGTTCCCCCCGGTGGTTACTGGTGGTAATGCAGTTGTCCCTGGGTTGCAATCCTGGGCAGGTGTTCCTGCTGATTGGAGCTCTGACTGGGGTATTTAGGTTTGCAGGATTCATTAGCCCTTGCCAGTTGTCCATTGTTCTTGGAGGTTATGCATCTCTGTCTGGTTCCTCCTGCCCTGCTGCCAAATCAGCCAAGATAAGTGTCTGGTTTTGTTTCTGCTGCACACATGCGGTGTGCTTTACAATTCAGTACTATTCATTGTTTTTTTCTTGTCCAGCTTAGACTGTGTTTGGATATTTTCAGTCAAGTTGGATTCTCAGGAGATGCAGAGATACATTCCATGTCTATAGTTAAATGGTGGAGTTTTTGTATTCTCTGCTGTGGATATTTTTAGGGTTTTAATACTGACCGCTTAGTATTCTGTCCTATCCTTTCCTATTTAGCTAGCATGGCCTCTTTTGCTAAATCCTGATTTCTGCCTGCGTTTGTCTTTCCTCTTATACTCACAGTCAATATTTGTGGGGGGCTGCCTATCCTTTGGGGTTCTGCTCTGAGGCAAGATAGAATTCCCATTTCCATCTATAGGGGTATTTAGTCCTCCGGCTGTGTCGAGGTGTCTAGGATGTGTTAGGTACACCCCACGGCTACTTCTAGTTGCTGTGTCAGTTTAGGGTTTGCAGTCAGTACAGGTTCCACCTTCTCCTGAGAAAGTCTCATGCGGCTCCAAGGTCACCGGATCATAACAGTACAACTGGCCTACAATGAGTTAAATGCATGTCAGAAGAAGGGAAGAAAGGTGTTGAGCCATTTTTTTTTGTAGTCTGCTTGGTCTCTTCTTCCCTCTTTTTCTCTGGGTGGCTGAGGAGTCTTGTGCTAGCATGGATGTTCAGGGATTGGCTTCTCGTGTGGACCAGCTTGCTGCTAGGGTACAGGATATTTCTGATTATATTGTTCAGACTCCAGTTTTGGAGCCTAGGATTCCTACTCCTGATTTGTTTTTTGGGGACAGGTCCAAGTTTTTGAGTTTTAAAAACAATTGTAAACTGTTTTTTGCTCTGAAACCTCGATCCTCTGGTGATTCCATTCAGCAGGTTAAAATTGTCATCTCCCTGCTGCGTGGCGATCCTCAGGATTGGGCATTTTCCCTGGAATCTGGGAATCCGGCCTTGCTTAATGTAGACACCTTTTTTCAGGCTTTAGGATTATTATATGATGAACCAAATTCGGTGGATCAAGCGGAGAAGACCTTGTTGGCCCTGGTTCAGGGTCAAGAAGCAGCAGAGTTGTATTGTCAGAAATTTAGAAAATGGTCTGTGTTGACTAAATGGAATGATGAAGCTTTGGCGGCAATTTTCAGAAAGGGTCTTTCTGAATCCGTCAAAGATGTTATGGTGGGGTTTCCCACGCCTTTCGGTCTGAATGATTCTATGTCTCTGGCCATTCAGATTGATCGGCGCTTGCGGGAGCGCAGAACTGTGCGTGCTGTGGCGTTGTCCTCAGAGCAGATGCCTGAGCCAATGCAGTGTGATAGGATTCTGTCTAGAACGGAACAACATGGATTCAGACGTCAGAATAGGTTGTGTTTTTATTGTGGCGATGCTTCTCATGTCATTTCAGTCTGCCCTAAGCGTACAAAGAGGATCGCTACTTCATTTACCATCAGTACTGTACAACCTAAATTTCTGTTATCTGTGTCCTTGATATGCTCATTGTCATCATTTTCTGTCATGGCGTTTGTGGATTCAGGCGCCGCCTTGAACTTAATGGACTTTGAGTTTGCCAGGCGTTGTGGATTTCCCTTGCAGTCTTTGCAGAACCCTATTCCTTTAAGGGGCATTGATGCTACACCTTTGGCTAAAAATAAGCCCCAGTTCTGGACACAGGTGACCATGTGCATGGCGCCAGCCCATCAGGAAGATTGTCGATTTCTGGTGTTGCATAATTTGCATGATGCTATCGTGCTGGGTTTTCCGTGGTTGCAGGTACATAATCCTGTGTTGGATTGGAAGTCTATGTCTGTGACTAGTTGGGGATGTCAGGGGGTTCATAATGACGTTCCTTTGATGTCAATCTCCTCTTCTCCCTCTTCTGAAATTCCAGAGGTTTTGTCTGATTTTCAGGATGTATTCGATGAGCCCAGGTCCAGTTCCCTCCCACCGCATAGGGACTGTGATTGTGCGATTGACTTGATTCCAGGCTGTAAGTTTCCTAAGGGCCGACTTTTCAACCTGTCTGTGCCTGAACATACCGCCATGCGGAGTTATGTTAAGGAGTCTTTGGAGAAAGGGCATATTCGCCCATCTTCTTCACCGTTGGGAGCGGGTTTTTTTTTTGTTGCTAAGAAGGTTGGCTCCTTGAGACCCTGTATTGATTATCGCCTCTTGAATAAGATCACGGTCAAGTTTCAATACCCTTTACCTCTGCTTTCTGATTTGTTTGCTAGGATTAAGGGGGCTAGTTGGTTTACTAAGATTGACCTTCGGGGGGCATATAATCTTGTTCGTAGAGGCCTGGATGTCTTCCTGGAGCAGAACAATATTGTATCATACAATTATTAGGTTCTGTAGAAGGACGTAGATCTGGGGATTTATTATGATGGAATATAGGCTGAACTGGATGGACAAATGTCTTTTTTCGGCCTTACTAACTATGTTACTATGTTACTATTAAGCAGGGTGATGAATGGAAAACTGAGTTTAAACCGCCCGAAGGCCATTTTGAATACCTTGTGATGCCATTCGGGCTCTCTAATGCTCCATCTGTTTTTCAGTCCTTCATGCACAATATCTTCCGGACTTATCTTGATAAATTCATGATTGTATATTTGGATGACATTTTAATTTTTTCCGATGACTGGGAGTCCCATGTGGAACAGGTCAGGATGGTATTTCAGATCCTTCGTGATAATGCCTTGTTTGTGAAGGGGTCTAAGTGTCTCTTTGGAGTGCAGAAGGTTTCTTTTTTGGGCTTCATTTTTTCTCCCTCATCTATAGAGATGGATCCGGTTAAGGTTCAGGCCATTCATGATTGGATTCAACCCACATCCGTGAAGAGCCTTCAGAAATTTTTGGGCTTTGCTAATTTTTATCGCCGTTAGATTGCTAACTTCTCCAGTGTGGTTAAACCCTTGACCGATTTGACGAAGAAAGGCGCTGATGTGATGAATTGGTCATCTGCGACTGTCTCTGCCTTTCAGGAGCTTAAACGCCGATTTACTTCTGCCCCGGTGTTGCGTCAACCAGATGTTTCTCTTCTGTTTCAGGTTGAGGTTGACGCTTCTGAGATTGGGGCAGGGGCCGTTTTGTCTCAGAGGGATCCTGTTGGTTCCTTGATGAAACCGTGTGCATTCTTTTCCTGTAAATTTTCGCCTGCTGAACGCAATTATGATGTTGGCAATCGGGAGTTGTTGGCTATGAAGTGGGCATTTGAGGAGTGGTGACATTGGCTTGAGGGAGCTAAGCACCGTATTGTGGTCTTGACTGATCATAAAAATTTGATTTACCTCGAGTCTGCCAAGCGGCTGAATCCTAGACAGGATCGATGGTCCTTGTTTTTTTCCCATTTTGATTTCGTGGTCTCGTATCTTCCGGGTTCTAAGAACATTAAGGCTGATGCCCTCTCTAGGAGTTTTTTGCCCGATTCTCCTGAGGTCCTTGAACCGGTCGGCATTCTGAAAGAAGGGGTGGTTCTTTCTGCCATTTCCCCTGATTTACGACGGGTTCTTCAGGAATTTCAGGCTGACAAACCTGACCGCTGTCCAGCGGGGAAACTGTTTGTTCCTGATAGATGGACTAGTAGAGTGATTTCTGAGGTTCATTGTTCTGTGCTGGCTGGCCATCCGGGTATGTTTGGTACCAGAGATTTGGTGGGTAGGTCCTTTTGGTGGCCTTCTTTGTCACGTGATGTGCGTTCTTTTGTGCAGTCCTGTGGGACTTGTGCGCGGGCCAAGCCTTGTTGTTCCCGTGCTAGAGGGTTGCTTTTGCCTTTGCCAGTCCCTGAGAGGCCTTGGACGCATATTTCTATGGATTTTATTTCTGATCTTCCGGTTTCCCAGAGGATGTCTGTTATCTGGGTTGTTTGTGACCGGTTCTCTAAGATGGTTCATTTGGTGCCTTTGCCTAAATTGCCTTCCTCTTCTGATTTGGTTCCGCTGTTTTTTCAGCATGTGGTTCGTTTGCATGGTATTCCGGAGAATATTGTGTCTGACAGAGGTTCCCAGTTTGTTTCTAGGTTTTGGCGGGCCTTTTGTGCTAGGCTGGGCATTGATTTGTCTTTTTCTTCCGCATTTCATCCTCAGACAAATGGCCAGACCGAGCGAACTAATCAGACTTTATAAACTTATTTGAGATGCTTTGTGTCTGCTGATCAGGATGATTGGGTGGCTTTCTTGCCATTGGCCGAGTTTGCCCTTAATAATCGGGCTAGTTCGGATACCTTGGTTTCGCCCTTCTTTTGTAATTTTGGTTTTCATCCTCGTTTTTCTTCGGGGCAGGTTGAGCCTTCGGACTGTCCTGGTGTGGATTCTGTGGTTGACAGGTTGCAGCAGATTTGGGCTCATGTGGTGGACAATTTGGTGTTGTCCCAGGAGAAGGCTCAACGTTTTGCTAACCGTCGTCGGTGTGTTGGTTCCCGGCTTCGGGTGGGGGATCTGGTTTGGTTGTCTTCCCGTCATGTTCCTATGAAGGTTTCTTCCCCTAAGTTTAAGCCTCGGTTTATTGGTCCTTATAGGATTTCTGAGATTATTAATCCGGTGTCTTTTCGATTGGCCCTTCCGGCCTCTTTTGCTATCCATAATGTCTTCCATAGATCCTTATTGCGGAAATATGTGGTGCCCGTTGTTCCCTCTGTTGATCCTCCGGCCCCTGTGTTGGTTGATGGGGAGTTGGAGTATGTGGTTGAGAAAATTTTGGATTCTCGCTTTTCGAGGCGGAGGCTTCAGTACCTTGTCAAATGGAAGGGTTATGGCCAGGAGGATAATTCTTGGGTTTTTGCCTCTGATGTCCATGCTGCTGATTTGGTCCGTGCCTTTCATCTGGCTCATCCTGATCGGCCTGGGGGCTCTGGTGAGGGTTCGGTGACCCCTCCTCAAGGGGGGGGGGTACTGTTGTGAATTCTGCTCTTGGGTTCCCCCTGGTGGTTGCTGGTGGTAATGCAGTTGTCCCTGGCTTGCAATCCTGGGCAGGTGTTCCTGCTGATTGGAGCTCTGACTAGGGTATTTAGGTTTGCAGGATTCATTAGCCCTTGCCAGTTGTCCATTGTTCTTGGAGGTTATGCATCTCTGTCTGGTTCCTCCTGCCCTGCTGCCAAATCAGCCAAGATAAGTGTCTGGTTTTGTTTCTGCTGCACACATGCGGTGTGCTTTACAATTCAGTACTATTCATTGTTTTTTTCTTGTCCAGCTTAGACTGTGTTTGGATATTTTCAGTCAAGTTGGATTCTCAGGAGATGCAGAGATACATTCCATGTCTATAGTTAAATGGTGGAGTTTTTGTATTCTCTGCTGTGGTTTTAATACTGACCGCTTAGTATTCTGTCCTATCCTTTCCTATTTAGCTAGCATGGCCTCTTTTGCTAAATCCTGATTTCTGCCTGCGTTTGTCTTTCCTCTTATACTCACAGTCAATATTTGTGGGGGGCTGCCTATCCTTTGGGGTTCTGCTCTGAGGCAAGATAGAATTCCCATTTCCATCTATAGGGGTATTTAGTCCTCCGGCTGTGTCGAGGTGTCTAGGATGTGTTAGGTACACCCCACGGCTACTTCTAGTTGCGGTGTCAGTTTAGGGTTTGCGGTCAGTACAGGTTCCACCTTCTCCTGAGAAAGTCTCATGCGGCTCCAAGGTCACCGGATCATAACAGGGTGGTGAAAAACAAGTCGGGAAATATTTTCTAGATGGCTATGCCTATGTTAGCGATCAGCACATAGCCTTTGAATTTCAGGGGTGTTTTTACCACGGATGTCCCGTGTGTTATAATGAAAATGACACGAATAAGGTCACAAACACGTCCTACGGTCAGTTATATTATTATTATACCTTTTTAGCTAAAAAGCGCTACTTACAGTGCTGCGGGTACACAATAAGGGTGATGTGGGAGCACGAGTGGAATGAAATGGTTGAAAATGATTCTAACCTTCAAACATTTCTCCAGCAGATGGAATTTCCCCTTCCTTTAGACCCCGGTGATGCGCTTTATGGCGGCCAAACTAACACCATTAAGCTCTATCACCAGCTGGAAGATGGGGAGACTTTACATTACTACGATTTCACCAGTCTGTACCCCTTTGTAAACAAAACTAAAACATACCCCTTAGGCCATCCAGACATCATCTATGACAATTTTGGATTCATTAAAAAATACTTTGGCATTGCTAGAGTCAAGGTCTACCCGCCGAGAGATTTATTTTTTTCCAGTTCTACCGGTAAAACTTAACAAAAAATTAATGTTTCCCCTTTGCTACACATGCGCTGTAAATTCCCAGGCAGATATTTGTGCTCATAGTGATGAGGAAAGTGCACTGACAGGCACCTGGTGTACTATAGAGTTCGAGATGGCGATAGAAAAAGGGTATCGGATCGCGCACATCTATGAAATATGGCATTTTCCTAAAACCACTGATGATCTGTTTGCTCCCTACATTAAATTACATCTTAGGGAAAAGCAGGAAGCCTCTGGTTACCCTAGCTGGTGCACTGATGAGGACAAGAAAAGGCAGTACATTGACTCCTTTCTTGAAAAAGAAGGTGTCCAATTACGGCCTGAAAATATAGCTGTCAATCCTGCTAAGAGACAGATCTCCAAGCTTTTCTTAAATTCTTTATGGGGTAAGTTTGCTCAGAGATCCAATCTATCATGTACCAGCATTGTCAGGGACCCCGATGAGCTTTTTAAGTATTTGTTCCCGCCTTACTACAACATCTCGATGTTATATTTCCTTGATGATGACACAGCAACCATTAACTGGAAATACGCAAAAGGTCACCACATCGTCAACAAAAACACAAACATTTTTATAGCGTGTTTTACAACAGCGTATGCCCGGCTAGAGCTCTATTCGCTGTTGGACCGGCTGCAGGAGAGGTGCCTTTTTCACGACACAGATTCAGTTATTTTTGTACAGCGAGATGGTGAGTGGCAGCCGCCTTTAGGCGATTACCTGGGGGAACTTACCAGTGAAATACCCGATGGTACACACATCACAGAATTTGTATCCGCGGGCCCCAAAACTTACGGATACAAACTCAACACCGGTAAAACTGTCTTAAAAGTTAAGGGGATAACTCTAAATGTCGGTAACTTTCAATCTATTAATTTCAACAGTCTAAAAGATCTAGTTCTGGACTACCCGCGCAATTCACAGATACACAGAAACGTATTGTCGTACAGCAACCGTCCATTGTGAGAAATAAAAAGTGTTGGGAGATTGAAACGAGGCCATTATGCAAAACACAAAAGTGCGTTTACACAAACACAAAGCGGTGCCTAATTGACGATTTTACCACCCTGCCTTTTGGCTATTAGTCGCGTATTGTGGTGATGGATACACCTGCAACTCCCATTCTCATGCATTCTAGCAGGGCAATCTAATTCTGGAAAGAGCTATTTTGTAAAACAACTGCTATATAATATTAAAACTAATTTTTCTCAGAAACCTGTTAATATTGTTTGGTTTTATTCGTGTTGGCAGAAACTACAGGTCCTTCTCAAAAAATTAGCATATAGTGTTAAATTTCATTATTTACCATAATGTAATGATTACAATTAAACTTTCATATATTATAGATTCATTTTCCACCAACTGAAATTTGTCAGGTCTTTTATTGTTTTAATACTGATGATTTTGGCATACAACTCCTGATAACCCAAAAAACCTGTCTCAATAAATTAGCATATTTCACCCGTCCAATCAAATAAAAGTGTTTTTTAATAACAAACAAAAAAAAACATCAAATAATAATGTTCAGTTATGCACTCAATACTTGGTCGGGAATCCTTTGGCAGAAATGACTGCTTCAATGCGGCGTGGCATGGAGGCAATCAGCCTGTGACACTGCTGAGATGTTATGGAGGCCCAGGATGCTTCAATAGCGGCCTTAAGCTCATCCAGGTTGTTGTTAGGTCTTGCGTCTCTCAACTTTCTCTTCACAATATCCCACAGATTCTCTATGGGGTTCAGGTCAGGAGAGTTGGCAGGCCAATTGAGCACAGTAATACCATGGTCAGTAAACCATTTACCAGTGGTTTTGGCACTGTGAGCAGGTGCCAGGTCGTGCTGAAAAATGAAATCTTCATCTCCATAAAGCATTTCAGCCGATGGAAGCATGAAGTGCTCCAAAATCTCCTGATAGCTAGCTGCATTGACCCTGCCCTTGATGAAGCACAGTGGACCAACACCAGCAGCTGACATGGCACCCCACACCATCACTGACTGTGGGTACTTGACACTGGACTTCAGGCATTTTGGCATTTCCTTCTCCCCAGTCTTCCTCCAGACTCTGGCACCTTGATTTCTGAATGACATGCAAAATTTGCTTTCATCAGAAAAAAGTACTTGGGACCACTTAGCAACAGTCCAGTGCTGCTTCTCTGTAGCCCAGGTCAGGCGCTTCTGCCGCTGTTTATGGTTCAAAAGTGGCTTTACCTGGGGAATGCGGCACCTGTAGCCCATTTCCTGCACACGCCTGTGCACGGTGGCTCTGGATGTTTCCACACCAGACTCAGTCCACTGCTTCCTCAGGTTCCCCAAGGTCTGGAATCGGTCCTTCTCCACAATCTTCCTCAGGGTCCGGTCACCTCTTCTCGTTGTACAGCGTTTTCTGCCACATTGTTTCCTTCCAACAGACTTACCATTGAGGTGCCTTGATACAGCACTCTGGGAACAGCCTATTTGTTGAGAAATTTCTTTCTGGGTTTTACCCTCTTGCTTGAGGGTGTCAATGATGGCCTTCTTGACATCTGTCAGGTCACTAGTCTTACCCATGATGGGGGTTTTGAGTAATGAACCAGGCAGGGAGTTTTTAAAAGCCTCAGGTATCTTTTGCATGTGTTTAGAGTTAATTAGTTGATTCAGAAGATTAGGGTAATAGGTCATTTAGAGAACCTTTTCTTGATATGCTAATTTATTGAGACAGGTTTTTTGGGTTATCAGGAGTTGTATGCCAAAATCATCAGTATTAAAACAATAAAAGACCTGACAAATTTCAGTTGGTGGATAATGAATCTATAATATATGAAAGTTTAATTGTAATCATTACATTATGGTAAATAATGAAATTTAACACTATATGCTAATTTTTTGAGAAGGACCTGTATATGATGAAATATCTCTCTCTTTTCCCAATGCCAGATTTGTGGAGGGTCTGGCGAATACATTCGTAAATGACGAATTATGCCCGCCGCAGAAGGTGAATTTGGCTATTGTTGATGATCTCATGGAGAGTGCTAGTGAAAATTGTGAGATAGAAAAAGCCTTTACCAAGTATGTGCACCACAGAAATCTCAGCATTTTCTACCTGGTACAAAACATATTTTGTCAGGGTAAGAAAAGCCGCACGATAAATTTAAACACAAAGTACATGGTGATTTTTAATAACCCCCGAGATAAATTACAAATTTTAACTCTGGCTCATCAGATGTATCCCGGAAAAACACGTTTTTTCCTAGAAGCTTTTGAGGATGCCACGCGGGAGCCTTACGGGTATTTGCTTGTAGATTTGAGAGCTAATACCCCTGAGGATCTGCGCTTAAGAACCGGATTGTTTACACCAGTGTTGCATGCTGTCTATGTTCAAAAGAAAAACACTTCTAAAAAGTGAATTTTACCCGGTATCAGACATTCTACGCTGTGTGAGTTGTGCTGTAAAGATGTCTGAGAGACTCCGGCGTAACTGGGCTCTCTTAAAAACTCTGGTGAAAGCAACCCCCGCTGTCCGAAAGTCTATTTTGTGCAATGCAAGCAATGATTTAATTACAGCCATAGGCGAGATTGCTTTAAACATCTTAAAAGGCAGGATTCCTCTGAAAGCTCGTCAAAAAGGCATATTAAAGAAGTGGCGTAAAGCTATAAGAACCCTGAGCGACAGATCTCAGCCCATAAAGAAAAAGAACCGGCTACTAAAGCAGGCCGGCGGGTTTATCGGCCCTCTTTTAGCTTTTGCAATTCCAATAATAACAAGCCTGCTCGCAGGAAAATAATGGAGCATACAGAGAAAATGTATCTATTGCCCAAACAGGAGCTAGACAAACTAAGGCCCAGTACTACAGATAACATACGTGACAGTGTTATTCGACGCCTTGATGGTGAAATTAGCGCCATTTTACAACGTCGTGACATTCCCGATGATGTGAAAATTAAAATGTATAGCTCCGTGCTACAACGCTATTTGGTACATACGCGGCACAGCTCAAAAGAAGTAATGGCTTTAAATCTCGTTAGCACTCCTGATCCTGGTCAGCAACAATTGCCAAATACCGACTCTGATAAAAATCAAGAGGTCGCTGAAATTGTCAGTCATATAAACCAAAGATATAAAAAGAATGCTGAATTTTTACTAAACAGGTTACTACAGAATAAAAATGTTACAGCCTGGAATAATAAAGCCAGATTTATTTTCAAAGGATCCGTAATACCAGGGTCTAACTTACTGGATTTGTATGTAGTACAACGCAGAGTCATGCTCTGACCGGCCGGAATTTACCTCCGGGTTTGGATTCATTTATGCATGCTATGGCCGAGCTAAATATACCATCTACAGTTGTGGGTAATCCCACTACTAGGAAGCTTTTAGATGAATTAAAAATTTCCAGCAGCGAGACACATGCTGTATCTACTCCAAAGAAGTTAACCCCGATGCCACGTACAATTCAATTTTTACATTCCCCGTCATTAGGCACCACACACGGAACTCTAATGCCTAAAAAAAGGTCTCTACCGATGCTACAAACCATGTGGCTCACGATGTAAAGAATGTACTGGATAAATGCTGTACTTGGCTTGTTACACTATATTATTTATTTCAGCAAGAAGTGTAATGATGTATGTTCATTGTACTTGTGATACTATTTATTTATTTTGTAAGAAGTGTGTTGATGTATGATCATTGCACTATTTAATGTTTTTGCTTTTATACTCTAATAATTTTCATAGTATTGAAATGTCTTTGAGATGTATTTATTTTACAACAATAAAATCTTTTTAAATTTTTACAATATTGTGTCTTTGGTTTTTTATAATTGTATAAAACACACCGCTTCTTACTTGCGGGTGTTGTAATATGGCCACATACTTAATGTGCCCAATTGACTCTGTGCTTGTGGCTATCTATTTCATCTGTTAACCAGTGTAACTGTGGTTAGCCGGCCACGCTTTGCATGGACATTATCTGTACAGGGTGGGGCGTTATCACACCTAACACAGCCCTGGACACGCTGAAAAATTATGCTGCCGGTGCTTTCATTCTAAATTTGTAGCGGTCAGCGGAATTGACAATGAATCTCAGCTACACAGAGAACACTGCTTCTAAAATACATATTACAGAGTTGTTTGTGTTAATCTCGCAGCACTTGCAAATAAGAGTAAACTTAATACAATACATATTACAGAAGCCACAAACAAAGGGTCTGGTGTGTTATAAAATTCATATAAAACAAATAAATACAATATGTGCTCATTGGTAATAAAACACAGTGTGCTGATTACAGAATAATCGCATAGCAGCTACATATGAAAATCTAATATAAAACAAAATACTGGGATAATAATCACTGTATCAAACTGTATCAAAAGCTGACAGCCAGACAAGGAGGGACAGCTGGCTGACAGGGAGGGGAGGGGTTACACACTTTTGATACACTTTGATAGGGGCGGGTCCACCTGTCAGATTTGAGTTTGACGAATGGTCCCTATTCTCTACTACTGCCATTCGGTGAAAGTAGCACAGCGCAGAATGCCTGAAAAGGTTTTCGATAGTAGGAAGAGTGTAGTGTAGCAATTTTTTAACCAAGATCAGAATGATCAGTCAAAAGTTATCTGTAAGAAATGCTCAAAGACCTTTAGCAGAGAGAAGAATCTTCAAAATTTAAATACAATGTGCATGCTTAGACATTTAACCAGCATGCACTTGCAAGCCTGGACTAACTACCAAACGTCCCGTACCGTTGGTGCACCTGCTCGGAATGAAGGTAGTCAGCAATGCTACATTGCTTCCCTCACTGTAAGCCCACTGGTTAGGACACCACCAGCAGCAAATGTGGAGGTATTGTCGTAAGGCCAAAGCAGTCAGGGAATCACGAGGTTCTTGGTAGGAAAGACTGTATGTAGGCCAACAACAAGAATACCATAACAAACTCTCTCTCAATCCGCCATGTCCACCACCACCACCGCTAGTTCCACCATATGCAGCTCTCCTGTCTAGCTCACCCTACAAGAGACTCTCATTAGGAAAAGAAAGTACTCATCCTCTCATCCGCGTACACAGGATTTGAATGCCCACATTGCTATACTAATCTCATTACAGATGATGCCGTACCGTTTGGTTGAAAGTGAAGCTTTCAAAGACCTGATGGCCCACGCAGTACCACGCTATGACCTACCCAGTCAACACTTCTTTGCAAGAAAAGCCATCCCAGCCCTCCACCAGCATGTCAAAGACCGCATTCTCCATGCCTTGAGGCAATCAGTCAGTGGAAAGGTGCACCTCACAACAGATGCATGGACCAGTAGGCATGGCCGGGGGCGTTACGTGTCCATCACGGCGCACTGGGTTAATGTGTAGGATGCAGGGTCCACAGGGGGCAGCCATAGTGGGACAGTTCAGCCTATCCCACAGTCTAAGGAAACAGTTGGCATAAGGCGTTCGCCACTCCTCCTCCTCCTCCTCCAGAAGCAAAAGCTCGTGCACAGAGCGCAGTCGCCCTACCACTCCATCCGCAGCTGCCAGTGCTGCACACGGGGTGTCCCATTATCGAACAGCTAGTGGTAAGCATCAGCAGGCTGTGTTTCAAATGAAGTGTTTGGGCGACAACAGACACACCGCGGAAGTACTGGTGGAGTACTTGCAGCAACAACCTCAGTCATGGCTGGGCAGTGTACATCTTGAGGCAGGCAAGGTATTCAGTGATAACGGAAGGCATTTTATGGCTGCCATAGCCCTTTCAGAACTGAAACACATACCTTGCCTGGCTCACACCTTTAACCTGGTGGTGCAGGGCTTCCTCAAAAATTATCCAAAGTTACCAGCCCTGCTCCTGAAGGTGCGAAGACTTTGCTCGCACATCCGCCGGATGCCCATACATTCCAGCCGTATGCTGAACCATCAGCGATCGCTGAATCTTCCCCAGCACCGCCTAATAATCGACGTTGCAACAAGGCACTTATGCGTCTGCTGATGCAAAGTTTGATGCACATTAAGGAGCAGGCGTCTGCAGCCGAGGAGGAGGGAAGCCTTGATGACAGTCAGTCATTGTCTGCTCAGGGAACTGTCCAGGATGAATTGGCAGAAGAAGAGGATGAGGAGGAGGATGATGGGGATGAATATGTATGGGAGGAGGAGGATTCTCAGGTGGCAGTAGAAACTGGTGGCATTGCAAGGTCTGGTACAGGTTTATTGCGGGACACTTGTGATGTTGATTTGCAAGAAAGTGGTCCTCAACCAAGCAGAAAGTTAATTGACACTTGGAACATTGGCCCACATGGCTGAGTATGCCTTGCGTATCCTAAAAAGGGACCCCCGCATTGTTAAAATGATGACCGATGACGACAACTGGTTGGCCTGCCTCCTGGATACAAGATATAAAGGAAAACTGCAATTTATCATGTCACATGAGAACCTAGGTCAAATATTGGCTACCAAACAAGCAACTCTTGTAGACCGTTTGGTTCAGGCATTCCCAGCACACAGCGGCGGTGATGGTTCTCACACGAGCTGCAGGGGGCAACATGGCAGAGGTGCTAGAGGTGCAGAAATTCAAAGTGGCGTTGGACAGAGGGGTTTTATGACAAGGTTGTGGAATGATTTTGCAATGACCGCTGACACGACAGGGACAGCTGCATCGATTCAAAGTGACAGGAGACAGCATTTGTCCAGTATGGTTACAAACTACTTTTCCACCCTTATCGATGTTCTCCCTCACAGGTCATTCCCCTTTGTTTACTGGGCATCTAAACTAGACACCTGGCCTGAATTGCCAGAATATGGATTACAGGACCTCGATTGCCCTGCTGTCAGTGTGCTTTCAGAAAGAGTGTTCAGTGCTGCTGGTTCAATACTGACCGAAAAAAGGACACGTCTGGCTACCACAAATGTTGATTAGCTAACCTTCATTTAAATTAAACAATCATGGATTTCACATTCTTTTGCCCAACCTTCCCCTGCTGACACGTAGCTTGCCTGAAAGATGACTTGCTTTTGGGGGGAGACACTGAACCCCAACTCTGGCCCTGTGGTGTAACACAACACTATGAACGTGGCAGAAAGTGGCTGCCTGATATACGACGCACTAGCAGTACAGCTGAATATACACTGTGTGAGAATTTGAATCTCCATTTTTTGGGGGGAGACACTGAACCCTAACTCTGGCCCTGTGGTATAACACAACACTATGAACGTGGCAGAAAGTGTCTGCCTGATATATGACACACTAGCAGTACTGCAGAATATAAACTGTGTGAGAATTACTATCTCACTTTTGTGGGGAGACACTGAACCACAACTCTGGCCCAGTGGTATAACACAACACTATGAACGTGGCAGAAAGTGGCTGCCTGATATACGACACACTAGCAGTACAGCAGAATATATACTGTGTGAGAATTACTATCTCACTTTTGGGGGGAGAAACTGAACCACAACTCTGGCCCAGTGGTATAACACAACACTATGAACGTGGCAGAAAGTGGCTGCCTGATATATGACACACTAGCAGTACTGCAGAATATAAACTGTGTGAGAATTACTATCTCACTTTTGTGGGGAGACACTGAACCACAACTCTGGCCCAGTGGTATAACACAACACTATGAACGTGGCAGAAAGTGGCTGCCTGATATACGACACACTAGCAGTACAGCAGAATATATACTGTGTGAGAATTACTATCTCACTTTTGTGGGGAGACACTGAACCACAACTCTGGCCCAGTGGTATAACACAACACTATGAACGTGGCAGAAAGTGGCTGCCTGATATACGACACACTAGCAGTACAGCAGAATATATACTGTGTGAGAATTACTATCTCACTTTTGGGGGGAGAAACTGAACCACAACTCTGGCCCAGTGGTATAACACAACACTATGAATGTGGCAGAAAGTGGCTGTAAATATTATAAAAAAAAAAAAAAACTAACTGTGGTTAGCCGGCCACGCTTTGCATGGACATTATCTGTACAGGGTGGGGCATTATCACACCTAACACAGCCCTGGACACGCTGAAAAATTATGCTGCCGGTGCTTTCATTCTAAATATGTAGCGGTCAGCGGAATTGACAATGAATCTCAGCTACACAGAGAACACTGCTTCTAAAATACATATTACAGAGTTGTTTGTGTTAATCTCGCAGCACTTGCAAATAAGAGTAAACTTAATACAATACATATTACAGAAGCCACAAACAAAGAGTCTGGTGTGTTATAAAATTCATATAAAACAAATAAATACAATATGTGCTCATTGGTAATAAAACACAGTGTGCTGATTACAGAATAATCGCATAGCAGCTACATATGAAAATCTAATATAAAACAAAATACTGGGATAATAATCACTGTATCAAACTGTATCAAAAGCTGACAGCCAGACAAGGAGGGACAGCTGGCTGACAGGGAGGGGAGGGGTTACACACTTTTGATACACTTTGATAGGGGCGGGTCCACCTGTCAGATTTGAGTTTGACGAATGGTCCCTATTCTCTACTACTGCCATTCGGTGAAAGTAGCACAGCGCAGAATGCCTGAAAAGGTTTTCGATAGTAGGAAGAGTGTAGTGTAGCAATTTTTTAACCAAGATCAGAATGATCAGTCAAAAGTTATCTGTAAGAAATGCTCAAAGACCTTTAGCAGAGAGAAGAATCTTCAAAATTTAAATACAACGTGCATGCTTAGACATTTAACCAGCATGCACTTGCAAGCCTGGACTAACTACCAAACGTCCCGTACCGTTGGTGCACCTGCTCGGAATGAAGGTAGTCAGCAATGCTACATTGCTTCCCTCACTGTAAGCCCACTGGTTAGGACACCACCAGCAGCAAATGTGGAGGTATTGTCGTAAGGCCAAAGCAGTCAGGGAATCACGAGGTTCTTGGTAGGAAAGACTGTATGTAGGCCAACAACAAGAATACCATAACAAACTCTCTCTCAATCCGCCATGTCCACCACCACCACCGCTAGTTCCACCATATGCAGCTCTCCTGTCTAGCTCACCCTACAAGAGACTCTCATTAGGAAAAGAAAGTACTCATCCTCTCATCCGCGTACACAGGATTTGAATGCCCACATTGCTATACTAATCTCATTACAGATGATGCCGTACCGTTTGGTTGAAAGTGAAGCTTTCAAAGACCTGATGGCCCACGCAGTACCACGCTATGACCTACCCAGTCAACACTTCTTTGCAAGAAAAGCCATCCCAGCCCTCCACCAGCATGTCAAAGACCGCATTCTCCATGCCTTGAGGCAATCAGTCAGTGGAAAGGTGCACCTCACAACAGATGCATGGACCAGTAGGCATGGCCGGGGGCGTTACGTGTCCATCACGGCGCACTGGGTTAATGTGTAGGATGCAGGGTCCACAGGGGGCAGCCATAGTGGGACAGTTCAGCCTATCCCACAGTCTAAGGAAACAGTTGGCATAAGGCGTTCGCCACTCCTCCTCCTCCTCCTCCAGAAGCAAAAGCTCGTGCACAGAGCGCAGTCGCCCTACCACTCCATCCGCAGCTGCCAGTGCTGCACACGGGGTGTCCCATTATCGAACAGCTAGTGGTAAGCATCAGCAGGCTGTGTTTCAAATGAAGTGTTTGGGCGACAACAGACACACCGCGGAAGTACTGGTGGAGTACTTGCAGCAACAACCTCAGTCATGGCTGGGCAGTGTACATCTTGAGGCAGGCAAGGTATTCAGTGATAACGGAAGGCATTTTATGGCTGCCATAGCCCTTTCAGAACTGAAACACATACCTTGCCTGGCTCACACCTTTAACCTGGTGGTGCAGGGCTTCCTCAAAAATTATCCAAAGTTACCAGCCCTGCTCCTGAAGGTGCGAAGACTTTGCTCGCACATCCGCCGGATGCCCATACATTCCAGCCGTATGCTGAACCATCAGCGATCGCTGAATCTTCCCCAGCACCGCCTAATAATCGACGTTGCAACAAGGCACTTATGCGTCTGCTGATGCAAAGTTTGATGCACATTAAGGAGCAGGCGTCTGCAGCCGAGGAGGAGGGAAGCCTTGATGACAGTCAGTCATTGTCTGCTCAGGGAACTGTCCAGGATGAATTGGCAGAAGAAGAGGATGAGGAGGAGGATGATGGGGATGAATATGTATGGGAGGAGGAGGATTCTCAGGTGGCAGTAGAAACTGGTGGCATTGCAAGGTCTGGTACAGGTTTATTGCGGGACACTTGTGATGTTGATTTGCAAGAAAGTGGTCCTCAACCAAGCAGAAAGTTAATTGACACTTGGAACATTGGCCCACATGGCTGAGTATGCCTTGCGTATCCTAAAAAGGGACCCCCGCATTGTTAAAATGATGACCGATGACGACAACTGGTTGGCCTGCCTCCTGGATACAAGATATAAAGGAAAACTGCAATTTATCATGTCACATGAGAACCTAGGTCAAATATTGGCTACCAAACAAGCAACTCTTGTAGACCGTTTGGTTCAGGCATTCCCAGCACACAGCGGCGGTGATGGTTTTCACACGAGCTGCAGGGGGCAACATGGCAGAGGTGCTAGAGGTGCAGAAATTCAAAGTGGCGTTGGACAGAGGGGTTTTATGACAAGGTTGTGGAATGATTTCGCAATGACCACTGACACGACAGGGACAGCTGCATCGATTCAAAGTGACAGGAGACAGCATTTGTCCAGTATGGTTACAAACTACTTTTCCACCCTTATCGATGTTCTCCCTCACAGGTCATTCCCCTTTGTTTACTGGGCATCTAAACTAGACACCTGGCCTGAATTGCCAGAATATGGATTACAGGACCTCGATTGCCCTGCTGTCAGTGTGCTTTCAGAAAGAGTGTTCAGTGCTGCTGGTTCAATACTGACCTTCCCCTGCTGACACATAGCTTGCCTGAAAGATGACTTGCTTTTGGGGGGAGACACTGAACCCCAACTCTGGCCCTGTGGTATAACACAACACTATGAACGTGGCAGAAAGTGGCTGCCTGATATACGACGCACTAGCAGTACAGCTGAATATACACTGTGTGAGAATTTGAATCTCCATTTTTTGGGGGGAGACACTGAACCCTAACTCTGGCCCTGTGGTATAACACAACACTATGAACGTGGCAGAAAGTGTCTGCCTGATATATGACACACTAGCAGTACTGCAGAATATAAACTGTGTGAGAATTACTATCTCACTTTTGTGGGGAGACACTGAACCACAACTCTGGCCCAGTGGTATAACACAACACTATGAACGTGGCAGAAAGTGGCTGCCTGATATACGACACACTAGCAGTACAGCAGAATATATACTGTGTGAGAATTACTATCTCACTTTTGGGGGGAGAAACTGAACCACAACTCTGGCCCAGTGGTATAACACAACACTATGAATGTGGCAGAAAGTGGCTGTAAATATTATAAAAAAAAAAAAAAATGACTGCAATAACAAGCTTCCTACAATGATCTCAGGACAAGTATGGCAGCAATAAAAAGGACTGCTGAACAAAAAAATTGGTAGACAAATAAAGAAGACAGGTAACTGTGCAGAAAGGAGCAACAGGAATTTTGCTTTGAAAAAAGCAGTTGGTTTGCACAGCACCGTGCACACAGCTATGCAGCTGCTGCACTAAAATATGACCTCCACTGTCCCTGCACATAAAGGTGGTGTGGGACAGTGAAAATCGCTCCAGC
Organism: Ranitomeya variabilis; assembly: GCF_051348905.1. Lineage (NCBI taxonomy): Eukaryota > Metazoa > Chordata > Amphibia > Anura > Dendrobatidae > Ranitomeya > Ranitomeya variabilis. Next base: position 232,108,864 of record NC_135237.1, read on the forward strand.
ACAAGCGGTTTGGGGGTTTATATTTCCTCCCTAACTCTGTCCCTGCTTCTGACTAACTGCAGCAAACTCTCCCTATGCTCAGATCGGCAGAAGTAAGATGGCGGTCGGCGTGCATGCCCCTTTATAGCCCCTGTGACGCCGCAGACAGCAAGCCAATCACTGCCATGCCCTTGTCTAAGATGGTGGGGACAGAGACCTATGTCATCATGCTGCCCACACTCTGCGTCCTCCTTCATTGGATGAAAAATGGCGGTAACAGTGTCATACGAAACGCGACTTTGGCGCTCTGATCGTGTACCGTATGGCCGATCCAACACTAGGATCGGTTCGGGTTTCATGAAACCCAACTTTGCCTAAAAGTCGGCGATTTCTGAAAATGACCGATCCGTTTCGCTCAACCCTAGTTGTTAGTGCAATGTTTCAGAACTTGGGGCCCCACTTTGAATTTTGCCTAGGGCCCCACTTTGTCTAAAACCAGCCCTGTCAGAGACTTTAGGGGATCTGGTGGTGACAGGAGAGGTGGACGTTTTATCTTGCCATTTGCACAGCATAAATCTGGTGGTTCATCTTTCCATTTCAGGGCACTGCAGTACATGCAGACCATCCATTTTTCCTATCTGAACTTTAGGATTATCCTGATAGTTTATGTCTGACTGGTAACAAAAGGCAGCATGTTTCAAATCTCCAACCATTTCCTGTGCCTTGGTGGAAGAAATAGCAATTCTCTTAGTGGCAAGTCGGCCTTCTCTCTGCTGAGATGACTCATTGGCCCTTGAGGAAGCAGCTCTTCTTCTCTTATCTGCAAGCCTCGCTTCCCTCTCCTCAGAAAGTTCATTGGCCCTTGAGGAAGCAGCTCTTGTTTTCATGTCTGCAAGCCTCGCTTCCCTCTCCTCAGAAAGTTCATTGGCTCTTGAGGAAGCAGCTCTTGTTTTCATGTCTGCAAGCCTCGCTTCCCTCTCCTCAGAATGTTCATTGGCCCTTGATGAATCAGCTCTTGTTTTCCTGTCTGCAAGCCTCACTTCCCTCTCCTCAGAAAGTTCATTGGCTCTTGAGGAATCAGCTCTTGTTTTCATGTCTGGAAGCCTCGCTTCCCTTTCCCCAAAAGGTCATTGGCTCTTGAGGAAGCAGCTCTTATTTTCATGCCTGCAAGCCTTGCTTCCCTCTCCTCAGAAAGTTAATTGGCCCTTGAGGAAGCAGCTCTTGTTCTCTTGTCTGCAAGCTTCGCTTCCCTCTGCTCAGAAGGTTCATTGGCTCTTGAGGAAGCAGCTGCTGTTCTCATGTGTGTCAGCCTTGTTTCTCAGTCTTCACATTTTTCATTGGCCCGTAATGCAGCTTTTCTTTTCGCATCAGCTGACATTCGTGCCATGGAATTCCTTTTCTTATGAGGCATTATTGTGGTAAAAATAGTCTTTAACTGGCAGTTTCTATATCCTCTCATATAGAGGTAATGTGACTGACATCAGCCTTTCCACCAACAAACCCTAACTGATGCTTATGACCTCACACAAGCTTTGTTATACTGAGAATATCCTTTGTGGCCTATATTAACCAATCAGAGCTCAGATTAATTAACTGTAGCAAAATAGGAGCTGAGCTGTGGTTGCTATTGGCAGCCTGATAAATCCCCTGCCAACAGGAAGCCCTCCCCCCTGGCAGTATATATTAGCTCACACATACACATAATAGACAGGCCATGTGACTGACAGCTGCTGTATTTCCTATATGGTACATTTGTTGCTCTTGTAGTTTATCTGCTTATTAATCAGATTTTTATTTTTGAAGGATAATACCAGACTTGTGTGTTTTAGGGCGAGTTTCATGTGTCACGTTGTGTGTGTTGAGTTGCATGTGGCGACATGCATGTAGAGATTTTTGTGACATGAGTTTCGTGTGGCGACATGCATGTGCAGGTTAGTGTAGCAAGTTGTGTGCAGCAAGTTTTGCGCATGGTGAGTTTTGCGCGTGGCAAATTTTATGTGTGGTGTGTTTTGAGTATGTGCAAGTTTTGTGTGAGGCAACTTTTGCATGTGTTGCAACTTTTGTGCATGTGGCAATTTTTCCGAGTGTGCAAGTTTTGCGTGTGGCGAGTTTTCCATGAAGTGAGTTTTGCATGAGCCTAGTTTTGCATGTGGCGAGTTTTGCATGTGGCGAATTTTGCGAGTGGCTAGTTTTGAGTGGCGACTTATGTGTTTCGACTTTTATGTGGCGAGGTTGGTGAATGTGTGGTGAAATGTGTGCTGAGGGTGGTATATGTGTTCAAGCACGTAGTAGTGTGTGGCGCATTTAGTATGTGTGTTCATATCCCCGTGTGTGGTGACATGTCGGGACCCCACCTTAGCAACTGTACGGTATATACCCTTTGGTGCCATTTCTCTCATTCTTTAAGTCCCCCTTGTTCACATCTGGCAGCTGTCAATTTGCCTACAACACTTTTCTTTTCACTATTTCCTCATTATGTAGATAGGGGCAAAATTGTTTGGTGAAATGGAATGCACAGGGTTAAAATTTCACCTCACAACATAGCCTATGACGCTCTCGGGGTCTAGACGTGTGACTGTGCAAAATTTTGTGGCTGTAGCTGCGACGGTGCAAATGCCAATCCCGGACATACAAGCATGCATACATACATACTGTCATGCCCTCAGCTGCAAGTCCGGTCTCCGCTGCAAAGGGAGACCGGCACCTTTCACGCAGCTCTACTGGTACTACTCACCCTGTCTGTGGTTCCAGACGATCAGCGGCTCCTTTCTCTGCTAAAAACCTGCATCCTCTTGGCAGGTCTCCTGGAAATGCTCTTAGGAGGCGCGACCCGCTTCCTGCACATACTTAAAACAGCAGAGCACCTGTTCTCTATTAAGGCTCTCTGTGCTATGATGCTCTGTGCATAATAGACATCCTCCCATTATGGAAGGTGCCTGGGCAATGTGTTCATTCTATTGCTTGTGGCCTTCTGCTCAGGCCACATTTTGCTGTGCTCTGCTCTGCAAAGTGTAGTTTATTACTTTTGGTTTTCTAATCCCTCTGTCTCCTCAGAATCCTCCGCTGGCAGTTCCCTATTCAGGATCCTTCTGGACTCTTGGGTTTCAACTTCAGGCTGACTAAGCTGCTCCTCACGGAACCATCCAGATATCGCTGCTGGCTGTATCAGCCTTTCTGAAACTACACAGAGTTTCCAGGATTCTCTTCACTGACAGAGCTTGAATGCCACCATCTTGTTAATATGGTCTGTACGGGTCGTTCCTCTGGTCCAGGTACTGCAGCATTTAGGCCATCTGGTGTTGTGACGGGGAATCCCTGAATAGGGGTACACCTTGCCCAGTGCTCCACTACGTGGTTCAGTGTTGTGGTCCAGAGGGTTCTTCTCTCAGGCACCTCTTTCTGTTTGTTTAAACTTCATTTAAATAAATACCTTTGCTTTTTAGAAGCACATTCTCCTGTCTCTTGTGTTCCGGGTATACAGCTACCACTGCTCCATCAGTGGTCTAGTGAGTCCACTATATTTCCCCAAGCCCTGTGGGCGTAACACATACATACACACACATTCAGCTTTATATATTAGATATACCTCTTTGTCATCGCCTCCTGTATATAATGTATACCTCTGTGTCATCTCCTCTGTAAGTCATCTCCTCCTGCATATGGAGCGCCCCCATGGGGCTGTGGGGTACTCGGTACCAGGTCCTGCGGTTCTCGGGGAAAGTCATGGTGGCTGACCTGGTCTGTGGCCCTGGGACGTCTGTGTAAAAGGGAAAGGTCTTTACAGGGATAAAGTTTGTGTTCGTGACGCCACCTGTTGTATTCGGTCAGGGTGACCGTCGCTGCTTTAAGGGGTCCGTTGGGGTGATTTTATGGCAGCTAGATGGTATACCTTCCCACAGGTGAAGTATATCCCCAGGGCTTCCCGGGGTGTGGATGGTGGATGGTGAGAGGCACAGAGAAAAATGAGGACACAAGGTTGCAGTCTCTTTACTTTTACTGAAGACTTCAGCATCCACAGTCCAGGGCACCAGATCACAGGGCAGGCAGAGTCCGGCCGGTTTGGAGGAAATTCCAGAGTCCCCTTGTCCATGTGGAAATCAATAGCCTTCCCTTGCGCTGCAGTGGTGTAGTCCCTTACTGCCTATGGCTTCAAATAAGGGTCTCACAGTTGCGGTGTCTCCCTTTCTGTCCCCCGTGTAGGATAGGACAAAACCCGTATGACTGGTGGCTTGAGGCTGTTTATAGGGACTCTATCACGCCCCGGCTTCTGAGGGGTGCCACCGTGCCTCCTGGGTATAGGTGCGGACAGGTAACTTGCAATTAACTATCCTGCCAGTCTCTGGAGTAAAGCATAAAGGTCCTTACTCCCTCGGTGTTCCGGCTACCGGGATTCTGCGCCTCAGAAGGAGGCAGCCTGTGCAGGGCTGGTCCCCTTCTGGTATCCTCTCCTTTGCTTTTGCTTTCCTTGCACGCTCACTGCAATACAGTTCTGCCTTTCAATGTCTCTTCCCAGGAGCGGCAGCACTTTAGGCTACACGGCTACTCTGCTTCCTTTCCCTCTGTCTTTCTGACAGGAACTGACCCTTTCCCTCCAGATCAGAATGTTCTTATAGGGGAGTTCACCTAAAACAGGCTTAGAGCTCCCCCTTCTGGTCTGGAGTGTGAACATGTTGCATGTTTGTGATACCTGGATGCAGTTATCCTTCTTTGCCTCCAAACGTAGCATCACTCTCCCCGAGAGGAAAGCAATACCACTGCAACGACCAGCACCCTGGGGCGCCGCACTCCCCCCCCCCATTAAATCCAGTACTCCCAGACTGGTAAAAGAAAACAACAATTTACAAGTTAAATAATGCAAACATTTTGAAAAACATTTTTGAAAGACATTTGAACAATTAAAAAGCTTTGGCTTCCTTTTATGGGAGGTGAGGACACTTGAACGTTGCAACCACAAGTCTATAAAGGTTCATCCGGTATTGTCTTTGGTCGGATGAAACAAAAAAAGGCTCTACCCACGTCGGCAAAGGGGGCAGAACCAGGGTGCACCTTGGAGGTGCCAAACTATTTACAAAGAAAGTTTTTGGGTAAGCATTGTCCATTACCGCAATGTCCATTTTTTAAACCTGTAACAAAGCTAAGCAAGCAATTCAAACATGTAACAGCAATTATTGACATTTGTAATCCCTGTAATGAGCTGGGATTTTACCTTTGGTACTACGAGTAGACCTGCGTAGTTCCTGATCTAACATGTCCACTGTTATTGTAGTGGACCCACTAGTGTGTGTACTATTTGTAGCTCTGCATTGTGTAGGTAGATTGGGCAAGAGTCTGCGTCTTCTTAGATTCACCATAGGTCTGACAGATTCACCAATAGCAGAGGGTGGATTCTCTGGTTCCACTGTTGGGGTGACATTCGCTGCTTAAACCTGTTGGTGCAGAGTCTCTTCTGGTTCAGGATGGTCTGGAATCACATTTTGTTCTGGTATTTCCAGCTGGGGAAAAGTTAAAACAGGTATCACTATGGCCTGATGTACTTGAGTCCAAGACTGGGGAAAATCTCAATCTTTGCTGTCTTTCTGTATCCCAATCTGCATCAGACGAGGTATTTTCTGGGGTTAGGACTCCCATGTCTAGATCAACAGGTAGTTTGCTGGATCTTCCTCTCATCAGGTATGCTGGAGTACAGTTGGTGGAATTCACTAGAATGTGGTTGTACATGTCTACCAAGTCTGGCAACTTTTCTGGCCATAAGTTCCTTTCCTGTATAGGTAAGGTCTTCAGTAGGTCAATCACTACTTGGTTCATCTTTTCACACATTCCGTTGGTTTGTGGGTGGTATTGTGTTGTTCTGATCTTTTTGCATCCGTACAGGTTGCAGAATTCTTGAAACACTTCTGCTTCCAAGGCTGGTCCTTGATCAGTAAGTACCTTCTCAGGATATCCGTGTGGTCTACAGAAATACCATTGAAAGGCCTTGGCTGTTGTTCTTGCCATCAGATCCTTGACAGGTACAACTACAAGGAATCTGGAGTAGTGATCCACGATGGTCAGAGCTTAAACATAGCCTGACCGGCTTGGTGTTAGCTTCACGTGGTCTAAGGCCACCAGTTCAAGTGGCTGTTTGGTGACTATGGGCTGTAGGGGAGCCCTCTGGCTGTCACGGTCCTTTCTGTGCAGGCTACATGGGCTACACTCTCAGCACCACTTTTCGATGGCTTTTCTCATGCCAACCCAGAAGAACCTTCCACGAAGTAGACTCTCCAACTTCTTCCATCTGAAGTGTCCTGCTCCTTCATGGTACGCTTCCAGAACCATTGGCGCATCTTGTCTCGGAACCACTATCTGCCAAACTAACTCATGAGTGTGTGGGTCAATGTTTCTCCGGCACAGCTTACCATCGTAGATAAATAGTTTGCCTTTCTCCTTCCACAGTTGTTGCATCTCTTGTGGATCATCTGGGCCAGGGTGTGAACCTGCCTGCGTCAGGAGTTCTTTCACTAGATGGACCGTGGGGTCACTGTCCTGGGTCTCTGCCCATCCATGGTGGGGCAGGGGATTTAGTGTGGCTTCTGGCTTGTTTCTGTGCTGCTTCCTCACATGATGAGAATACTGAGTTGCCTTGGGGCGATAGAAAGCTGGCAATTCTATTTTTTCGAGTGTTTCAGAATCTTATCCCATCTCTGGCAAGTTGGGTATTCTGGACAATGCATTGGCATTCACATTCTTGTGCCCTGCGCGGTACTTGATGGTGAAATCATAATTGGACAACCGGGCCATCCACCGTTGCTCCATGGCACCAAGTTTTGCTGTGTCCAAGTGTGTAAGTGGATTGTTATCTGTGAAGACAGTGAATCTTGCCGAGGCCAGCTAGTGCTTGAATCTCTCCGTCACTGCCCAGACGATGGTGAGGAACTCCAGCTTAAAGGAACTGTAGTTTTCAGGGTTCATTTCAGTGTGACGAAGTTTCCTGCTGGCGTAGGCGATTACCCTTTCTTTGCCTCTCTGGACCTGGGACAACACGGCTCCTAGTCCCATGTTGCTGGAGTCCGTGTATAGCCCAAACGGTTGGTCATATTCAGGGTAAGCCAGTACCTCATCTCCCGTCAGAGGCAACTTCAAACCAGTGAAGGATCTCTCCAGTCCGTAGTCCCAGTCAAATGGGGTATTCTTACCCTTGGTTTTCTTGGATTGGCCCACTAACAGGTCTTGTAGTGTCGCGGCTTTCTTGGTGAAGTCTTTGATAAATCTTCTGTAGTAGCCTACCAACCCGAGGAACTGCCGGACTTCATGGAGGTTGCTGGGCTTCGGCCAGTCTCTGATCACAGTGACCTTGTCAGGGTCTGGGGCCACTCCTTCGGCGCTCACCATATGGCCAATGCACTGCACTTTGGGCTTTAACAGATGGCATTTGGATGGCTTTAAAAACACTATTTCAAATAAAGTAAATGACACAATAAAACTTAACATTTACTACTTTGCAACATATTTTAAAAGGTGTGTGATATCTTCTAACACACTCATTGCACTATTTTTGTTTTGTTACAATTATTTGTCTGTCTGTTGTGTATGGTCTGCTGAATGTGTTTTTTCTATCCTCCGCACGATAGGGCCCATTAGGGATAGTTAGGATCAGCCTACGTTGAGCAGGGGCGCCATTGTGCAGGTATATAGGGTGCCAACCTCTGCTGCAAGGAAGGGCACAGATAGTTGGTCCAATAGGGAGTTGGTGCACCCTGTATCTTTGTCTGCAGCCATACGTGTTTTTAGATCGTGTATGTTGTATAGAATGTTTTATTTAAAAGTAGTAAATGTTAAGTTTTATTGTGTCATTTACTTTGTTTGAAATAGTGTCTTTTTCTGAGGTGATTTGATTAAGGTAGGACACTTTCATTAAGAAAAATTCTGTGAAAAAAGCATTTGGATGGCTTTACCTTCAGTCCAAAGCTAGACAGAGCTTTGAACACCTCGGCCAGGTGCTCCATATGGTCCTCATAAGTCTTGGAGAAGACGATGACATCGTCCAGATACAGCAAGATGGTTTCAAAATTCTTGTGTCCAAGACAGCACTCCATCATCCTCTGAAACGTTCCTGGGGCGTTGCACAGTCCGAATGGCATGTAGTTGAATTCACAGAGACCCATCAGTGTGGTGAAGTCCGTCTTTTCCTTGTCCGCCTCTGCTACGGGAACCTGCCAGTACCCACTGGTGAGATCCAAGGTGGAGAAGTAGTTAGCAGATTTTAAAGCAGCTAATGACTCTTCTATTCTAGGCAAAGGGTATGCATCCTTGTGTGTAATGCGGTTTATCTGCCTATAATCTACACACATTCTCATGGTGCCTTCCTTTTTCTTGATGAGGACTAAGGGAGCTGCCCAGGGGCTACAACTATCTCTGATTACCCCAGCCTCCTTCATCTCTCGTAACATGTCTTTGGCACACTGATAATGAGCTGGAGGTACAGGTCAGTATCTCTCTTTAATGGGTGGATGATCTCCTGTGGGGATATGATGTTGAATCCCTTTTACCTGCCCAAAATTCAGGGGGTGCTTGCTGAATACACGCTCATACTCATGGACCACCCTGTAAGCCCCTTGTTTTTGGTGTGATGGTGTAGAGTCAAGTGCCCACGTGTAATTTCTGACACCAATCTTCCATTTGTCCTGCAGAGCCATTGTCCTCCGCCTGGTTGGACGGGACCAAGGGTTCTGTGGCCTGTATCACATTATTATCAACAGCAAACTGTTTGGCAATTGTGGCATATTTGGTTAGGTGGACCTCTTTCTCTCCACAGTTAAGGACACGTACTTGCACCCTCCCCTTGCGGACTCCAACCACCCCTCTGGCTGTCAGGATTGTGGGCCTACTTTCTGAGTACACAGGTTCTACCAGGGCCTGGTAGTCTTTACCTCTGAGGCCTATTGCTGCCCGACACGATATTAACATTTCACTCATGGGGGGTATTGCGATGGGGACTGAATCACTCACTGTGGCATGGCCAATTTCTCCCCCAGATAGTTCTACCTGTTGTCTCTGTACCAGAGCTCTGATTTCTTTCTGCAAAACATGCTGCTCACTGCAACCAGCAGTTTCGGCCACCTGTTGTAATAAGACAATAACCTCTGCAAGACAATTTTCTATGACATTAGTACCAACGGTCACCATGGGGTTACGTTCACATCGGTCAATATCCACAATCACCATTCCTTGGGCCTTCAATTCTACCCACCCCACCTTAATGGTGACCTCTGTATACCCCACTTGTGGTAATGGCTGACCGTTACTGGCTACTATGGTGAAATCATCATCAGGGCCACGAGTAATGTCTGTGTCAGCCCAATAACGTTTATATAGAATTTAAGGCATAGTTGTCACCTGAGAACCAGTGTCCAACAAAGCGTTCATGGGGATGCCGTCGATCACAATGAGGAGAACAGGCCGACCCCACGTATTTGGCTTGCCAGTTGTTTCAGCCTGGTCGTCCTACTCCTGGGGATTAGCCCTTTGCCCCAAGGGTTGCTCATTTAACCCCTTTCTGCCATTGGACGTACTATTCCGTCCATGTGGGGTGGGCCCGAATTCCCAAGGATGAAATAGTATGTCCAGCACGATCAACCACGCTCACGGGGGGAGCGCGGCCGATCGCGGCTGGGTGTCAGCTGACTATCGCAGCTGACATCCGGCACTATGTGCCAGGAGTGGTCACGGACCGCCCCCGGCACATTAACCCCCGGCACACTGCAATCAAACATGATCGCAGTGTACCGGCGGTACAGGGAAGCATCACGCAGGGAGGGGGCTCCCTGCGTGCTTCCCTGAGACGATCGGTACAAGGCGATGTGCTCACCTTGTACCGAGCATCTCCTCCCTGCAGTCCCCGGATCCAAAATGGCCACGGGGCTGCATCCGGGTCCTGCAGGGAGGTGGCTTCTCTGCACCTGCTCAGAGCAGGCGCCGGGAAGCCTCCCTGTTGTGCACGTCAGATCACCGATCTGACACAGTGCACAGCAGAGTGTCAGATCAGCGATCTGTCACTTTACTGTGATGCCCCCCCCCCCCCCCCCCGGGGCAAAGTAAAAAAAAAAAAAATCAAGTGCAAAAAAAAATTCCTAAATAAATAATAATAATAAAAAAAAATTGTTCCAATAAATACATTCCTTTAGCTAAATAAAAAAACAATAAAAGTACACATATTTAGTATTGTCGCATCCGTAACAGCCCGACTTATAAAACTGTCCTACAAGTAAACCCCTTCAGTGAACACCGTAAAAAAAAAGAAAAAAAAAAACGAGGCAAAAAACAACGCTTTATTATCACACCGCCGAACAAAAAGTGGAATAACATGCGATCAAAAAGACAGAAATAAATAACCATGGTACCGCTGAAAACGTCATCTTGTCCCGCAAAAAATGAGCTACCATACAGCATCATCAGCAAAAAAATAAAAAAGTTATAGTCCTCAGAATAAAGCGATGCAAAAATAATTCTTTTTTCTATAAAATAGTTTATCGTATAAAAGCGCCAAAACATAAAAATATGATATAAATGAGGTATCGCTGTAATCGTACTGACCCAAAGAATAAAACTGCTTTATCTATTTTACCAAACGCGGAACAGTATAAGCGTCCCCCCAAAAAAGAAATTCATGAATAGGTGGTTTTTGGTCATTCTGCCTCACAAAAATCGGAATAAAATGCGATCAAAAAAGTCACATGCCCGAAAATGTTACCAATAAAAACATCAACTCGTCCCACAAAAAACAAGACCTCACATGACTCTGTGGACCAAAATATGGAAAAATTATAGCTCTCAAAATGTGGTAACGCAAAAAGCATTTTTTGCAATAAAAAGCGTCTTTTAGTGTGTGATGGCTGCCAAAATCAAAAATCAAAAATCCGCTAGAAAACGCGCTATAAATAGTAAATCAACCCCCTCTTCATCACCCCCTTAGTTGCGAAAAACTAAAAAAAATTTAAAAAATGTATTTATTTCAATTTTCCCATTAGGGTTAGGGTTAGGGCTAGGGTTAGGGCTAGGGTTAGGGTTACAGTTAGGGCTAGTGTTAGGGCTAGGGTTAGGGCTAAGGTTAGGGCTAGGGTTAGGGCTAGGGTTAGGGCTAGGGTTAGGGCTAGGGTTAGGGTTAGGGCTAGGGCTAGGGTTAGGGCTAGGGTTAGGGTTTGGGCTAGGGTTAGGGATACAGTTAGGGTTAGGGTTGGGGCTAAAATTAGGGTTGGGGCTAAAGTTAGGGTTGGAGCTAAAGTTAGGGTTAGGGTTTGGATTACATTTACGGTTGGGAATAGGGTTGGGATTAGGGTTAGGGATGTGTCAGGGTTTGGATTAGGGTTTCAGTTAGAATTGGGGGTTTCCACTGTTTAGGCACATCAGGGGCTCTCCAAATGCAACATTGCGTCCGATCTCAATTCCAGCCAATTCTGCATTGAAAAAGTAAAACAGTGCTCCTTCCCTTCCAAGCTCTCCCGTGCACACAAATAGGGGTTTACCCCAACATATGGGGTATCAACGTACTCAAGACACATTGGACAACAACTTTTGGGGTCCAATTTCTCCTGTTACCCTTGGGAAAATACAAAACTGGGGGCTAAAAAATAATTTTTGTGTAAAAAAAATATTTTTTATTTTCACGGCTCTGCGTTATAAACTGTAGTGAAACAGTTGGGGGTTCAAAGTTCTCACAACACATCTAGATAAGTTCCTTGGGGGGTCTAGTTTCCAATATGGGGTCACTTGTGGGGGGTTTCTACTGTTTAGTTACATCAGGGGCTTTGCAAATGCAACGTGATGCCTGCAAACCAATCCATCTAAGTCTGCATTCCAAATGGCATAACTTCCCTTCCGAGCTCTGCCATGAGCCCAAACGGTGGTTCCCCGCCACATATTGGGTATCATCGTACTCAGGACAAATTGGACAACAACTTTTGGGGTTCAATTTACACTGTTTCCCTTGGAAAAATACAAAACTGGGGGCTAAAAAATAGTTTTTGTGGAAAAAAAAGGATTTTTATTTTCACGGCTCTGCATTATAAACTGTAGTGAAACACTTGGGGGTTCAAAGTTCTCACAACACATCTAGATAAGTTCCTTGGGGGGTCTAGTTTCCAATATGGGGTCACTTGTGGGGGGTTTCTACTGTTTATTTACATCAGGGGCTCTGCAAATGCAACGTGACGCCTTCAGACCAAATGGTGCTCCTTCCCTTCCAAGCTCTGCCATGCGCCCAAACGGTGGTTCCCCCTACATTTTGGGTATCATCATACTCAGGAAAAATTGGACAACAACTTTTGGGGTCCAATTTCTTCTCTTACCCTTGGGAAAATAAAAAATGGGGGCGAAAATATAATTTTTGTGAAAAAATATGATTTTTTATTTTTACGGCTCTGCATTATAAACTTCTGTGAAGCACTTGGTGGGTCAAAGTGCTCACCACACATCTAGATATGTTCCTTAGGGGATCTAGTTTCCAAAATGGTGTCACTTGTGGGGTGTTTCAATGTTTAGGCACATCAGGTGCTCTCCAAACACAACATGGCGTCCCATCTCAATTCCAGTCAATTTTGCATTGAAAAGTCAAATGGCGCTCCTTCCCTTCCAAGCTCTCCCTTGCGCCCAAACAGTGGTTTACCCCCACATATGAGGTATCATTGTACTCAGGACAAATTGTACAAAAACTTTTGGGGTCCATTTTCTCCTGTTACCATTGGTAAAATAAAACAAATTGGAGCTGAAGTAAATTTTTTGTGTAAAAAAGTTAAATGCTCATTTTTATTTAAACATTCCAAAAATTCCTGTGAAACACCTGAAGGGTTAATAAACTTCTTGAATGTGGTTTTGAGCACCTTGATGGGTGCAGTTTTTAGAATGTTGTCACACTTGGGTATTTTGCATCATATAGACCCTTCAAAATGACTTCAAATGAGATGTGGTCCCTTAAAAAAAATGGTATTGTAAAAATGAGAAATTGCTGGTCAACTTTTAACCCTTATAACTCCCTAACAAACAAAAATTTTGGTTCCAAAATTATGCTGATGTAAAGTAGACATGTGGAAAATGTTACTTATTAAGTATTTTATGTGACGTATCTCTGTGATTTAATTGTATAAAAATTCAAAGTTGGAAAATTGTGAAATTTTCAAACTTTTCACCAAATTTCCATTTTTTTCACAAATAAACGCAGGTAATATCAAAGAAATTTTACCACTATCATGAAGTACAATATGTCAAGAGAAAACAGTGTCAGAATCACCAGGATCCATTGAAGTGTTCCAGAGTTATAACCTCATAAATGGACAGTGGTCAGAATTGTAAAAATTGGCCCGGTCATTAATGTGCAAACCACCCTTGGGGGTAAAGGGGTTAAATGACAGTACCTTGCAATGTGGCCTGCCTGATTGCAGCGGCGGCAGATGGGTCGTCTGTCCTGATGATAGCAATCGTCGTCTCTTCCTCTAATTGGCGGGATCCTCTTCTGTCATCGCCAGGGAACATCCTCCGGTCCGGAAGCCAGCTCGATCTTCACCTTGGTGGCCTCCTGTAGGGACTGCACGGCCCGGGCTAAAGCAGCAAGGTTCTTGGTCAGCTCCTGCATCTGGCAACATAGTCATGTGGGAGAATCATCATCGAGGACCTGGGCATCGGCCTCAGCAGGGACTTGAGGATATGGCGCCACCTCCTGGTGGTACGTGAGGCCTGGACGCCTAGGAGGTATTGCACGGCTGGTTGGAGATTCGTGCAACACCCAGATGGCGTTGTCCTTAAATTGCGCAAAGTCTAGGTTAGGGTCTTGCAAAGCCAGGATACTTAATTGCGCCCTGTGGGTGGGGGACAGTAGCCCTCAATGAACTGCTCTTTCAAACATTTATCTGCATCCTGTACGCTGTTAGGGTCTACTCGATTAACTGCCCTGAGTGCCTCTTGCAAATTAAGAGCATAAATTAAGAGCATAATCCCGTACACTGTCTTGGGCTTAACTGCCCTGAGTGCCACTTGCAAATTAAGAGCATAAATTAAGAGCATAATCCCGTACACTGTCTTGGGCTTTTTGTTTACACCCAAAGAACTTCATTTTTATCTCTGCAGCGGTGCGGGTGTCAAAAGTAACTTTAAGCTTAGCAAAGATCTGCTGCACAGTCCCTATCCACCGCTGGCCAGGATTTCACCTCCCTCAGGGCCGCTCCGGACAGTTGACCAGTCAAAATGTTAGTCTTCTGATGTTCTGTCAAGGGATTATCTTCAACAGGCTACAGAGTCTTTCTTTAAAGTCATATAATGTATGCGATTCTCCAGAATATTGCGGGAGCCATGCTGCTCCAGGTATATATGGCATGGAGAAGGGCATGATGGCCGCTGTAGCTGTGGCGGTGTCTGGTCGGTCTATGGGAGCTGCAGCCTTGACTGGCCGTAAGGGGACGACGGCTGCGTACTCCACAGGGCTCGGGGGCATCACTGGGCCTGCGGGCACGTCTGCTACGAGGCCGGGGGGTGGTATTAGGTCTGCGGCTGCGACCGCCGCCAACTCCGCTCCCGGATTAAACATGGCTCTTTCCCCTCGCTAACCTGATAGAAGCCGGCATCTCCTTTTGCGGCTCCGCAGTACGAAGTCTTCACTTCCGGCCTTCCAGGCAGCAGCGCGGCACCCATTCTTCCTGCTTTGCGCTCTTTTTGGTTAGCTCCGCCCTCGAAGGTACGTCTCCTCCCCCTCGCGCTCCACACGGTGCGGCAATGGAGGCAGTTCTGGCGGCAATTTTTGGCAGCAATGCGCAATGCACAGTCTTTTAGGCACACATGACCCGATTTACGGGGTTTAGTAGATCCTGTTCGTAACGCCAAAGTTGTAGCTCCCCTATGGGGCCGTGGAGTACTCAGTACCGGGTCCTGCGGTTCTCAGGGGGATGTCACGGTGGCTGACCCGGTCTGTGACCCTGGGACGTCCATGTAAAAGGAAAGGTCTTTAAAGGAATAAAGTTTGTGATCGTGACGCCACCTGTGGTACTCGGTCAGAGTGAGCGACGCTGCTTTAAGAGGTCCGCTGGGGTGATGTTATGGCAGCTAGATGGTATACCTTCCCACAGGTGAAATATATCCCCAGGGCTTCCCGGTGTGTAGATGGTGGATGGTGAGAGGCGTAGAGAAGAACGAGGACACAAGGTTGCAGTCTCTTTACCTTTACTGAAGACTTCAGCATCCACAGTCTAGAGCACCAGATCACAGGGCAGGCAGAGTCCGGCCGGTTTGGAGGCAAGTCCAGCGTCCCCTTGTCCAAGTGGAAATCAATAGCCTTCCCTTGCGCTGCAGTGGTGTAGTCCCTTACTGCCTATGGCTTCACATAAGGGTCTCAAAGTTGCGGTGTCTCCCTCTCTGTCCCCCGTATAGGATAGGACAAAACCCATATGACTGGTGGCTTGAGGCTGTTTATAGGGACTCTATCATGCCCCGGCCTCTGAGGGGTGCCACCGTGCCTCCTGGGTATAGGTGCGGACAGGTAACTTGCAATCCTGTCGGTCTCTGGAGTAATCACTGCACACGTACTATTGAAGATGCTTGATGCAGGTGAACAATTTTATTGAAACAATTGTTACAGTAAGGTAAAGCGATAGGCGTAAATGACGTTTCGGCCAACTCGTGGCCTTGATCACATTATCGCCTGGTGAGAAGTTCCTTGTTTACTGCTGTACTACAGTGTTTACTAGGGGTATCAGCCAAAGATAAAGGAATAAGGTAATCTTGCCGACCTATACTTTTGCTGCTACTCATAAACGTATGATCAGCAGATTGTCGTCGTATAGTAGAGCATACGTGCACGTATTGCAGTTGAATGCTTTTGTTGTAAAAAGTGCACCAGGCTGGTCGTCGTAATATGAGACACCTGTATAGGTATGGCAATGTGATTTTAATGTTTATTATACAACATTAAAATCACATTGCCATACCTATACAGGTGTCTCATATTACGACGACCAGCCTGGTGCACTTTTTACAACAAAAGCATTCAACTGCAATACGTGCACGTATGCTCTACTATACGACGACAATCTGCTGATCATACGTTTATGTGTAGCAGCAAAAGTATAGGTCGGCAAGATTACCTTATTCCTTTATCTTTGGCTGATACCCCTAGTAAACACTGTAGTACAGCAGTAAACAAGGAACTTCTCACCAGGCGATAATGTGATCAAGGCCACGAGTTGGCCGAAACGTAATTTACGCCTATCGCGTTACCTTACTGCAACAATTGTTTCAATAAACTTGTTCACCTGCATCAAGCATCTTCAATAGTACGTGTGCAGTGATTATATATCTGTATGGTTGATGGGACTACTGGTTCCTTTCACTTGCACCGTCACATCCTCAACAGTCGAGTGCTAGCCTTTCGTACTTTCCATATGGTCTCTGGAGTAAAGCATAAAGGTCCTTACTCCCTCGGCGTTCTGGCTAGTGGGATTCTGCGCCTCAGAAGGAGGCAGCCTGTGCAGGGCTGGTCCCCATCTGGTATCCTCTCCTTTGCTTTTGCTTTCCTTGCACGCTCACTGCAATACAGTTCTGCCTTTCAATGTCTCTTCCCAGGAGCGGCAGCACTTTAGGCTACAAGGCTACTCTGCTTCCTTTCACTCTGTCTTTCTGACAGGAACTGACCCTTTCCCTTCAGATCAGGATGTTCTTATAGGGGAGTTCACCAAAAACAGGCTTAAAGGGAACCTGTCACCCCCAAAATGGCTGGTGAGGTAAGCTTACCGGCATCAGGAGCTTATCTACAGCATTCTGTAATGCTGTAGATAAGCCCCCGATGTTACCTGAAAGAGGAGAAAAAGACGTTAGATTATACTCACCCAGGGGCGTTCCTGGTGAGGTCTGGTCAAATGGGCGTCTCCGGTCCACTCCGGAACCTCCCATGTTCATTCCATGACATCCTCTTCGGGTCTTTACGCCGCGGCTCCAGCGCAGGTGTACTTTGTCTGCCCTGTTCAGGGCAGAGCAAAGTACTGCAGTGCGCAGGCGCCGGAAAGGTCAGAGAGGCCCGGTCCCTGCGCACTGCAGTACTTTGCTCTGCCCTCAACAGGGCAGACAAAGTACGCCTGCGCCGGAGCCGCAGCATAAAGACCCGAAGAGGACGTCATGGAATGAAAATGGGAGGCTCCGGAGCAGACCGGAGACACCCATCCGACCTGACCGCACCGGGACCGCCCCTTGGTGAGTATAATCTAACGTCTTTTTCTCCTCTTTCAGGATACATCGGGGGCTTATCTACAGCATTACAGAATGCTGTAGATAAGCCCCTGATGCCGGTGAGCTTACCTCACCAGCCATTTTGGGGGTGACAGGTTCCCTTTAAAGCTCCCCCTTCTGGTCTGGAATGTGAACATGTTGCATGTTTGTGATACCTGGATGCAGTTATCCTTCTTTGCCTCCAAACATAGCATCACTCTCCCTGAGAGGAAAGCAATACTACTGTGATGACCAGGACCCTGGGGGGCCGCACATATAGTATATACCTGTACGACATCTCCTTTTGTATATAGTGCATACTTGTGTGTCATTGCCTCCTGTATATAGTATATACCTGTACGTCATCTCCTCCTTTATATAGTATATACCTGTGCATCATCTCCTCCTGTATATAGAATATACCTTTTTGTCATCGCCTCCTGTATATAATGTATACCTGTGTGTCATCTCCTCTGTATGCAGTCTATACCTGTAAGACATCTCTTCCTGCATATAGTATATACCTGTACATCATCTCCTCCTGTATATAGTGTATACTTGTGTGTCATCGCCTCCTGTATATAGTATATACCTGTATGTCATCTCCTTCTGTATATAGTATATACCTGTACGTCATCTCCTCCTGTATATAGTTTATACCTGTATGTCATCTCCTCATGTATATAGTATATACCTGTACGTCATCTCCTCCTGTATATACCTGTGTGTCATCTGCTCCTGTATATAATGAATACCTGTGTGTCATCTCCTCTGTATATAGTATATACCTGTAAGTCATCTCCTCCTGTATGTAGTATATACCTGTATGTCATCTCCCCTGTATATAGTATATACCTGTGCATCATCTCCTCCTGTATATAGTATAAACTTCTGTGCCATCTCCTCCTGTATATAATGTATACCTGTGTGCCATCTCATCTGTATACAGTATATACCTGTAAGTCATCTCCTCCTGTATATAGTATATAGCTGTAGGTCATCTCCTCCTGTATATATTGTATACCTGTACATCATCTCCTCCTGTATATAGTGTATTCTTGTGTGTCATCGCCTCCTGTATATAGTATATACCTGTATGTCATCTCCTCCTGTATATAGTATATACCTGTGTGTCATCTCCTACTGTATATAATGAATACCTGTATGTTATTTCCTTCTGTATATAGTATATACCTGTGCCTCATCTCCTCCTGTATATAGTATATACCGCTGTGTCATCACCTCCTGTATATTGTATACCTGTGTGTCATCTCCTCTGTGTACAGTATATACCAATAAGTCATCTCCTCCTGTATATAGTATATACCTGTATGTAATCTCCTCCTGCATATAGTATATACCTGTACATCATCTCTTCCTGTATATAGTATATACCAGTATGTCATCTCCTCCTGTATATAGTATATACCTGTACATCATCTCCTCCTGTATATAGTGTATACCTGTGTGTCATCTCCTCCTGTATATAATGTATACCTGTGTGTCATCACCTCTGTATACAGTATATACAGTACAGACCAAAAGTTTGGACACACCTTCTCATTTAAATATTTTTCTGTATTTTCATGACTATGAAAATTGTACATTCATACTGAAGGCATCAAAACTATAAATTAACACATATGGAATTATATACTTAACAAAAAAGCGTGAAACAACTGAAATTATGTCATATTAATTTAAAGATTTTTCTGTATTTTCATGACTATGATAATTGTACATTCACACTGAAGGCATCAAAACTATGAATTAACACATGTGGAATTATATACTTAACAAAAATGTGTGAAACAACTGAAAATATGTCTTATATTCTAGGTTCTTCAAAGTAGCCACCTTTTGCTTTGATGACTGCTTTGCACACTCTTGGCATTGTACAATTTTCATAGTCATGAAAATACAGAAAAATCTTTAAATAAAAAGGTGTGTCCAAACTTTTGGTCTGTACTGAATATATATATACAGTTGTGGCGAAAAGTATTGAAAAAACACAAAAAGAATTGTCCTAAAGCCAAATTGGATATAATTCCACACCAAACATAAAAAAGGGGATGGACAAAAGTATTGGCACTGTTGGAAAAATAATGTGATGCTTCTCTAATTTGTGTAATTAACAGCACCTGTAACTTACCTGTGGCACCTAACAGGTGTTGGCAATAACTAAATCACACTTGCAGCCAGTTGACATGGATTAAAGTTGACTCAACCTCTGTCCTGTGTCCTTGTGTGTACCACATTGAGTATGGAGAAAAGAAAGACCAAAGAACTGTCTGAGGAGTTGAGAAACCAAATTGTGAGGAAGCATGAGCAATCTCAAGGCTACAAGTCCATCTCCAAATACCTGAATGTTCCTGTGTCTACTGTGCGCAGTGTCATCAAGAAGTTTAAAGCCCATGGTACTGTGGCTAACCTCCCTAGATGTGGACGGAAAAGAAAAATTGACAAGAGATTTCAACGCAAGATTGTGCGGATGTTGGATAAAGAACCTCGACTAACATCCAAACAAGTTCAAGCTGCCCTGCAGTCCGAGGGTACAACAGTGTCAACCTGTACTATCCGTCGGCGTCTGAATGAAAAGGGACTGTATGGTAGGAGACCCAGGAAGACCCCACTTCTTACCCCAAGACATAAAAAAGCCAGGCTGGAGTTTGCCAAAACCTACCTGAAAAAGCCTGAAACGTTTTGGAAGAATGTTCTCTGGTCAGATGAGACAAAAGTAGAGCTTATTGGGCAAAGGCATCAACATAGAGTTTACAGGAGAAAAAAAGAGGCATTCAAAGAAAAGAACACGGTCCCTACAGTCAAACATGGCTGAGGTTCCCTGATGTTTTGGGGTTGCTTTGCTGCCTCTGGCACTGGACTGCTTGACCGTGTGCATTGCTTAATGAAGTCTGAAGACTACCAACAAATTTTGCAGCATAATGTAGGGCCCAGTGTGAGAAAGCTGGGTCTCACTCAGAGGTCATGGGTCTTCCAGTAGGACAATGACCCAAAACACACTTCAAAAAGCACTGGAAAATGGTTTGAGCACTGGAGACTTCTAAGGTGGCCAGCAATGAGTCCAGACCTGAATCCCATAGAACACCTGTGGAGAGATCTAAAAATGGCAGTTTGGAGAAGGCACCCTTCAAATATCAGGGACCTGGAGCAGTTTTCCAAAGAAGAATGGTCTAAAATTCCAGCAGAGCATTGTAAGAAACTCATTGATGGTTACCAGAAGCGGTTGGTCGCAGTTATTTTGGCTAAAGGTTGTGCAACCAAGTATTAGGCTGAGGGTGCCAATACTTTTGTCTGGCCCATTTTTGGAGTTTTGTGTGAAATGATCAATGTTTTGCTTTTTGCTTCATTCTCTTTTGTGTTTTTTCATTTAAGACAAATTAAATGAAGATAATAATACCAAAGAATTTGTGATTGCAATCATTTTCAGGAAGAAACTGAGCATTACCTGACAGAATTGCAGGGGTGTCAATACTTTTGGCCACAACTGTACACATATATATATATATATATATATATATACTGTATATATATATATATATATATATATATGTATATATATATATATATATGTAGACTGTATATATGTTTTCAAGAATATTTGAGGCTATGGATCCATTATATGTCCATTTTGCAAGCCAGCGAGAAAATCTCGGTATAGGGATGTCATACGGATGCCATATGGATGACACACATATTTTTTTGAGAAAAAAATCGCATCCTCGCACTGCACACGGATAACATACAGATCACTGTTGAGGAACATTTCTGCTATTCTCGTCCGTGTAAACGGTCCGATTTTTTATAGATTGTGTGTGACTCCGGCATTAGCCATTAAAAGGTATCAGCAACCACTGAGGAATCTCAATTATAAATATTTTTTTAGAAATCTGACCACTGTCACTTTATGTGGTTATAACTCTGGAATGCTTCAACGAATCCCACTGATTCTGAGATGATTTTTTGTGACATATTGTACTTTCTGAAAGTGGTAAAATTTAAAAGTTTATTTTTGAGAAAAAAAAAACGTAAATTTGGAAAACGTTTTGAAAATGTTCACAATTTTCTAAATTATTTTTTATGTTTCTAAATCAGAGCGCTATATCACACAAAATAGTTAATAAATAAAATTACCCACAAGTCTACTTTACATTAGCAAATTTTTTAAACATAATTTTTATGTTATGAGTAGTGATGAGCGAGTATACTCATATACTAGTTGCTCGGGTTTTCCTGAGAATGCTCAGGTGGTCTCCGAGTACTTGTGACTGCTCAGAGATTTAGTTTTTGTTTAAGCAGCTGCATGATTTACAGCTGCCAGCCAGCCTGAGTGCATGAGGGGTTTGCCTGGTTCCTAGGGAATCCACACATGTAATTAAGCTGTCTAGTAGCCGGAAATTATGCAGCTGTGGCAATGAAAACTAAATCTCCAAGCAGTCACAAATACTTGGAGACCACCCGAGTGTGCTCTGGAAAACCCGAGCAACGAGTATACTCGCTCATCACTAGTTATAAGTGTTAAATGTTGACCATCGATTTCTCATTTTTCCAACAAAATTTACAAAACCATTATATTAGGGACCACATCACATTTGAAGTGACATTGGGGGCCTATATGACAGAAAATTCCCTAAAGTGACAATATTCTAAAACTTGAACCCCTCCAGATGCTCAAAATCACATTCAAGAAGATATTAACCCTTCAGGTCCTTAACAGGAACTGAAGCAATGAACATTGAACATAATAATTTTCTCGCAAATTTTTCTTTGGACCCAATTTCTTTTTTCCCAGGGTATTAGGAGAAAATGGACCCCAAAAATTGTTGTGCAATTTCTCCTGAGTATGTTGATACCCCATGTGTGAAGGAAAACTACTGTTTCAGTGCACGGCAGAGCTTGGAAGGAAAGGAGCACTGTTTGATGTTTTGAACATAAAATTGGCTGGAATTGAGAGCATATGCCATCACATTTGAAGAGCCCCTGTGTTCTGTCCTTCTAACAGGACAGGGGTTCGTTTCAAGCATTAAAAGGTTAACTATTATCATAGTTTGGTTTTTGCTGTGTTATAGCACCACCCAGTGGTGGATAAATTTATTACCTGTGTTTTTCTTAGTAATTATTAGCGTGTTGCATTCTGGGTTGCACCAAAGCATCATGGGATAGGGGAATCCCCCATTTTCTCTGTGTATTTTCCTGTACACTCGTGTTAATCTGCTGTGTTGGAACTACTTCACTTACTTGCCACTCCGGTTAAGTTTATCCGGTAAGATTGTTACCCTGTTCTTGCCATATAGTGTTCTACTGAATGTGATTATTGCATAGCAGCTAGTACTTAGGAAATCTATTACCAGTCACTTGCTGTATGTAGTTATATGTAGAAGTTGCATCATCCTGTATACTTTTCTATTAGTTGTAAAGTATCAGCTGTATTGTTATTTGGCTCAATACTTACACGTATCATTTATATTCTTATAGTTTTAATGCATTTCAATACCTGTTACCAATAAACAAGTTAGACTACAGAGAACAGTCTGCTTATTTTGGAAGACAGAAGTGGTTTATGCTGTATGTTGGATCACACACCGTATCAGCGTGTATGAAGACAGAACAGTAAAACGGATGCTAGACGCCGGTGATGACAGTAAAGGAGGCTAGATGCCAGCGATAGCAAATACCACTTATGCAGCCGCTTGTACCACACCACACTGCCTGCAGATACCGCAGCGGCCACCATACAGTCACAAGTACCAAGAGTGCAGCCCACCAAGCACGACACGTCTCAGTCCGTGCTGAAGTCATTCCTGCCCGCTCTGAGATGTCCTACAGCCTGCAAACGGACACAAAATGTCTGCGAGTCGAGCATCTTCACTCAGGACGAGGTCCCAAACAAGCCGCTCTAGCAAGTCTTCCTCGAAAAGGTCTGTCACCCTCGCTCGAGCAGAAGCTGAGGCAGCGAAAGTAAGATCCTCCTTCGCTGCACAAGAGATGCAGTTAAAGTTAAGACAAGCGGAGCAAGAAGCAGAAAGAGCTCGCCTGCAAGCAGATAGAGAAGCAGAAAGAGCCTGCCAAGAAGCAGAAAGAGCCCGCCTGCAAGCAGAGCAAGAAGCAGAAAGAGCACGCCAAGAAGCAGAAAGAGCTCGCCTGCAAGCAGATAGAGAAGCAGAAAGAGCCTGCCAAGAAGCAGAAAGAGCCTGCCTGCAAGCAGAGCAAGAAGCAGAAAGAGCCTGCCTGCAAGCAGATAGAGACGCAGATACAGCACACCTGCGAGCAACCTTAGAAAGGCTTTCTGCTGCAAAAGAAGCAGCAGCCGCAATAGCCAAAGCTGAGTTCTTAGAAGCCGTGGAGTTTCCTGAATCTGAGCGTGACAGCGACGTACGTGGTCCAGACCTTGATCGCCAGGACCCTGCTCAACGTGTCTCAGAATATGTTCACCAACCAGCCTATACAGATTACCAGAGATCTTTCCTCCAAACACCATACTGGAAGCAGGAAGGTATACTGCGAAATGACGTCGACCACCAATACCGTCCTACAGAACAGAAGGTACGGCCTCCTCCCAGACTGACAGGGACACCCTTCGCTTCGGAACGGTTTTATACAGACTTTCCTAAGCCAGAAGCTCCTACCAGGTATGAGGATGCACCACACACACCGCATGACAACAGCACACCAGCTCACGTTGGCACTGACTCAGCCACTATGAACTTTGCAAGGTCCTTTACCCGCCGGAAGCTGGTGACCAAGGGACTTGTAAAGTTCACTGATCAAGCTGAAAGCTACAGAGCATGGCGAGCCTCTTTCCAGAATGCCATCAGAGACTTGCATCTTTCCAGTAGTGAAGAGTTAGATCTACTGGTTAAGTGGCTTGGGAGCGAGTCAGCCGAACACGCCAAAAGAATCAGGAACATTAACATAAAGTACCCACACACAGGACTTCGTATGGTGTGGGAGAGACTCGAAGAATGTTATGGGTCAATAGAAGCTATAGAAAACGCTTTGTATAAAAGAATTGATGACTTCTCCAAGATAGCAAATAAGGGTTATCAAAAGCTCAGGGAACTGAGCGACTTGTTAATGGAGGTACATGCTGCTCAGGCAGAAGGTGACCTACCAGGGTTGGCATTCCTGGACACTGCCAGGGGTGTCAACCCGATTGTCCAAAAGCTCCCTTACAACTTACAAGAAAAGTGGGTCAGTCATGGGTCCCGTTACAAACAGGCTCATAAGGTACCATTTCCTCCTTTCAGGGTGTTTGTAGACTTTGTTGCTCAGCAAGCTAAAGTTAGAAATGACCCCAGTTTCGATTTCACTATGTCATGTACCACTGCCTCCGGTGTAAAACCCAGTAAAACACCAGTGGCAGTCCACAAAACTAATGTTACCTCCACAGGTTTTCCTTACAGGGCAAGTAAGTCCTCTGCAGAAGAGGACAAACCGCAGGATCTCAGCAAACACTGCCCCCTACACAAGAAACCTCATCCTCTACTAAAATGTAGAGCCTTCAGGGAGAAGTCTCTAGAAGACCGTAAGAGTTTCCTAAAGGAAAACAAGATATGCTTCAGATGCTGCGCGGCGACCTCACACTTCGCCAAGAACTGTGAAACCAGTGTGAAATGCACAGAATGTAGTAGTGTGGAGCACAACACGGCCTTACATCCTGGACCACCCTCAGGGGTATCGTCACGAGTAGAAGAGTCTGCCGAAAAACAGATGAACACTGACATGGACACCCCAGTGGTCACTTCTCAGTGTACAGAGATCTGCAAGGAACTCGTAGCAGGAAGATCCTGCTCAAAGATCTGTCTTGTCAGAGTATTCCCAGCGAGCCAACGGGATAAGGCAATCAAGGTATACGCAATCTTGGACGATCAGAGCAACAGGTCTCTAGCTAAGTCCTTTCTCTTCGACACCTTCATCATTGCTGGCCCCGGCTCTCCGTACTCCTTGAAGACATGTGCAGGTACTGTCGAGACGGCGGGGAGAAAAGCGACCGGATTCAAAGTAGAGTCTATAGATGGTCAAACCTGCTTATCCTTGCCATCAATACTGGAGTGCAACCAGATTCCCGACAACAGGTCTGAGATACCTACACCTGAGGTAGCAGCTCATCACACCCACTTGAGATGTATAGCTCACCTGATACCGGAGCTTGACCAAGGAGCTCCTATCGTCTTACTCCTCGGAAGAGACATATTACGGGTCCACAAGGCTAGAGGACAGATTAACGGCCCACAAAACGCCCCATATGCTCAGAGACTTGACCTAGGATGGGTCATTGTGGGAGACGTCTGTTTGGGTGGAGCACACAGGCCGACTTCAGTCAACAGCATGCTCACCAATACCCTCGAGAATGGACGTCCATCTCTCTTCCAGCCATGTGAGAGCAGTTTCCTGATTAAAGAATTGCCACACCACACCCCTCCACCTTGTCCGTTAGCTGATCCTTCCTGTGAAGACCATGCATGCGACGATGAGCAAGATCATATAGGGTGCACAGTTTTCCACAGGACAAGAGAAGACAACCAGGTAGCAACGTCCATAGAGGACAGACTGTTCTTGGACATCATGGAGCGAGAGATAGTAAGAGATGAATCAAAGAGTTGGGTCGCACCTTTACCATTCAAACCACGGAGGCAACGCTTACCCAACAACTGAGAACTTGTCTACAGTCATTTTGTCTCCCTTACACGCAAACTGCAGAAGGCACCAGAAACAAAAGAACACTTCTTTACCTTCATGGAGAGAATATTCCAGAGTGGCCACGCGGAAATTGCACCTGTACTTCAAGATTCCGAGGAATGTTGGTACTTACCTATTTTCGGCGTGTATCATCCGAAGAAACCAGGTCAGATAAGTATGGTATTTGACTCAAGTGCCAGATACGAAGGTGTTTCTTTAGATGACGTCTTCCTGTCTTGTCCAGACCTCAACAACAGACTTCTGGGAGTACTTCTTCGTTTCCGCAAAGATGCAGTAGCATTTATGGCCGACATACAACAGATGTTTCACTGCTTCCTTGTTAAAAAAGAACACAGAAACTAATTGAGGTTCTTCTGGTACCGCGATAATGACCCCTACAAGGACACCGTGGAATATCGTATGAAGGTACACATCTTTGGGAACAGCCCTTCCCCTGCTGTCGCTATCTATGGTCTTAGACATTCAGCCAGAGAGGGTAAAGCAAAGTATGGATTGGATGTAAGATCGTTTGTGGAAAAGGATTTCTACGTAGATGACTGCCTGAAATCCACACCCACAGATGAGTCGGCAGTCAGTCTCCTGAAAAGGTCACATGAAATGCTCGCTTCATCCAATTTGAGGTTGCACAAAATTGCTTCCAACAGCCAAAAACTAATTGCAGCCTTTCCCTCTCAAGATTACTCAACCAATTTAAAAGACTTGGATTTAAGCACGGACTCCCTTCCCATGCAGCGGAGCCTGGGTTTACTCTGGGATTTGAAAAAGGATGCATTCACCTTCCAGATCAGTGAAGAAGAGAAACCCTTCACGCGTAGAGGCGTCCTGTCCGTGGTAAACAGCTTGTACGATCCTCTGGGATTTGTAACCCCTGTAACTATCCAAGGTAAAATGATGTTGAGAGACTTCACCCAAGAGACATCCGATTGGGATGATCCGCTTCCCAGCGAGAAAAGAGACTTGTGGGTAAGATGGAAGAACTCTTTAGAAGCCTTGTCAAGTCTCTACGTGGCACAACCATATGCTTCTGTGCCATCAACAAAAATCAAGATGCACAGGCTTTGTATCTTCTGCGATGCCTCAACCAAAACAATTGCAGCAGTGGCGTATTTGAAAACTACTGACATCAATGAACAGTGCCACGTAAGGCTTGTTATGAGCCGGACAAAACTGGCCCCACTCCGTGAACACACAGTACCCAGACTGGAACTCTGTGCAGCTGTGCTAGCAGTAGAGTTAGCTGAGCTTATCTCGACAGAGATGGACCTGGAGGTCAAGGAAGTCGAGTTCTACACTGACAGCAAGGTAGTGCTGGGGTACATTTGCAATGAAACTCGTCGCTTTTATGTCTATGTCAGCAATCGGGTGCTAAGGATCAGGAGATCCACCGACCCTAAACAGTAGCACTATGTGTCCACGCACCACAATCCGGTGGACCACGCAACCAGATCCGTTGAAGCAAGACACCTTAAGGACACAACCTGGTTTACTGGCCCTACATTCTTATACTGTTCGACGCCATACGTGGACGAGTCAAACATCTTTGAACTGGTAGATCCAGAGGCAGATGAGGAAATCCACCCTCAGGTATCCGTTCTACGTATGGTGACTAAAGACAATCACCTTAAATCCCACCGTTTCAACAGGTTCTCAACTTGGAATTTGCTTGTTCGTGCCCTTGTTCGTTTAATTCCTCAGACCAGTTGCGGAACTTGTCTTACCGTTTTCGCCAAAAGAGCTGTGTGTGGCATCGGTTGATGCCAAGCGGGGAGTGTTCTGTCCTTCTAACAGGACAGGGGTTCATTTCAAGCATTAAAAGGTTAACTATTATCATAGTTTGGTTTTTGCTGTGTTATAGCACCACCCAGTGGTGGATAAATTTATTACCTGTGTTTTTCTTAGTAATTATTAGAGTGTTGCATTCTGGGTTGCACCAAAGCATCATGGGATAGGGGAATCCCCCATTTTCTCTGTGTATTTTCCTGTACACTCGTGTTAATCTGCTGTGTTGGAACTACTTCACTTACTTGCCACCCCGGTTAAGTTTATCCGGTAAGATTGTTACCCTGTTCTTGCCATATAGTGTTCTACTGAATGTGATTATTGCATAGCAGCTAGTACTTAGGAAATCTATTACCAGTCACTTGCTGTATGTAGTTATATGTAGAAGTTGCATCATCCTGTATACTTTTCTATTAGTTGTAAAGTATCAGCTGTATTGTTATTTGGCTCAATACTTATACGTATCATTTATATTCTTATAGTTTTACCGCATTTCAATATCTGTTACCAATAAACAAGTTAGACTACAGAGAACAGTCTGCTTATTTTGGAAGACAGAAGTGGTTTATGCTGTATGTGGGATCACACACCGTATCAACGTGTATGAAGACAGAACACCCTGATATGCCTAAACAATGGAAACCCCTCACAAGTGACCACGTTTTTTAAACTAGACCCCTGAAGGGACTTATTTAGATGTTTTGTGAGCACCCTGAACCCCCAGGTGATTCACATAAGTTTATAGAGTAGAGCCGTTAAAATGCAATATTTGATTTTTTCCACAAAAATCATCTTTTAGTCCCAAATATTTTATTTTACTAAAAGTAGCAGGAGAAAATGGACCACAAAAATTGTTATGCAATTTCTCCTGAATACTCCGATACCCCATGTGTGGGCACATGGCAGGGCTCAGCAGGGAAGGAGCAATGTTTCATGTTTTGAACACAAAATTGGCTGGAATCAAGAGCATATGCCATCACATTTTAAGAGCCCCTGATATGCCTAAACAATGAAAACCCCTCACAAGTGACCACGTTTTCTAAATTAGACCCCAGTTTATCTAGATGTTTTGTGAGCACCCTGAACCCCCAGGTGATTCACATAAGTTTATAAAGTAGAGCCGTTAAAATTAAATATCACATTTTTTCCACAAAAATCATCTTTTAGCCCCAAATATTTTATTGTAACAAAAGTAGCAGGAGAAAATGGACCACAAAAATTGTTGCACAATTTCTCCTGAATACGCCGATACCCCATGTGTGGGCACATGGCAGGGCTCAGAAGGGAAGGAGCATGTTTCATGTTTAGAACGCAAAATTGGCTGGAATCGAGAGTGGATGCCATGTCACTTTTGGAGGGCCCCTGATGTGCCTAAATAGTGTAAACCCCCACAAGTGATACCATTTTGGAATCTAGACCACCTCAAGGAACTTATCTAGATGTGTGGTGAGCATCTTGAACCACCAGGTGCTTTAAGACAGAAAATAAGAAAAATCATATTTTTCCCACAAAATTTTTCTTTAACACCAAATTGTTTATTTTCTCAAGGGTAACAGGAGAAAATGGACCCCAAAATTTGCTGTTCAATCTCTCGAGTGTGCCAATCCCCCATGTATGGAAGAAAACTACTTTTGAGGCATAGTGAAAAGCTCAAAAGGGAAGGAGCGCCATATTATAATGCAGATTTTACTATTATGGTTTGACGGTGCGATCCCCTGAGGTGCCATAACAGCAAAGCTCCTCATAAATTGCCCCCATTTGACAAAATACACCTCTTGATGAATTAATCCAGGGGTGCAGTGATCATATTGACACCACCGGTGGGTCACAAAATTTTATACTATTGGGCAATGAAGAAAAAATAATTACATTTTTACCACAAAAATTTAGTTTTAGCCTCAGATTTTACATTTTCACACAAGAAGTGGGTACAATTGGCACCAATTTGTCCCACAATTTCTGCTGAATGCAAAAATACCCCATATGTGGCTGTACAATACTGCTTCACCATGCAAAGAGTCTTGGGAGCAACAGAGCTCTAGTTTCCTCCTGGAGCACAAATTTTTGCTAGAATAGTTTGCAAACTCCATATACAGAGCCCCTAAGTGCTAGAGAGCAGAATTCTCCCCTCATGTGAACTCATTTTGGAAATTATACCCCTGCTAAATGTGAACTCTAAACGTGGTTTATGCAAAGAAGGGAGGGGGGCATTTGGATTTGGGAGCGCGGAATTAGCTGAGTTTCTTTTGGGGGCAAGGACCCAATTTGCTTTTCCATTTGCCTTTGTGCTACCAGTAACGCAGAAGCCCCCTATATTTCCATTGATAGATGACAGACCTGAGTGGGGACTTGCTTTTTTTGTGCATTGAGTTGAAACTTTTATTGGTAACAATTTACATAACGTTTGGGATCACATTTATCTGTTGCTCTAAGCTGGGCACTTCCATTGGGGCTTCCATCTAAATCTCTGAGTGACGTGAAAGATGAAACCCCGAAAGAGACCTATTCACTATAATGAGTCATCAGAGTTACTCTGGACTCTGTCTGGCCTCTGTTCAGTGTTGTCTTTCCTTTCATAGGTGCACAAAACTATGGTGGACTACATTTTTATGCACGCCTAAAAACACAGACATCGCCGGATCACAGGTCCTACGGCATCCACAGTGATTCCATCTGCTTCATTATAGGAAATATTCCACCGGCAACTCTGTTTGAATCCCATATTTCAGAGATTTACATGGTAACCCCGGTGTAAGGGCTCAGTGCAGAGCGCAGGATAAATGCGCAGTGGGCCTTACTGCGATCTTTGGGAGGCAGAAAGATCAAATCCACAGCAGATGAAGAATTAGTTTCATTTATTTCTTACGCCATTCCGCATGCGGTATAAGTGATTAGGCAACTTTATTCTTCAGGTCGGTGCGATTACAGTGATACCAGAGTTATATCCTTTTTTATGTTTGGCTTCTGTCTCACACTAAGAGACCCCTTTTTTTTGCAAGAAGAAGTTTTTGCATCACCATATTTTGAGTGCTACAATTTTACCATATTTTGGCTAACATAGTCATGCAAGGGCTTGTTTTTTGCTGGACAATTTGATGTTTTTATTGGTTGTATTATCAGTCATATGACTTTTTTTATCGCTTTCTATTCCGATTTTTGTGGAGGTAGAAAGAGCAAAAACCAGCAATTCAGGATTTTTTTCTCTCGTTTTGTGTGTTTGGTAAAATTGATAAGGCCGCTTTATTCTTTGGGTCAGCACTATTACAGCGATGCCCCATTTAGATCTTTTTTATGTTTTGGCGCTTTTATACAATAAAAACTTTTATAGAAAAAATAATTATTTTTGTATTGATTTATTC
Source organism: Ranitomeya variabilis (assembly GCF_051348905.1). Lineage (NCBI taxonomy): Eukaryota > Metazoa > Chordata > Amphibia > Anura > Dendrobatidae > Ranitomeya > Ranitomeya variabilis. Next base: position 232,139,913 of record NC_135237.1, read on the forward strand.
TGAGAGCTATCCTTTTTTTATTTTTCTTCTGATTGAGCTGCATGGTGGCTTGTTTTTTGCAGGACAAGATGGCATTTTCAGTGATAATATTTTTATTCACATTTGTCTTTTTGATCGCATTTTATTCCACTTTTTCCAAGCGATATGATGATAAAGCATCGTTTGTTGGTTTTTTCTGGGGTTTTTTTGGCCTTCACTGAAGGGGTTAGCTAGTGTGACACTTTTATAGATCGGATTGTTCCGTAGGCGGCGATACCAAACGTGTACTTTTTTTTTTTACACAAAAATGTGTATTTATTAGTGGCTTTTTAAAATTATTAACATTATTTTGTAATTTTGTTTTACACATTTTTAGTTTTTTTATTAACTTTTTTACCTTGTCCCTTTATGCCTTTATGTGACTTTTTTGTACTATATGGAAGGTATAATGCACTGCAATGCACTAGCATTGCACTGCATTATACCTATACTGAAAGCTTCTGACACCATGCTGTGAGCATGGTTTCAGAAGCTTTCTGTAGCTTTGTGATCCAGAGGTCGTCATGATGTCACCGGCTCACCAAGGCAACGACCTGGCATGGGGGCACCGATCTGAAGGTAAAGAGAGCTTCCATCCCTCTGCCTCCCTCCTGAATGTTGCAATCAAGCCCAATCGCAGCATTTAGGGGGTTAACAGCCAGGGGAAGCTCTGACACTGCTCCTGGCTGTTAGGGCAGAAGCTCAACTACTAGCAGAGATGAGCTGCTGCACTGATCAGGCAGGAGGTGCTAATATTTCAGCATCTTCTGCACGATCATGCTTTAATCAGTCAGACTGACTGACCGATCATGGTGATATGGGTGCGGGAACCGACAGCATGGGTCCCTGCACCTCTTCCTTTGCTTCTCAACTGCTAAAGACAGCTGTCGGCACTGAACTGTCACTGCATGTTTAAAAGGTCACCCCCATGGATCACCCTCAACAGGAAATCTGTCCTCAATTCAAAGGAAACTTTTTAGATATACAAGTTACACAATCTATCACCAGATGGACTGAACAAAATGCTAGAGTAAGTGTAAGGGTATGTGTCCACGTTCAGGATTGCATCAGGATTTGGTCAGGATTTTCCATCAGTATTTGTAAGCCAAAACCAGGAGTGGAACAATTAGAGGAAAAGTATAATAGAAACATATGCACCACTTCTGCACTCCTGGTTTTGGCTTACAAATACTGATGGAAAATCCTGACCAAATCCTGATGCAATCCTGAACGTGGACACATACCCTAAGGCTGGAGTCACACTTAACGTATGACTAGTGATGAGCGAGTATACTCATTGCTCGAGTTTTCCAGAGCACGCTCGGGTAGTGTTGAGCATTCCGATACCGCAAGTATCGGGTATCGGCCGATATTTGCGGTATCGGAATTCTGATACCGAGTTCCGATATTTTCCGTATATCGGATACTGGAATCGGAAGTTCCCAGAATCCAAACTGCCCGAATTCAGCCAATGAGGACTGATTAGAAGTGTGGGCACATCCTGTTCTGCATGGTGGGCATGTAACTACTGGCATGGCTGTGATTGGCTTCTGAAATGATATGCTGCAGTTTAAAAGTCACTGCCGCCATTTTGGTCTCACTCTGCTGTGAATTCAGTTAGGGACAGGACGCTGTGTTCTGACTGAGGGCCAGTTTAGAGATAGTGATTTGCTTCATTGTGCTTTACCCAGGCTAATTTAGCAACCGCTGTGTGAGAACCTTGCTTTTGCCTTGCAGCGCTGTTAACAGCTGTCTGCAAGGTCTCTGTGTGAGTGCACATCGCTCTGTAGTCTGTGTGCAGCCACAGCCGGTTGTATTCAGCTCAGGGTGCGTCACTGCCTCATACGATTCTATCCATTGTCCTTTTTTTCTATTAGTGCAGCCTGCTGCACTTTTTTTAAAACATTTCCTATTAGTGGCTTTCCACCCGTGTCCAGCTAAATTGTGGAAAAACACTACATAGGATTACATTGAGGAGCTTTTTTTGGCCTTGCAGAGCCGTTTACGGCTGTCTGCACGGTCTCTGTGTGAATGCACATCGCTCTGTAGTCAATTCTGCAAAAAAAAAAAAAATAATAATAAAGTTCACCAAGCACACCACTTTACAGTTGTGTAGGCCACATTAGCTCATATTAAAGTCTAGTCCACACTTTAGAAAATTAGTGTTTCTTATACCTGTTAGGAGCTGTTCAGGAATAAGCACACTAAGCCCTTAGTACTTTTCTGCTTATCTTTATCAGTCAACCAAGATGAAGAGGGCAGGGAGTAAGGCACATGGGCATGGGCGCGGAGCAGGGAGAGGACATGGGGATTCTGTGCCTGCTGCGGGCACCGGTGACTCATCATCACCCAGTTTCAGCAGGGAACAGTCCTTCATGCGCAGCTTTGTAGGAGATCGCCGTACACCGCTGCTGCGTGAAGAACAAATTGAAGCCGTTGTCGGATGGATGGCTGCTAACGCATCAACTTCAATTAGTGCCACATCTTCTCAGGCACAGAGCACTGGAGAGCACCCATCTGTCTCTTCACCACCTGCCAAATTGCCCAGGCAGTCAGAGAGCCCAGGACAGGAGCCATCTCTACTTCTGTTCTCTGAATCTCTTGGCTTGGAAACAGGGGGCCAGCCAAGCAGCATTGGAGAAATGGAAGAAGAGGCAGTGTGCAGTGATGCCCAACAGCTTTGTCTCTCTGACTCTGAAGAGGCGGGTGGGCCAGTGCCTCCGGTCACCACACCACAGTACGCATCTGATGATGAGACTCAGGTGCCACTTTCTGGTGCGTACTGTGCTGCCGAGACTACCCAGGAGGACCAGTTGGTGGCAGAGGGTAGTGTAGATGAAGAGGTCCTTGACCCATCGTGGTGTGAGGTACAGGAAGGTGGTGGGAGCAGCTTTGAGGAAGAGATTCCCCGAATGGGCCAAAGAGGGAGAGGGAGGGGGAAGACTGCGGTTCCTGTAGCCTCCATTTCGGCACCCGTTAGGAGCACGCCTCTTTCAAAAGCCAAAACGGGCGCTCCCAAGACTTGCAGTGCCTGGTTCTTTTTTGACACAGTTGCAGATGATATTTGCTTTGTCAAATGCAAGGTGTGTCATCAGAAAGTCAAAAGAGGGAAAAATGTCAGCAACCTCAATACCAAAAATATGTGGAAACATGTGCGGACCAAGCACGCGGTGGAGTTACAAAAACATGCTGAAGACCTAGGCCAACCAACAGCGGCACCTACCACCTCTTCAGCTTGTTTTGTTGCCTCTTCTTCCAGCTCACACACAGCTGGTTCAGCTTCCTCACAGGATCGCCATGGAAGAACCTCTGGCACTGTTGTCCAGAGACCCACTGTAATTCCACCCACAGCACCACGTTCCCAGTCATCCTCACACTCCCAGCCCAGTCTACAGCCATCGGTAGCACAGGCATGGGAGAAAAGGTGGCCATTCTCGGCAAACCACCCCAGAGCACAGGCTCTGAATGCTGGCATTGCAAAACTACTGTCCCTTGAAATGCTGTCATTCAGGCTGGTGGAGACTGACAGCTTCCATAACTTGATGGCATTGGCAGTCCCACAATACAATGTGCCCAGCCGCTTTTATTTCAGCAGTCAAGCCGTCCCTGCCCTGCACAAGCATGTGGAGGGACACATAAAACATGAGACACTGAACGCCGTCAGTAGCAAGGTCCACCTCACCACCGAGGAGTGGACCAGTCACCATGGACAGGGGCGATACCTTTCCCTCACTGCCCATTGGGTTAATGTTGTTGAGCCGGGTACAGATCATGCGAGTGGCGCAGGACGTGTTCTTCCAACTCCAAGGATTGCAGGAATCCAGTCTGTACGCATTGACTCCTCCTCATACAGAAGTTCCTCAGAATCATCGCTGCAGGAGCTGTCACAGTCCACCTCCACATGGACCCGTGAATGTTTACCTCTTACGACCGTCATGAGCACAGCTGTGGCGAAACGTCAACAGGCTGTCTTGAAATTAATTTCTTTGGGGAATCGAAGCCACACAGTGCAGGAGCTCTGGAATGCCATCAAGCAGGAGAGCGACGTGTGGTTTGTGCCAGTGAATCTCCAGCCAGGCATGGTAGTGTGTGACAATGGTCGAAATCTGGTGGCAGCTCTGGCCCTAGGCAACCTCACTCACATCCCATGTCTAGCAGATGTGCTCAACTTGGTCATGCAGAGTTTTTTGAGGGACTATCCGGATCTTGATGCACTGCTGCACAAGGTCTGCCTAGAGTATTCTCACTTGCGGCGTTCCAGCATGGCAAGATCGTGCATTGCAGCTCTGCAGCGCCGATTCCGCCATCCAGAACATCGCATCATATGTGACCTACCCACCATGTGGAATTCCACGTTACATATGTTGGAGCGGTTGTGTGAGCAGCAGCCAGCAGTAATAGAGTACCAACTGCATCAGGCGCAAAGAAGTCGCACTCCGTGGCGTTCAGACTTCACAACCACTGAGTGGGCCACTATGAAGGACGTCTGCCAGGTTTTGCATTCATTCGATGATTCCACGCAGATGGCGAGTGCAGATGATGCACTAGTCAGCATGACTGTCCCCCTTATCTGCCTGCTTCAACAAACACTGCAAGCGCTAAGGGATGATGTTGTGGAAGAGGTGGAGGATGAGGAGTCACCAATTCCATCAGCTTCTGGACAGTCAGCGCTACGTGGTTCCTCACAAAGGTCTAGGCAGGGGACACTTTGTGAGGAGGATGAGGAGGAGTCAATGGAGGAGGAAGACATCAGTCCAGAGGAGGGAGTTACACAATTCTCCAGTAGTCAGTGTGTAGAGCGAGGGTGGGGTGATGCAGAGCAGGCAGAGATCACGCCTCAAGCAGGGGACAGCGTTTCTTGGCCAGTTGGCAGTCTGCAGCACATGGCTGATTACATGCTGCAGTGCCTGAGTTTTGTGTGCCCGCCACACATGTCTACACCATCACAGACGGCTCCAGTCAGCAGGAGGCAACGTTTCCGTCAGATGGTGACAGACTACATGTCTTGCCCTCTTACTGTACTCCCAGGCGGCTCTTCCCCCTTCAAATTTTGGGTCTCTAAGCTGGATACATGGCCAGAGCTAAGCCAGTATGCATTGGAGGTGCTGGCTTGCCCTGCTGCTAGTGTATTATAGGAACGCGTCTTTAGTGCCGCAGGTGGTGTACTAACAGACCGTCGCATGCGACTATCCTCCGATAACATTGACCTGCTTACTTTTCTGAAAATGAACAAGGCCTGGAACTCGCAGGAATTTGCCACTCCTCCTCCAGATTAAATAATTGGTTGGCTACAGTATCCAGGCCTCCTGTTGCGTTCATGTTTCTACCACCTGAACTGTAATCCCTGGGCTCCAACACCGCCAGTTGATGCTCAGAAGTGCAGGCTGCACAGTCAAAACACATGACCCAGTGTTATTGGGTTTCAGTAACGTCAGCTAATCCCCAGCCGTGTAGCCGGCAATGTGTCCTGCGACCGCCATGCTGACACAACTACTGAAATTTAAGGGAACCTGTCCCCCCCAGGCGTTTGTTACTGAAAGAGCCACCTTATGCAGCAGTAATGCTGCACAAGGAAAAGGTAACTCTTTTAGTTTAGCTCCTTGCACAACCAGAGCTTAACACTTATAAAATGTGTCCCCTCATACCGTGAGACCATCCCGGAGGTGGGACTTTCCTTCGTAATGGGACGCAGCACAGCCGTCATTCCTACCCCCTTGGTGCCGTGCGCCGCCTCCTCAGCGTTGTTTGAATCTGTCCCGTAGCCAGAGCTGTTATGTTATCCCTTGGCCATGCGCACTTACCGCCGCCCGTCTTCTGATATCATTTGTTGTCAGGCTACCTGCGCCTGTGCGGCCGCGCTGCCCGAGATTCCGCCTCGCAGTCTCTTCTGATTTAATCACACTGCGGGCCTCGGATCCATGGGCATGTGCAGTGCATATCTTCACCTCAGGCTCTCACTCATCTCCCTCCTCCTTCTTCAGACTGTACGCCGTCAGCTGATCCCTAATAGCATGCCAGGGCCATGACGCCGCATAGTCTGAAGAAGCCGGAAGGAGGGGAGTGAGAGGCAAAGATATGCACTGCACATGCCCATGGATCCCAGGCCCGCAGTGTTATTACATTAGATGACACTGCGAGGTGGGATCTCGGGCAGCGTGGCTGCACAGGCGCAGCCAGCCTGACAACAAATGATGTCAGAAGATGGGCAGTGCTAAATGCACATGGCCAAGGGATAACTGTCATGATCTCAATGGCAAGAGATCATAGCATCAGCATATATAGGAACTAGCTCTTGGAAGATGGAAACTGAGCTGACCATGAACTAAACCTAACGCACAACTAGCAGTGGCCGGGTAGCATGCCTACGTTGATTCTAGATGCCCAGCACCAGCCGGAGGACTAAATAAAGCTAGCAGAGGAAAATATTAGTCCTAGCTCACCTCTAGAGAAATACCCCGAAAGGAGACAGAGGCCCCCCACATGTATTGGCGGTGAATCAAGATGAAATAACAAACGTAGTATGAAAATAGGTTTAGCAAATTTGAGGTCCACTTACTACATAGCAGAAGACAGAAAGGACACTTTCATGGTCAGCTAAAAACCCTATCAAAACACCATCCAGAAATTACTTTAAAACTCTGGCATTAACTCATAACACCAGAGTGGCAATTCCTGTTCACAAGAGCTTTCCAGACACAGTAACGAAACTACAGCTGTGAACTGGAACAAAAATGCAAAAACAAACATGGACAAGAGTCCAACTTATCTAGTAGTTGTCTAGGAGCAGGAACAAGCACAGAGAGGCTTCTGATAACATTGTTGACCGGCAAGCAACTAACAGAGCAGCAAGGTTATATAGCGACTCCCACATCTTGATGGGAACAGGTGAACAGAGAAGATGAAGACACCAGTTCAATTCCACCAGTAGCCACCGGGGGAGCCCAGAATCCAAATTCACAACAGTACCCCCCCCTCAAGGAGGGGGCACCGAACCCTCACCCGAACCACCAGGGCGATCAGGATGGGCCCTATGAAAGGCACGAACCAGATCAGAGGCATGAACATCAGATGCATTCACCCAAGAATTATCCTCCTGGCCGTATCCCTTCCACTTGACCAGATACTGGAGTCTCCGTCTGGAAACACGAGAGTCTAAGATTTTCTCCACAACGTACTCCAACTCACCCTCAACCAACACCGGAGCAGGAGGCTCAACGGAAGGCACAACCGGTACCTCATACCTGCGCAATAATGACCGATGAAAAACGTTATGAATAGAAAAGGATGCAGGGAGGTCCAAACGGAAGGAAACAGGGTTAAGAATCTCCAATATCTTATACGGGCCGATGAACCGAGGCTTAAACTTAGGAGAAGAGACCCTCATAGGGACAAAACGAGAAGACAACCACACCAAGTCCCCAACATGAAGACGAGGACCAACACGACGACGGCGGTTAGCAAAAAGCTGAGTCTTCTCCTGGGACAACCTCAAATTGTCCACCACCTGCCCCCAGATCTGATGCAATCTCTCCACCACAGCATCCACTCCAGGACAATCCGAAGATTCCACATGACCAGAGGAAAATCGAGGATGAAACCCCGAATTACAGAAAAACGGGGACACCAAAGTGGCCGAGCTGGCCCGATTATTGAGAGCGAACTCCGCCAATGGCAAAAAAGCAACCCAATCATCCTGGTCAGCAGACACAAAACACCTCAGATATGTCTCCAGGGTCTGATTAATCCGCTCAGTCTGGCCATTCGTCTGAGGATGGAAAGCGGACGAAAAAGATAAATCTATGCCCATCCTAGCACAGAATGCCCGCCAAAATCTAGACACGAATTGGGTCCCTCTGTCAGAAACGATATTCTCAGGAATACCATGCAAACGAACAACATTTTGAAAAAACAGAGGAACCAACTCGGAAGAAGAAGGCAACTTGGGCAGAGGAACCAAATGGACCATCTTAGAGAAACGGTCACACACCACCCAGATGACAGACATCTTCTGAGAAACAGGCAGATCTGAAATAAAATCCATCGAGATGTGCGTCCAAGGCCTCTTAGGAATAGACAAGGGCAACAACAATCCACTAGCCCGAGAACAACAAGGCTTGGCCCGAGCACAAACGTCACAAGACTGCACAAAGCCTCGCACATCTCGTGACAGGGAAGGCCACCAGAAGGACCTTGCCACCAAATCCCTGGTACCAAAAATGCCAGGATGACCTGCCAACGCAGAAGAATGAACCTCAGAGATGACTCTACTGGTCCAATCATCAGGAACAAACAGTTTATCAGGTGGGCAACGATCAGGTCTATCCGCCTGAAACTCCTGCAAGGCCCGCCGCAGGTCTGGAGAAACGGCTGACAATACCACTCCATCCTTAAGGATACCTGTGGGCTCAGAGTTACCAGGCGAGTCAGGCTCAAAACTCCTAGAAAGGGCATCCGCCATAACATTCTTAGAACCCGGTAGGTATGACACCACAAAATTAAACCGAGAGAAAAATAATGACCAGCGCGCCTGTCTAGGATTCAGGCGCCTGGCAGTCTCAAGATAAACCAAATTTTTGTGGTCAGTCAATACCACCACCTGATGTCTGGCCCCCTCAAGCCAATGGCGCCACTCCTCAAAAGCCCACTTCATGGCCAAAAGCTCCCGATTCCCAACATCATAATTCCGCTCAGCGGGCGAAAATTTACGGGAAAAGAAGGCACAAGGCCTCATCACGGAGCAGTCAGAACTTTTCTGCGACAACACTGCCCCAGCTCCGATCTCAGAAGCGTCGACCTCAACCTGAAAAGGTAGAGCAACATCAGGCTGACGCAACACAGGGGCAGAGGAAAAACGGCGCTTAAGCTCCCGAAAGGCCTCCACAGCATCAGGGGACCAATCAGCAACATCAGCACCCTTCTTAGTCAAATCGGTCAATGGCTTAGCAATATCCGAAAAACCAGCAATAAATCGACGATAAAAGTTAGCAAAGCCCAAAAATTTCTGAAGACTCTTAAGAGAAGAGGGCTGCGTCCAATCACAAATAGCTTGAACCTTGACAGGATCCATTTCAATGGAAGAGGGGGAAAAAATATATCCCAAAAAGGAAATCCTCTGTACCCCAAAAACACACTTAGAACCCTTCACACACAAAGAATTAGACCGCAAAACCTGAAAAACCCTCCTGACTTGCTGGACATGAGAGTCCCAGTCATCCGAAAAAATCAGAATATCATCCAGATACACAATCATAAATTTATCCAAATAATCGCGAAAAATATCATGCATAAAGGACTGGAAAACTGACGGAGCATTTGAAAGACCAAAAGGCATCACTAAATACTCAAAGTGGCCCTCGGGCGTATTAAATGCGGTTTTCCACTCATCCCCCTGCCTGATTCGCACCAAATTATACGCCCCACGAAGGTCAATCTTAGAGAACCACTTGGCCCCCTTTATGCGAGCAAACAAATCAGTCAGCAACGGCAATGGGTATTGATATTTAACAGTGATTTTATTCAAAAGCCGATAATCAATACATGGTCTCAAAGAGCCGTCTTTTTTTGACACGAAGAAAAAACCGGCTCCTAAGGGAGATGACGATGGACGAATATGTCCCTTTTCCAAGGACTCCTTTATATATTCACGCATAGCAGCATGTTCAGGCACAGACAGATTAAATAAACGACCCTTTGGGTATTTACTACCCGGGATTAAATCTATGGCACAATCGCACTCTCGGTGCGGAGGTAACGAATCAAGCTTGGATTCTTCAAAGACGTCACGATAGTCAGACAGGAACTCAGGAATTTCAGAGGGAATAGATGATGAAATGGAAACCACAGGTACATCCCCATGAGCCCCCTTACATCCCCAGCTCAACACAGACATAGCTTTCCAGTCGAGGACTGGGTTGTGAGATTGCAGCCAAGGCAATCCTAGCACCAAATCATCATGTAGATTATACAGCACCAGAAAGCGAATAATCTCCTGGTGATCCGGATTAATACGCATAGTTACTTGTGTCCAGTATTGTGGTTTATTATTAGCCAATGGGGTGGAGTCAATCCCCTTCAGAGGAATAGGAGTCTCCAAAGGCTCTAAATCATACCCACAGCGTTTGGCAAAGGACCAATCCATAAGACTCAAAGCGGCGCCAGAGTCGACATAGGCGTCCGTGGTAATAGATGACAAAGAGCAAATCAGGGTCACAGATAGAATAAACTTAGACGGTAAGGTGCAAATGGAAACAGATTTACCAAGCTTTTTAGTGCGCTTAGAGCATGCTGATATAACATGAGTAGAATCACCACAATAGAAACACAACCCATTCTTCCGTCTAAAATTCTGCCGCTCGCTTCGGGACAGAATTCTATCACACTGCATACTCTCTGGCGATTTCTCAGTGGACACCGCCAGATGGTGCACTGGTTTGCGCTCCCGCAAACGCCTATCGATCTGAATAGCCATTGTCATGGACTCATTCAGACCCGCAGGCACAGGGAACCCCACCATAACATCCTTAATGGCATCAGAGAGACCCTCTCTGAAAGTCGCCGCCAGGGCGCACTCATTCCACTGAGTAAGCACAGACCATTTACGGAATCTTTGGCAGTAAATTTCCGCTTCATCTTGCCCCTGAGATAGGGACATCAAAGTTTTTTCTGCCTGAAGCTCCAAATGAGGTTCGTCATAAAGCAACCCCAAGGCCAGAAAAAACGCATCCACATTGAGCAACGCAGGATCCCCTGGTGTCAATGAAAAAGCCCAGTCTTGAGGGTCGCCCCGGAGCAAGGAAATCACAATCCTGACCTGCTGTGCAGGATCTCCGGCAGAGCGAGATTTCAGGGACAAAAATAATTTGCAATTATTTCGAAAATTCTGAAACCCAGATCTATTCCCCGAGAAAAATTCCGGCAAAGGAATTCTCGGCTCAGATACAGGTGCATGACAAACAAAATCTTGCAAATTTTGTACCTTCGTGGCGAGATTATTCAAACCTGCAGTTACACTCTGAAGATCCATTGCAAACAGGTGAACACAGAGCCATTCAAAGGAGAGAAAAAAAAAAAAAAAAAAAAATTTCAGCAGACTACTTATTTCTCTCCTTTCTCAGCCAAGGATTTTAACCCTTTAGTGGGCCGGTCAAACTGTCATGATCTCAATGGCAAGAGATCATAGCATCAGCATATATAGGAACTAGCTCTTGGAAGATGGAAACTGAGCTGACCATGAACTAAACCTAACGCACAACTAGCAGTGGCCGGGTAGCATGCCTACGTTGATTCTAGATGCCCAGCACCAGCCGGAGGACTAAATAAAGCTAGCAGAGGAAAATATTAGTCCTAGCTCACCTCTAGAGAAATACCCCGAAAGGAGACAGAGGCCCCCCACATGTATTGGCGGTGAATCAAGATGAAATAACAAACGTAGTATGAAAATAGGTTTAGCAAATTTGAGGTCCACTTACTACATAGCAGAAGACAGAAAGGACACTTTCATGGTCAGCTAAAAACCCTATCAAAACACCATCCAGAAATTACTTTAAAACTCTGGCATTAACTCATAACACCAGAGTGGCAATTCCTGTTCACAAGAGCTTTCCAGACACAGTAACGAAACTACAGCTGTGAACTGGAACAAAAATGCAAAAACAAACATGGACAAGAGTCCAACTTATCTAGTAGTTGTCTAGGAGCAGGAACAAGCACAGAGAGGCTTCTGATAACATTGTTGACCGGCAAGCAACTAACAGAGCAGCAAGGTTATATAGCGACTCCCACATCTTGATGGGAACAGGTGAACAGAGAAGATGAAGACACCAGTTCAATTCCACCAGTAGCCACCGGGGGAGCCCAGAATCCAAATTCACAACAGATAACATAACAGCGCAGGCTACGGGACAGATTCAAACAACGCTGAGGAGGCGGCACACAGCACCAAGGGGGTAGGAATGACAGCTGTGCTGTGTCCCATTATGAAGTAAAGTCCCACCTCCGGGACGGTCTCACGATATCAGGGGACACATTTTATAAGTGTTTAGTTCTGCATTTGCATGCAGCATAATTAAAAGAACCACCTTTTCCTTTTGCATCCTTAGTGCTGCACAAGATGGCTCTTTCAGCTACAAACGCCTTGGGGGGGGGGTTTAAAGGGTCCCTTTCAACTTCCTCCACTCAGGCTTCGGCCTACACTCTGTTCCTCTGCTCCTACTTGATTCCCTGGGCTCCAACACCGCCAGTTGCTGCTCGTAAGTGCTGTCTGCACAGTCAACAGTTGCTCCTCTGTTATTGGAGTTCAGTAACGCCAGCTACTCCCCTGCTGTGTTGCGGCAATACCTCCAGCCTGCTGCTCCTGCTGTCCCTGGGCTCCAACACCGCCAGTTGCTGCCCGGAAGTGCTGTCTGCACAGTCAACAGTTGCTCCTCTGTTATTGGGGTTCAGTAACACCAGCTGCTCCCCTGCTGTGTTGCGGCAATACCTCCAGCCTGCTCCTCCTGCTGTCCCTGGGCTTCAACACCGCCAGTTGCTGCCCAGAAGTGCTGTCTGCACAGGCAACAGGTGCTCCTCTGTTATTGGGGTTCAGTAACGCCAGCTGCTCCCCTGCTGTGTCGTGGCAATACCTCCAGCCTGCTCCTCCTGCTGTCCCTGGGCTCCAACACCGCCAGTTGCTGCCCGGAAGTGCTGTCTGCACAGTCTACAGTTGCTCCTCTGTTATTGGGGTTCAGTAACGCCAGCTGCTCCCCTGCTGTGTCGTGGCAATACCTCCAGCCTGCTCCTCCTGCTGTCCCTGGGCTCCAACACCGCCAGTTGCTGCCCGGAAGTGCTGTCTGCACAGTCAACAGTTGCTCCTCTGTTATTGGGGTTCAGTAATGCCAGCTGCTCCCCTGCTGTGTAGCCAGCAACGTGTCCTGCAAACGCCACACAGACAAAACAGACAATAAGCTGCCTCCAGTGCAGGCTTCGGCCTACACTCTGCTCCTCCTGCAGTCCCTGGGCTCTAACACCGCCAGTTGGTGCCCGGAAATGCTGGCTGCACAGAGAAAAACACCCGCCACTGTGTCAGTGGGGTTCAGGAACGCCAGCTATTCCCCTGTTGTGTAGCCAGCAACGTGTCCTGCAAACGCCACGCAGACAAAACAGACAATAAGCTGCCTCCAGTGCAGGCTTCGGCCTACACTCTGCTCCTCTGCTCCTCCTGGTGACCCTGGGCTCTAACACCGCCAGTTGGTGCTCGGAAGTGCTGGCTGCACAGAGAAAAACACCCGCCACTGTGTCAGTGGGGTTCAGTAACACCAGCTGTTCCCCTGCTGTGTAGCCGGCAACTTGTCCTGTAAATGCCAAGCAGACACAACAGATATTAAAGTGCCTCCAGTGCAGGCTTCGGCCTACACTCTGCTCCTCCTGCTGTCCCTGGGCTCTAACACCGCCAGTTGGTGCCCGGAAATGCTGGCTGCACAGAGAAAAACACCCGCCACTGTGTCAGTGGGGTTCAGTAACACCAGCTGTTCCCCTGCTGTGTAGCCAGCAATGTGTCCTGCAAACGCCACGCAGAGAAAACAGACAATAAGCTGCCTCCAGTGCAGGCTTCGGCCTACACTCTGCTCCTCTGCTCCTCCTTGATTCCCTGGGCTCTAACATTGCCAGTTGGTGCTCGGAAGTGCTGGCTGCACAGAGAAAAACATCCGCCACTGTGTCAGTGTGGTTCAGTAACGCCAGCTGTTCCCCTGCTGTGTAGCCGGCAACGTGTCCTGCAAATGCCATGCAGACACAACAGACACTAAGCTGCCTCCAGTGCAGGCTTCGGCCTACTCTGCTCCTCCTGCTGTCCCTGGGCTCTAACACCGCCAGTTGGTGCACGGAAGTGCTGGCTGCACAGAGAAAAACACTCGCCACTGTGTCAGTGGGGTTCAGTAACGCCAGCTGTTCCCCTGCTGTGTAGCCAGCAATATGTCCTGCAAACGCCATGCAGACACAACAGATATAAGCTGCCTCCAGTGCAGGCTTCGGCCTACACTCTGCTTCTCTGCTCCTCCTGCTGACCCTGGGCTCTAACACCGCCTGGTGGAGAAAAACACTCGCCACTGTGTCAGTGGGGTTCAGTAATGTCAGCTGTTCCCCTGCTTCATAGCCGGCAACGTGTCCTGCAAACGCCACGCAGACACAACAGACAATAATCTGCCTCCAGTGTAGGCTTCGGCCTACACTCTGCTCCCCCTGCTGACCCTTGGCTCCAATACGGCTAGTTGGGGCTCTAGGAAGACAATCTTGAATAGGTCCCCCTGGTTCCAATACCATCAGCTGGTTCCGGGCAGAGCCTTTGGCTTAGGTGCCTCCTTCTGGGTATCCGAGTTCCACTAACGTCAGGTGCTCTTTGGTAGTGCTTTCTGGCACGGGTACCTCCTGCTTAGTAACCGGGTTCCAGTAATGTCAGCTGGTCCTCGGTAGTTCCATTGGCTCTTGGACCTTCGGCTACCCATCCGGGTTCCAGTACTGTCAGCTGGTTCTCGGCAGTGTCTTTTGCTCTTGTACCTTCTGCTCCCCATCCTGGTTCCAGTACTGTCAGCTGGTTCCAGGCAGAGCCATTGGCTTAGGTGCCTCCTTCTGGGTATCCGAGTTCCACCAACATCAGGTGGTCCTTGGTAGTGCTTTCTGGCACGGGTACCTCCTGCTTAGTAACTGGGTTCCAGTAACGTCAGCTGGTCCTCGGTAGTTCCATTGGCTCTTGTACCTTCGGCTACCCATCCGAGTTCCAGTAACGTCAGCTGGTCCTCGGTAGTTCCATAGGCTCTTGGACCTTCGGGTAGCCATCCGAGTTCCAGTTCCATCAGCTGGTTATTGGCATTTTCTCAGCCTTCTTGTACCTTCTGCTACATTTCCAAGTTCAAGACCCTAAAGACGACGACCCGGAAGACCGAGAAGCAGAAGAACAAGAGGCTGCAGAACAAAGAGCAGAAGAACATTAAGCATAAGACTAATCATCAGAGCAAAAGATATTATCTAAATTATAAGCAGAAGAAGACTAAGCAGTGTATGGGGGTGAGTCCGTTCCTCCTCGTGGTGCCCCTGGAAAAAGCCTGCTGCTGCAGGCCTAACTGAGCGCGGACAAATACTGTTGTAACTCTTTTGTGACAGGCAGAACGGAAGGTGTAATCTTCAAACTGTTATAGATAACAACTACAGGAATGCCTGTCACAAATAAGAATATGATGAAGAAGTAGAATATGAAGAAGAGTAATAGTTTAATAAAAACAATATGAAGAATGTAACAAAAAAAATAGGTAGAAGATGAAGAAGAAGATGAATAAGGTGAAGAAGAAGTTGATGTCAAAGATGCTGCTGCTGAGGATGATGAAGAAAGTGTTGGAGAAGTAAAAAAGAAGGTGAAGGGCATGGAAGTAGTGAAACATCAATATCTGACAAAATAAAAAAAATCTTAACATAGTCAATATCTTTGTAACTCCGAATGTCTTAAAAAAAAAATTCCTGCTATTCTATTTGATTGGGCTAAACCTATATGCCTTTAATGTCTCCGCCACCTCCCCCAATACATCCTACATTATTCTTAGTTGTTTTCCTTCATGTAGAATGAACCTACAAGGAAAGAAAGGGTTTATTTTAATTCCGATATTTTGGTCCCATTGACTTGCATTGGTACCTGGTATCGGTATCGGCGATAGCCGATATTTTTTGAATATCGGCCGCTCCAATCCGATACCGATACTTTCCGATATTGGAAGGTATCGCTCAACACTACGCTTGGGTAATCTCCGAGTATTTGTGAGTGCTCGGAGATTTAGTTTTCATTGCCTCATCTGCATGATTTACGGCTGCTGGACAGCTTGAATACATGTGGGGATTCCCTAGCAACCAGGCAACCCCCACATGTTCTCATGCTGGCTAGCAGCCATAAATCATGCAGCTGAGTCAACAAAAACGAAATCTCCGAAACTAACAAATACTCGGAGACCACCCGAGCAACGAGTATATTCGCTCACCACTACGTATGACAAATCGGTCCGAGTCTCCCTGCTGAAAGTCGCAGGAGTGTAATGCCAGTGTCATGCGAGTACAATCCGATTTCTCACACTTAGCATCCAATTGACATCCGAATGCAGTGCAATTGCTATCCAATTGCAATGCGATTTTAACATGAGCTTTTACATGCAGCAATTCTCTGTCATTTACACATCATTTTCAAAGGAAATATTCTTCAAAACACACACACATACAGCTCTGGCAAAAATTAAGAGACCAGTGCAAAATTTTCAGTTTTTCAGATTTTTCTCTTTATAGGTATATTTTTGAGTAAAATTTGAATTGTTCTTTTATTCTATAAACTACTGACAACATGTATCCGAAGTTCCAAGCAATAAATTTTGCATTTATTTTCTGAAAATGAGAAATGGTCAAAATAACAAAAAAATGCATTGCTTGCAGACCTCAAATAATACAAAAAAAAACCCCAAGTTCGTAATCATTTAGAAACAACAATATTAATGTTGTAACTCAGGAAGAGTTCAGAAATCAATATTTTGTGGAATAACCATGATTTTTATTCACAGCTTTCATTTGTCTTGGCATGCTTTCCACCAGTCTTTCACACTGCTATTGGGTGACCTTATGCCACTGCTGGTACAAAAACTTAAGCAGTTCTTCTTTGTTTGATGAATTGTGACTATCCATCTTCCTCTTGATTACATACCAGAGGTTTTCAATGGGGTTCAGGTCTGGAGATTGGGCTGGCCATGGCAGGAATTTGATATGCTGTGTGGCATGGCGCATTGTCCTGCTGGAAAAAACAGTCCTCAGAGTTGGGGAACATTGATTGATTTAGAAAGGCACTAGTGATGAGTGAATATACTCGTTGCTCTGGTTTTCCCAAGCACGCTCGGGTGGCCTCCGAATATTTGTGACTGCTTGGAGCTTTAGTTTTCCTTGCCGCAGCTGCATGATTTGCGGCTATTAGACAGTTTGATTACATGTGGGGATTCCCTAGCAACCAGGCAATCCCCACATGTACTCAGGCTGGCTGGCAGCTGTAAATCATGCAGCTGCAGCAACAAAAACGAAATCTCCGAGCAGTCACAAATTCTCAGAGACCACCCGAGAGTGATAGGGTAAACCCGAGCAACGAGTATACTGACTCATCACTAAAAGGCACACACCTGTCTATATAAGACTTCACAGCTCACAGTGCATGCCAGACCAAATGAAAATCATGAGGCACAGTGCAAAGGTCTGAAGGGAAGTAGCGCCATATTACAGTGCAGATTTTGCTGCACTTGTTTTAGGGTGCATGCTTCATTGACAGAGCCCGAGATGCCAGAACAGCAGAACCCCCCATAGGTGACCCAATTTTACCAAGTAAACCTCTCAATGAATTAATCTGTGGTGCAGTGATTATATTGACCACAAGTGTGTCACAAACATTTATATTATTGGGCAGTGAAGAAAAAAAAATTACATTTTTGCCACTAAGATTGTGTGTTAGCCCTAAGTTTTACATTTTCACACTGGGAAATGGGTAAAATGGCACCAAAATGTGTCCCACAATTTCTGCTAAATGTAGAAATACCCCATATGTGGCTGTACAGTACTACTTTGATATACGGAGTGACTTGGGAGGGAGCACCATTGGCCTCCTGGAGCGCAGATTTTCTTAGACTAGTTTGTGGATTCCATATAAAATGCTCCTAAGAGCTAGAAAAGCAGAATACCCCCTCAAGTGACCCCATTTTGAAAATTATAACCCTTTGGGAATTTATCTACAGATGTAGTGACGATTTTGACTCCATATTTGTTTTCCAGAAACAAGCAGCAGTGGATGGTGCTGAGTGAAAATTGCAAACTGCCATTGTAGTGACCAGTATGCTGTAGGGACCAGTATGTTGCAGTCACCAGTACAATATGCCCAGCTCATTCTTCTGGAGACATGCACCTGTAAATTAGGTGGCTCTCATCACTACAGAAATGCCAAACATATGGGCGCTGCAAGTGGTTTAGGCACACTGGTGCTCAGAATGGAGGGGGGCATTTGGATTTGGGAGCGAAGAATTTACTGAATTTCTTTTGGCGGGTGGGGAGCCATTTAGCCTTTGTGGTGCCAGTAACGTGGAAGCCCCTATATTTCCGTTAACAGATAACAGATCTGAGTGGGGACTTGCTTTTTTTGTGGATTGAGTGGAAGCTTTTATTGAGAACATTTTACATGACATTTGTTTTCACAGTTATCCGGCGCTCTACATTGACCACTTACTTTGGGGTTTCCATCTATATTTCTGAGTGACGTGATTCAGATGAAACCGCTGATGAATCCATTCACTATAGTGAGGCAGCAGAGTTACTCTGGACTCCCTCTGGCCTCAACGCCGCTGTGTCCTTCTTTTCAGAAGTGCACAAAACTGTGACGATGGCACTTTTATGCAATCATAAAAAGATGGCCACTGCCAAATCACAGGTCAGACAGCATCCACAGTGACTCCATCTGCCTCAATATAGGGAATCTTTAGCCAGAGGTTCTGTCTAAATCATGTATTTCAGAGATGTACACGTAAACCTCGGTGTAATCACTCAGCGCAGAGCGCAGGATCAATGTGCGATGAGCCTTATTTGGGAGGCAGAATGAAAAAATCAACAGCATGTGAAGAATTGGTGCAATTACAGCGATACCAGATTTATATCAGGTTTTTATGTTTGGCTGCTGCCACACACTAAAGACGCTTTTTATTGCGAAAATTAGTTTTTGCTTCACCATATTTTGAGAACTATAATTTTTTTATATTTTGGCCAACAGAGTCATGTCAGGGCTTGTTTTTTGCAGGACAAGCTGACGTTTCTATTAGTACCATTTTCAGGCACATGACATTTTTTGATCGCTTTCTATTCTGAAATTCCAGAAAAAAGAAACCAGAAATTCAGGGATTGCTTTTTTTTCATACCATACCTCGTATGGTAAAATTGGCAAGGCGGCTTTATTCTTTGGGTCAGTACAGCGATACCTTATTTATATTTTTTTTTATGTTTTGGCGCTTTTACACAATGAAAACTATTTTATAGAAAAAAATAGTTATTTTTGCATCGCTTTATTCTGTGAGCTATAACTTTATTTTTCTACTGATGGAGCCATATTGTGAGTTGCTTTTTTGTGGGACAAGATGATGTTTTCAGAAGTACCATTTTTGTTTATATCTGTCTTTTTGATAGCGTTTTATTGCACTTTTTGCTTGGCGGTATGATGATAAAGCATTGTTTTTTTGCCTCATTTTTTATTTATTTTTTACTGTGTTCACTGAAGGGGTTAATTAGTGAGACAGTCTTATAGAGCAGGTAATTAAGGACGCAGAGCTGCCAAATACAGTATGTGTACTTTTATTGTTTTATTTATTTCTATAAATTTATTTATTGGAAAAATATATATTTTTTCTTTATTCAGGGATTTAAAAAAAAATATTTTTACACTTTATAATATTTTTTGTTTAAATGTTTTTACATTGTCTGAGTATGGGACATCACTATATAATGTCAGATTGCTGATCTGACACTGCACTGCAGAACATCAGATCAGCGATCTGACAGACACGGAAGGAGGCATGCTGACACTTGCTCTCAGCAGGTGCTCACAAGCCACCTTACCTGCAGGACCCCGAAGGACCCCGCAGCCTTCTTGGCACTGGGGGTCTCCATGGAGACCATCAGGACATCGCGATTGCACCGCAATGTGCTGGTGGAAGTACGCAGGGAGCCCCCTCCCTGCGCGATGCTTCTCTTTGCCGCTGTCACTACTGACAGTGGCATCAGAGAGGTTAAATGCCTATGATCGATGCTAGCACCGATCATGGGCATTGCTGCAGGGTGTCAGCTGTCACGTACAGCTGACACCTGCATGCGATCAGAGCGGCGCTCAGCATGAGGCCGCGCAATCATGCTGTCGTACTAATACCGCTCTGTGGATGGTGCGATTATGCTCAGAGGAGGTGCTCTGGGCACAATCTCACCACCTGCAGAGCAGTATTAGTACGGCAGTGGTCGCTGTGGGGTTAACCAATCAGGTCTGGGAGCTGTTGCTGCAGAAACCCTGAGAGTGAGTACAGACAGCACTGTGTTGATCTCGTGGTGCAGACGGATAATCCACCTTCAAGAACCTGCATGTAATCCCAGAGAGATTCCTTGCAAGGGATCAGTACATTTGATCATGGGAGTAAGCACATACGGTCACAGAAACACAGCTGAAGGACATAGTATTACTTGATGTGAAGAGGAGCTCATGGAAATATTCATAACATTTTATCAATTAGAATAAAGCAAAAGTTTTAAAAGGTTAAAAAGCAAAATACAGTTAAGGCCGGGGTCACACTGTCGAGTGTGATGCAAGAAACTCACGCAAGTCTCTAGCATCAATACCTGGCACTACCGCCGGCACTCGGGACCGGAGTGTGCAGCTGCATCCTGTCCCGGGTATTGATGCGCGGGTTTCTCGCATCACACTCACAAGTGTGACCTCGGCCTAACACTTGGAGAAAATCAAGCCTGAATTTAAATGATCCTAATAAAGAACAAGACTATCGTATCTGAGCTTTTTCAAGCACATTTGTACATATCAATATGGCATTTATTTTCAGATGTTCTATTCCTAGAATCATTACTTTTGACCAAAAATTTATATAAAGCAAGGAGAATGGGGAATTTCATAAATATAAAATCCCTGAAAAATATACTTTAAAATATATTACAACTAAAAACAAGAAAAATATAAAAACTTAAAATAACTAAAAAACTGGAAAATACAAGCAAAAACTAGACAATAAAAAATAAGAAATAATGATTAGTGATGAGCAAGGGTACTCGTTGCTCGGGTTTTCCCGAGCACGCTCAGGTGATCTCCGAGTATTTGTTAGTGTTCAGAGATTCAGTTTTCATTGCCTCACCCGAATGATTTACAGCCACTAGACAGCTTGATTGCATGTGAGGATTCTCTAGCAACCAGGCAACCCCCACATGCACTCAGGCTGGGTAGTAGCTGTAAATCGTTCAGCTGAGGTGATGAAAACTTAATCTCCGTACAATAACAAATACTCGGAGATCACCCGAGCGTGCTTAGGAAAACCCGAGCAACGAGTACACTCGCTCATCACTAATAAAGATATGTTAACATTAACATTAGAGACAATGAAACAAGCTGTAAGAGATATACCAACTTTTTTTTCTTTATTAGTGCTTATTCAGATAATTTTAGTTATGTTAACATTTTGTTATTGCAGCGTACTTGTACTTATGTGGTTTCATGCTCACCTGTTGGTGAGAACATATTATGCAAGTTGTCAAGTTGCCATTTGGTTGATGACTGCAAACACTTCACAGCATCTCTTGTAACTGGAGTGGTTCATTTCTACTTACTGACATCACCTTTATGGTGAAAGTGAAATGTGCAAATAGGCACACCCCTCCACTCCCACCCTTTTCCCACCAATACAAATGAAAAGGTACAAATAGACTGTATGGATCAGGGGTGTCAAACTGCATTCCTCGAGAGCCTCAAACCATGCATGTTTTCAAGATTTCCTTAGCGTTGCACAAGGTGCTGGAATCATTATCTGTGCAGGTGGTTAAATTAACACCTGTGCAATACAAGGAAATCCTGAAAACATGACCTGTTTGCGGCCCTCGAGGAATGCAGTTTGACACCCCTGGTATGGATCATAACAGATAAATGAAGGCTAGTCAGCTGAAATGCATTGTGTTTATGTTTTATTAAGTTTTTTATATTTGCCATAAGTCATCTAGCAACCTTTTGCTAGTTTTTTTTTAAATTAAAAATTTCCATCCATCCCTCTGGATCCTTGGGGCATCTGAGTGGTAGTGCCTTATAGCCTTGTTTTCTGCTTCTTTACTGTATTCAATTAGTCATCCATACAGTGTAATATATGTGACAATTTCTTTTCTTCTTCTACTTTGGTTTAACCCCATCTTCCACTCCCCTGTGCATTCCTTTTATATATATTATATATGTGAGTATATTTGTATGTTTGGTATTTTTTCTTACCCCTGTTTGTAATACCTTGTTAGTATGGTTGGTGTACTATGGTAAACTACTTCTCCCCTCTTCCATCGATTTTTGGAAGGGTACAGACTGAGGGCAGATTCAGGAGCTAAGGCAAAGTACGTGGAACCAGAGTCTTCATAATCAGAAGTAATGCAGGGAGCAGGGCCAGCTAGGGTGCTTCTAGCGTTAGCGATAGGGAAGGAGCCCTTGGTCCCGGGAACACCTGACAACAGAGCCGAGACATTAGCTCTGACTGAAACCATTTATAATCCATTATAGATTCTATAACTGCTCTGACAGGACTACTGCAGCAGCTCAGCCTGGAGGTGGCAGATCTACACACTGTTGTTTTGCAGCATCCTAACACATCAGGTTTTGGGACCATGACTTCCTGGCAACCATTAGTGGATCTCAAGATCGCTTTGCCTGACAGGTTCTCTGGGGTGCGTGACAAGTTTGTTGTTTTCAGGGAGGCCTGTAAATTATACTTCAGGTTATGTCCTTGTTCCTCAGGAACCAAGGAGCAAAGGATGGGGATGATAATCTCACTCCTTCAGGGTGACACCCAAGCATGGGCATTCTCTCTGCTGTCTGACTCCCATTAGCTCTAGATGGTGGAGGAATTTTTTTCTGGTGCTAGGTCATATTTAAGACGATTCCGACCCCGTCTACCTGACTAAGTCGACGCTACGTCAACTTCAGCAGGGAGACTGGCCGGCAGAGGAGTATTGCTCTGACTCTTGGAGGTGGTCCAGTGACACTAAGTGGATTGACCCCACGCTCCGTAGCCAATTCTGTGAAGGGCTATCAGTAAAGATGAAGGCTGCCTTAGCCCTATATGATGCTCCAGTTTCCCTTGAGGCAGCCATGTCTTTGGCTATCCGGGTGGATTGTCATCTATGCCAAAGACATAAAGAGACACCCCAATGTGCGAGAGGTCTGAGGCCTAGGGAAACCTGGTATGAGTCAACTGAGGAACTCATGCAGTTTGGTGGGGCAACTCGGTCTAGAATGCAATCTGTTGTTTAGCGCAAAGGGGAGTATGCTTTTACTGTGGCAAAAAGGGCCATTTATGTAGGCATGTGTCCTTCCCTATTTCAATTTCACTGTAAACGGTCGCCGGAACACTAAGGATCCCGGGTTGTGGGAGGTTAGCAACCCGGGTGTAAATATCTCCTCAGTGGGTAGGACACAAATTTTTCTGCCTGCTGAAATCCATCTGGGCAAAACTATGTGGGTTATATCTGCCTTTCTAGACAGTGGTGTGGGGTTTAACTTGATTGATACTAGGTTTCATCCAGGTCCAGGACCTCAAACCACATACACTGTCCAGACATTATATTATACCCATAATCACCATTGACACTTCACCATGAAAACAGGGGTATTTTACTTAAGCCATCAAGGGATTACATCTACAGGTAGGGGCCATACACTCAGAAGGTATTCACGGTTATGTGATAGATGGCCTGCCCTCTCCTGTGGTTCTTGGTTTTCCTTGGCTCGTTCTGCACAGCCCTGTGGTAGATTGGCAGAGTCAGGAGGTGGTAAAGTGAGTATTGTCAAAGACACTTCTTGGGCACTTGGCTTGCTAGGGTGGATGCCCAGTCTGTGTCTAAATAACTTTCTGCCTTTGGGGATGTGTTCTCGGACCAGGGGTGCCAAGAATTTCCTCCCCATTGTTCTTATGACTGCGCCATTAATCTTGTCCCTGGGGTCAAGCTGCCAAAGAGCAGACTACATAATTTCTCTGGTCCACGAGGCAGGCCATGAAGGACTATATTGCTGAAAGTTTGGCAAAGGGTCATATCAGACCATCGTCATTCCCATTGCTGCAGGGTTTTTATTTGTAAAGAAGAAAGATGGGGGGTTACACCCCCTGCCTAGATTTCCGCAAACTCAATCAGGTCACAGTCCGGGATACATATACACTCCCCCTCATCTTTAATCAGATTGTAGGAGCAAAATGGTTTTCTAAACTCAGGGAGGCATATAATCACATTTGTATTAACCCCTTCCCAACCTGTGACACAGCGTATGCATCATGAAAGTCGGTGCCAATCCGACCTGTGATGCATATGCTGTGTCACAGAATGATCGCGTTCCTGCGGGTCGGGTGACAGGAGTCAATGAAATGTCACCCGACCCGCAGGTACAGGGGGACCTATACTTGACCCCGGGGGGTGGCTTTGCCCCCCCTTGGCTATGATCGCTCTGATTGGCTGTTGAAAGTGAAACAGTCAATCAGAGCAATCGTAATATTTCACCAATGAAACTTGGTGAAATATTACAATCCAGCTGTGGCTGATGCTGCAATATCATCGGCCATGACTTGAGACCGCGATCTGCCCCCGCCACCAACTGACAGCAGCAATCTGCCACTGCCGTCAGTCTTTCCTCCCCTCCGTCCTGTCCTCCACTGCCCTCCTCTCCCCTCTGTCCAGTCTTCCACTCCCCCCGTGGTCTGATCCCACCCCCCATACCTCCTGAGTCCCGGTGTCCCTCCCGGTGTCCGTCCGTCTTCCTCCATGGGCGCCGCCATATTCCAAAGTTGCAAGCCGGCAGATTCATTCATTCATTCCAAGTACATAAAAATTAAAAAAAATAGTAAATAACCCCCCCTTTATCACCCCCATAGGTAGGGAAAATAATGAAATAAAGAAAATATATTTATTTTTATTTTTCCACTTGGGTTAGGGTTAGAATTAGGGTCAGGGTTGGAATTAGGGTTAGGGTTGAAATTAGGGTTAGGTTTAGAATCAGGCTATGCGCACACAGTGCGGATTTGGCTGTGGATCCACAGCGGATTGGCCGCTGCGGATTCACAGCAGTTTTCCATCAGGTTTACAGCACCATGTAAACCTATGGAAAACCAAATCCACTGTGCCCATGGTGTGGAAAATACAGTGCGGAAACGCTGCATTGTATTTTCCACAGCATGTCAATTCTTTGTGCAGATTCAGCAGCGTTTTACACCTGCTCCTCAATAGGAATCTGCTGGAGTAAAACCTCAGGTGAAATTCGCACAAAAATGCAGGAAATCCGCAGTAAATCGCTGTAAATCTGCAGGTAAAACACAGTGCCTTTTACCTGCGGATTTTTCAAAAACGGTGTGGAAAAATCCACACACGAATTCGCAACATGGGCACATAGCCTTAGGGTTGGGGTTGGAATTAGAGCTAGGGTTGGGATTAGGGTTGGGGTTGGAATTAGGGTTAGGGTTGGAAGTAGGGTTAAGATTAAGGTTAGGGGTGTGTTGGGGTTAGGGTTAGGCTTGTGGTTAGGGTTGGGATTAGGGTTAGGAGTGTTTTGGTTTTCTGTGTTGTGGTTACGGTTATGGTTAGGGTTGGGAATAGGGTTAGGGGTGTGTTGGGGTTAGGGTTGTGATTATGGTTATGGTTAGGGTTGTGATTAGGGTTAGGGGTGTGTTGGGGTTAGTGTTGGAGCTAGAATTGAGGGGTTTCCACTGTTTAGGCACATCAGGGAGTCTCCAAACGCAACATGGCGCCACCATTGATTCCATCCAATACTGCGTTCAAAAAGTCAAATGGTGCTCCCTCCCTTCCGAGCCCCGACATGCGCCAAAACACTGGTTTACCCAAGCATATGTGGCATAAGCGTACTCAGGACAAACTGGACAACTACTTTTGGGGTCCAATTTCTCCTGTTACCCTTGTGAAAATAAAAAAATGGGGGCTAAAAAAAATTATTTTGTGGAAAACAAATGATTTTTTATTTTCATGGCTCTGAGTTATAAAATTCTGTGAAGCAGTTAGGGGTTCAAAGTGTTCACCACACATCTAGATAAGTTCCTTGGAGGTCATTTGCCAAAATGCGGTCACTTGTGGGGTAGCTCCAATGTTTAGGCACACAGGGGCCCTGCCGTACGCTCAAACAGTGGTTTACCCCCACATATGAGGTATCAGTGTACTCAGGAGAATTTGCCCAACAAATTGTAGGATCCATTTTATCCTGTTGTCCATGTGAAAATGGAAAAATTAAGGCTTAAAGAAAATTTTTGTGAAAAAAAGACTTTTTAATTTTTATCAATTTGTGAAGCACCTGGGGGTTTAGGCTATGTGCACACTTGTGACATACTGCGGGTTGTAAACCGCTGCGTTTCTGCGCGTTTTTTCCCGCAGCATGTGCACTGCGGTTTCCATAGGGTTTACATGTTAATGTAAATGCTATGGAAACTGCTGCGGACCCGCAGCATCAAAATCGCAGCGGATCCGCGGTAAAAACCGCAAAGTGTGAACATGGCCTTAAAGTGCTCACTATGCATCTAGATAAGTTCCTTGGGGGTCTAGTTTCCAAAATGGGGTCACTTGTGGGGGATCTCCAATCTTTAGGCACACAGGGGCTCTCCAAATGCAACATGGTGTCCGCTAATGATTGGAGCTAATTTTTCATTCAAAAAGTCAAATGGCGCTCCTTCCCTTCCGAGCCTTGCCATGCGCTCAAACAGTGGTTTACCCCCACATATGGGGTTTCAACGTACTCAGGACAAATTGGACAACAACTTTTGGGGTCCAGTTTCTCCCTTTACCCCTGGGAAAATAAAAAAATTGCTGCTAAAAGATCATTTTTGTGACTAAAAAGGTTAAATGTTCATTTTTTCTTATCATGTGTTCCTATCTGCTGCTGCACCTGAAGGGTTAGTAGGCTTCTTGAAATGGGTTTTGAGCACCTTGAGGGGTGCAGTTTTTAGAATGGTGTCACTTTTGGGTGTTTTCATCCATATAGACCCCTCAAACTGACTTAAAATGTGATGTGGTCCCTAAAAAAAAATTGTTTTGTAAATTTTGATGTAAAAATGAGAAATCGCTGGTCAAATTTTAACCCTTATAACTTCCTAACAAAAAACTATTTTGTTTCCAAAATTGTGCTGATATAAAGTAAACATGTGGGAAATGTTATTTATTAACTATTTTGAATCACATAACTCTGTGGTTTAACAGAATAAAAAATAAAAATTTTAAAATTGCGAAATTTTCTAAATTTTCACCAAATTTCTAAAATTATTGACCTATATTTACCACTACCATAAAGCCCAATATGTCATGAAAAAACACTCTCAGAATCGCTAGGATCTGTTGAAGCGTTCCTGAGTAATTACCTCATAAATGGAGACTGGTCAGAATTGCAAAAAATGGCCAGGTCATTAAGGTCAAAAAAGGCTGGGTCATGAAGGGGTTAAAGAAGGGTATAAGTGGAAAACAGCTTTCTTTCTTTCAATGTTCTTTTTATTGGAAATTTTGTGTTTAAACAATCAACTTCAACGTAAATGACAATAACATAGTTCAATTTTGATAAGTATAACTAGAACAAGAGCTCAAATAGTTTCTATCTTCTTGAGTGCTATTTATCAGATTTATACCGTCATTTATTGTCAATTAAGGTAACATCTACTCTTGATATATATAAGATGAAAGGCAAGTTAGAGGGATAGAATAGCTTGTAGGTTGGGGAGATAGAGGGATGTGATGGGGAAAGACTGGATGAGGTAGCAGGGTTTGAGGAGTCTGGGAAGGGGAGGGGAGGGGTTAGTGGCACCCTGGGTTGATAGGTTAACAGTTTATGGCATTATTTCTGAAAGAAATGTTTGTTGTGTGCTATAGTGGGTCCAAGGCTTCCAGATGTGGTTAAAGTTATCTAAATTGTGATTGACTCTTGCAGCTAATTCCTCAATGTGATATAATTGTTCGATTTTAATTTGTAGTTGTTTAGCCATGGGTATTGTCTTGGAATTCCAGTGTATCGGGATCAAGGATTTCCCCGCTACTATAATAAATTGAGCTAATTTGTTAGCAAACCTGTCATTTAACCAGATTGGAATGTGAAGAAATACATTTTCCGGTTTTAATGTAATACGTTTTTTCAATAGCTTATGTATAATAGAATTTACCTCTTTCCAGAAGGGGGCGAGCGTCGGGCAGGACCTCCATATGTGCATGTAGCTACCTTCTTCGGTGCCACATCTCCAACAGTCTGCAGATGTGGCATGATTCAATTTTTGGATCTGTTTGGGCGTAATGTACCATCTAGTAATGATTTTGAAAGAGTTTTCTTGTATTCGCACACATTTTGAGTGTCTGTGTGAGTTTCTATAGATATGTTTGATTTGTGAATCAGTAAATCAGTCTTTTTCCCATCTGGTCAGATAGGCTCGCTTCAATGTTGTGTCTATTTTCAGTAAAGATTGGTATATAGTTGACAGAATTTTGGTGGGAGACCTCAATCCAGCACACAACTTTTCATAAGCGGTTAATGGTCTATTAAAGTCGACCTGGTGGCTACCTTGACTTGTTATATGAGAAAGTTTTCTGTGTTGTAAAAATGTTAGGCCTGAGAGGCCTGGGATTTTGTGTAGTTCCTTCAGTGGTATAAGTGCACCATCCTCAAGTATCAGTTCTAGCGGTATTTGTGTTGCTTGTTTAGGAAGGGAATCTAGTAAATCTGCGATTTTAGTTAAGGGGGATATAGGGGGAGCTGTTGTGAACTCCGTTTTCAGGCTCCCTCTTGTGGTCACAGATGGTATTGTGTGACTTTGGTTTTTTGGCTCCCCCTGGTGGTTTGGTTTATTATCCTGCGGGTCTACTGGATCAGCTGCCTCGTTATTCACCAGGGAGGCTCCTATTTAGCTCTGCTTCACTTCCACTTGTTGCCGGCTGTCAATGTATTCAGTGCTATTCTGATTACTCCTGATTATCTCGTTTTCTGCCTCTTCAGGATAAGCTAAGTTCTGTTTGAATATTTTTTGCTCATCTGCCTGCAATATGATTTCTGTGTATGATGAGTCTAGTCCAGCTTGCTAATATGTGATTTCTTTTTGCTGGTAAGCTCTGGGGTACGGAGTTGCTTCCCCCGCACCGTTAGTTGGTGCGGGGGCTCGAGCAATCTCTGCGTGGATATTTTGAATAGGATTTTTAGGTAACGTCCCACGGCTGCCTATAGTTGTTTGCGGATAGGATCAGGTTGCGGTCAATCTAGTTACCACTTCCCCAGAGCTAGTAGTCTGTTCAGTTACTTAGCTAGTCAGACCTGCGATCCTTGCCACTAGGATCATAACAGTACAGCCGGCCTATAAAGTGTTAATTGCATGGCAGAAGCAGGAGAAAAGAAGCTTGGAGATATTTTTTTTTTTTTTTTGCTGCCGTGTGTCTAGCTGCTGTGTGTCTGGCTTCTCTCCTCCCCTTAATCTTGGTGTGGCTCTGAGTTCAGCTGCTGATATGGATATCCAGAGTTTAGCCTCCAGTGTGGATCATCTTGCTGCAAGGGTACAAAGTATTCAGGATTTTGTTGTGCACAGTCCTGTCAGAGCCTAGAATACCTATTCCGGAGTTGTTTTCTGGAGATAGATCTAGGTTCCTGAATTTTAAGAACAATTGCAAGTTGTTTCTTTTTTTGAAACCTTGTTCCTCTGGGGATTCTGTTCAGCAAGTTAAGATTATTATTTCTTTCTTGCGTGGCGATCCTCAAGATTGGGCTTTCGCATTGGCTCCAGGGGATCCTGCATTGCTCAGTGTGGATGCGTTTTTTCTGGCCCTTGGATTGCTCTATGAGGAACCTAATCTGGAGAACCAGGCTGAAAAAGCGTTGTTGGCCGTCTCTCAGGGGCAAGATGATGCAGAGGTGTACTGCCAGAAATTTTGGAAATGGTCGGTGCTTACTCAATGGAATGAGTGTGCCCTGGCTGCAAATTTCAGAAAAGGTCTTTCTGAAGCCATTAAGAATGTCATGGTGGGGTTCCCTACGCCTGCAGGTCTGAATGAGTCAATGACTCTGGCCATTCAGATTGATCGGCGTTTGCGGGAGCGCAAACCTGCGCACCATTTGGCGGTGTCTTCTGAACAGACACCTGAGTCTATGCAATGTGATAGAATTCTGACCAGAAGTGAACGGCAAAATGGGTTGTGCTTTTACTGTGGTGACTCAGCTCATGTTATCTCAGCATGCTCTAAGCGCACAAAAAAGATTGATAAATCTGTCACCATCGGTACTTTACAGCCTAAGTTTATTTTGTCTGTTACCCTGATTTGTTCCCTGTCATCTTACCCGGTTATGGCTTTTGTGGGTTCAGGTGCTGCCCTGAGTCTGATGGATTTGTCATTTGCCAGGCGCTGTGGTTTTGTTTTGGAGCCTTTAAAATTCCCTATTCCACTAAGGGGAATTGATGCTACACCATTGGCTACGAATAAACCTCAGTACTGGACACAAGTGACCATGTGCATGACTCCTGTTCATCAGGAGGTGATTCGCTTTCTTGTATTGCATAATTTGCATGATGTTGTCGTGTTGGGCCTGCCATGGTTGCAGACTCATAATCCAGTCCTGGATTGGAAAGCAATGTCTGTGTCAAGTTGGGGTTGTCAGGGAATTCATGGCGACGCTCCTGTGGTGTCAATTGCTTCATCCACTCCTTCTGAGGTCCCTGTGTTTTTGTCAGATTACCAGGATGTATTTGATGAGCCCAAACTCAGTTCTCTACCTCCTCATAGGGATTGTGATTGTGCTATAAATTTGATTCCTGGTAGTAAGTTTCCTAAGGGACGACTTTTCAATTTGTCAGTGCCGGAGCATGCTGCTATGCAGAGTTATATAAAGGAGTCTTTGGAGAAAGGACTTATTCGCCCCTCCTCCTCCCCTCTTGGTGCGGGGTTCTTTTTTGTGGCTAAGAAGGATGGTTCCTTGAGACCTTGTATTGATTATCGCCTTCTAAACAATATCACGGTCAAAATTCAGTATCCTTTGCCATTGTTATCTGATCTGTTTGCTCGCATTAGGGGGTCTAGTTGGTTCACCAAGATAGATCTTCGTGGTGCGTATAACCTTGTGCGTATTAAGCAGGGTGATGAATGGAAAACTGCATTTAATACGCCCGAAGGCCATTTTGAGTACTTGGTGATGCCTTTTGGACTTTCTAGCGCTCCTTCTGTCTTTCAGTCCTTTATGCACGACATCTTCCGCGAATATCTGGATAAATTTATGATTGTGTATCTGGATGATATTCTGTTTTTTTCGGATGATTGGGAGTCCCATGTTAAGCAGGTCAGGATGGTGTTTCAGGTCCTGCGTGCCAATGCTTTATTTGCAAAGGGCTCAAAATGTCTTTTTGGAGTCCAGAAGGTCTCTTTTTTGGGTTTCATTTTTTCTCCCTCTGCTATTGAAATGGACCCAGTCAAGGTTCAGGCTATTCATGACTGGACTCAGCCTACATCTGTTAAGAGTCTTCAGAAGTTCTTGGGTTTTGCTAATTTTTACCGTCGCTTCATCGCTAATTTTTCTGGTGTTGTTAAGCCATTGACGGATTTGACCAAGAAGGGTTCTGATGTTACTAATTGGTCTCCTGCGGCTGTGGAGGCCTTTCGGGAGCTGAAGCGCCGGTTTTCTTCGGCTCCGGTCTTATGTCAGCCAGACGTCTCCCTTCCTTTCCAGGTCGAGGTTGATGCTTCTGAGATTGGAGCGGGGGCTGTTTTGTCACAGAGAAGCTCTGATGGCTCTGTGATGAAGCCATGTGCTTTCTTTTCAAGAAAGTTTTCGCCTGCCGAGCGGAATTATGATGTTGGTAATCGGGAGTTGTTGGCTATGAAGTGGGCATTTGAGGAGTGGCGACATTGGCTCGAGGGAGCTAAGCATCGTGTGGTGGTCTTGACTGATCACAAGAATTTGATTTATCTCGAGTCGGCCAAGCGGCTGAATCCTAGACAGGCTCGTTGGTCGTTGTTTTTCTCTCATTTTGATTTCATGGTCTCATACCTGCCTGGTTCAAAGAATGTGAAGGCTGATGCTCTTTCTAGGAGTTTTGTGCCTGACTCTCCTGGTGATTCAGAGCCAGCTGGTATCCTCAGAGAAGGGGTGATTTTGTCTGCCATCTCCCCAGATTTGCGACGAGTGCTGCAGGAGTTTCAGGCGGATAGACCTGACCGTTGTCCAACGGAGAGACTGTTTGTCCCGGATAGATGGACCAGCAGAGTTATTTCCGAGGTTCATTCTTCGGTGTTGGCAGGCCATCCTGGGATTTTTGGTACCAGAGATTTGGTGGCTAGGTCCTTCTGGTGGCCTTCCTTGTCGCGGGATGTGCGTTCCTTTGTGCAGTCTTGTGGAATTTGTGCTCGGACTAAGCCTTGCTGCTCTCGTGCTAGTGGCATGTTGTTGCCTTTGCCTGTCCCGAAGAGGCCTTGGACGCACATTTCCATGGATTTTATTTTAGATCTCCCTGTCTCTCAGAGAATGTCGGTCATTTGGGTGGTGTGTGATCGTTTTTCTAAAATGGTCCATTTGGTGCCCTTGCCTAAGTTGCCTTCCTCCTCCGAGTTGGTTCCTCTGTTTTTTCAAAATGTGGTTCGTTTGCACGGGATCCCTGAAAATATTGTTTCCGACAGAGGATCCCAGTTTGTGTCTAGATTTTGGCGGACCTTTTGTGCTAAGATGGGCATTAATTTGTCTTTTTCGTCGGCCTTCCATCCTCAGACGAATGGCCAAACCGAGCGCACTAATCAGACTTTGGAAACCTATTTAAGATGTTTTGTTTCTGCTGATCAGGACGACTGGGTGACTTTTTTGCCATTGGCTGAGTTTGCCCTTAATAATCGGGCTAGTTCTGCTACTTTGGTTTCGCCTTTTTTTTGTAATTCAGGGTTTCATCCTCGTTTTTCCTCGGGTCAGGTGGAGTCTTCTGACTGTCCTGGAGTGGAAGTTGTGGTGGATAGGTTGCATCAGATTTGGAATCATGTGGTGGACAATTTGAAGCTGTCACAAGAGAAGGCTCAGCGCTTTGCCAACCGCCGTCGCTGTGTGGGTCCCCGACTTTGCGTTGGGGATTTGGTGTGGTTGTCTTCTCGCTTTGTTCCTATGAAGGTCTCCTCTCCTAAGTTTAAGCCTTGGTTTATCGGTCCTTATAAGATTTTGGAAGTCCTTAACCCTGTGTCATTTCGTTTGGACCTCCCGGCATCGTTTGCTATTCATAGTGTGTTCCATCAGTCGTTGTTGCGGAGGTATGTGGTGCCTGTGGTTCCTTCGGTTGAGCCTCCTGCCCCTGTGCTGGTTGAGGGAGAATTGGAATACGTGGTGGAGAAGATCTTGGATTCTCGTATTTCTAGACGGAGGCTTCAGTATTTGGTTAAGTGGAAAGGCTATGGTCAGGAGGATAATTCCTGGGTTGTCGCCTCTGATGTTCATGCGGCCGATTTGGTTCCTGCCTTCCATGTGGCTCACCCTGATCGCCCTGGGGGTTTTGATGAGGGTTCGGTGACCCCTCCTTAAGGGGGGGGGGGTACTGTTGTGAACTCCGTTTTCAGGCTCCCTCTTGTGGTCACAGATGGTATTGTGTGACCTTGGTTTTTTGGCTCCCCCTGGTGGTTTGGTTTTTTATCCTGCGGGTCTGCTGGATCAGCTGCCTCGTTAATCACCAGGGAGGCTCCTATTTAGCTCTGCTTCACTTCCACTTGTTGCCGGCTGTCAATGTATTCAGTGCTATTCTGATTACTCCTGATTATCTCGTTTTCTGCCTCTTCAGGATAAGCTAAGTTCTGTTTGAATATTTTTTGCTCATCTGCCTGCAATATGATTTCTGTGTATGATGAGTCTAGTCCAGCTTGCTAATATGTGATTTCTTTTTGCTGGTAAGCTCTGGGGTACGGAGTTGCTTCCCCCGCACCGTTAGTTGGTGCGGGGGCTCGAGCAATCTCTGCGTGGATATTTTGAATAGGATTTTTAGGTAACGTCCCACGGCTGCCTATAGTTGTTTGCGGATAGGATCAGGTTGCGGTCAATCTAGTTACCACTTCCCCAGAGCTAGTAGTCTGTTCAGTTACTTAGCTAGTCTGACCTGCGATCCTTGCCACTAGGATCATAACAGGGAGCTAAGCTGTGGCAATATTTTTTTCATATTTTAATTGTGGCTAAGGTATGAATATTCTTTGTTTGTTAGGGTTGGGTCATCGTTGTGTCCAAGTAATATGGAACGCAGGGGGAGAGGTGACATTCCTTCTTCTATGTTTAACCATTGTTTGCTTTCAGTGTTTCTGATTCAGCTAATTGTTTTTGAGATGTGTGCTGCCTGGTAATATTTTACAATGTCTGGAGCACTCATCCCCACCCATATCTTTTGGTAAAGTTAGGGTTTTTGAGTTGATTCGTGGTTTGCTCTTTTGCCAAATGTAATTGAAAAATAGAGAATGTACCTTAGCTAGGAAGGATGAAGGGATTTGAATTGGGAGCATGTTAAAAATGTAAATACATTTTGGTAGGATTAAGCTTTTTAATATATTTTTCCTTCCCATCCACGACAGGTATGTATCTTTCCAGGAGTGGAGGGATCCGGCTGTGCTTCTCAATAATTGGTTGAAATTTAGCTCAAATAGGTCTTTGTCCGACGCGCACAACTGAATGCCCAAGTATTTTAGGCTCTTTGGTTGCCAGGGGAATAAGTATGCTGATTTGAGTTTATTTTCTACATGTGTTGGTAGCCCTAGATTTAAAAATTCAGATTTTGTTTCATTCATCTTAAAGTTTGAGAGTTTGCTATATTTTTCCAGTATAGCTAGTATGGCCGGGATGCTCTTCAGTGGTTTAGAGATTACTAGCATAAGGTCATCTGCAAATGCCGCAGTCTTGTAATGGGCATCCTGGATCTGTAGACCTGCTATTTCAGTGCATTGCTGGATGACTTGTAAAAGTGGTTCAAGAGACGATACAAATAATAACGGGGACAGGGGGCAACCTTGCCTCGTACAATTATGAATCTGAAATAAGTCTGTCAACGATCCATTGAGTCTAATTCTAGCTGAGGGGCGTGAGTACATTCCCATGATAACAGATATTGTTGATGGGGGAAAGCCAAATTGTGATAGTGTTTCTTGTAGGAAAATCCAGTCGACCCTATAAAATGCCTTCTCAGCGTCGATAGTCATTAGTGCAATTGGAATTTTTCTTAGTTTATCATATTGCATTAGATGTAAGATTTTATATGTATTGTCTTTCCCCTCTCTTCCTTTTACAAATCCAGACTGGTTTAAGGAGATTAATTGAGGTAACACTGCTGCAACCCTGTCTGCCATCATTCTCGCATATAACTTTAGATCCATATTTAACAATGATATAGGTCTATAACTGCCACATTGTTCCGGATCTTTCCCTTCTTTATAGATCAATGAGATTCTGGCTTCGAGTAATTGCCGGGGGGCCACCTCACCTCTCTGAAGACTATTACACATGTTAAGTAAGTGGGGAAGCAAAATCTCAGAATTAGTGCTATAGTTATGAGCTGAGAAACCGTCCGGGCCTGGTGCCTTCCCCTTAGGACATTTCGACAGAGCCGACCGGAGTTCAGCAAGAGTAAATGGCTTAATCAATTGTATTTGTTGGGAATTAGATAGGGCTGGAAGCTTTAAATGTTTTAAAAAGGATTGGATATTTGTCTCCTTTGGCTTTTTTCTTTTTCTCCTTCTTCCGGGCGTAATTGATATACAGACTTGTAGTAAGCCAGGAATTCTTTCTCTATTTCAGAATAATTCTGGGTCCTTAAACCCGCTTTTGTTTTAATAAAATGAATGAATGTCCGGGCATGCCTTTTTTTGATTAGGAACATGGTTAGTTTTGAGGCCTTATCTCCATGTACGAATATGCGGTTTTTCCAAGAAGCAAAGAACTTAGCTTATTGCTCTCTCAGAATATCTTTTAATCTTTGCCTCTTGGTTGTAAGTTCTATCAGGGTTTGTGGTGATAAGGTTTTCTTATGTTGGGATTCTAAGCGTATTGTCTCTTCATGAGGAGAGTGCATCTCCCTATTTTTCATCTTACTCAAATAAGATGCCATTGATATAAATTCCCCCCTTATCACAGATTTATGCGCTTCCCATATTATTAGTGGCGATGTCTCCGCATTGTTATTTAATTCAAAATATGTTGCTATGGCTTTTTGGATACGTAGTTTATTTGAGGGGTTATCAAGCAGAGAATCATTCAGTTGCCAGGATCTACACGGGTAAAATTGCTTGGCTAGTATTAATTCAGTCCTTACATATGAATGGTCAGAAAATAGGGAGGGGACTATCTCCACGTGCTTAATTTTGGGTAATAAGGATCTAGGTGCGAATAGATAGTCAATACGGTGGTATGAATTATACGGGTGAGAGTAAAAAGTGTAGTCCTGTGTTGATGGGTGCATATAACGCCAAACATCTATTAGGTTTAAGGAGTGTAGAGACTGTTTTAATCTAGCCAGGTCTCTTAAGGACATCACACTTTTTTTTTTGTAGTATCTATGCTTGGTTCAAGGGCCAGATTGAAGTCGCCCCCCAATGCCTTCCCTAAAGTCTCTTATTTTCTTGAATATGGCCAATAGCCATTTCAACTGTTTCTTATTTGGGGCATAGATATTACATATGGTTACAGCCACTCCCGCCAAAGTTCCTTTTATCAGTAAGTAGCGACCATTTGTATCTATCATTTGATCATGGAGTTGAAAAGGAATATCCTTAGCTATGGCCACTGATACTCCTCTTGACTTTTTTTGAGGCGAGGTGGCATGGAACCATCTATCATAATGTGCTTTGCTAAATGAAGGAATTTTATTGTCAGTAAGGCTACTTTCACACCAGCGTCGTACGACGCACGACGAATTGCGTCGTTGCTACGTACCGACGCTAGCAGTGAATGCGCCGCACAACGGGGGCAGCAGATGCTGTTTTTCAACTCATCCGCTGCCCCATTGTGAGGTGCGGGGAGGAGGGGGTGGAGTTCCAGCCGCGCATGCGTGGTCGGAAATGCTGGACACGACGCACCAAAAAACGTTACATGCAACGTTTTTTGGTGGCGACGGTCCGACGCAACCACTGCACGACGGTTGCGACGTGTGGCAATATGTCGCACTGCGTCGCTAATGCTAGTCTATGGAGAAAAAACGCATCCTGCAAGCACTTTTGCAGGATGCGTTTTTTCCACAAAACGACGCATAGCGACGTGCAGTGCACGACGCTAGTGTGAAAGTAGCCTAAAGTGTGTTTCTTGTAGGAGTAATAAGTCGATACCTTTTTTCTTGAAGTGTGAAAGAGTTTGGCCTCTGGTTACCGATGAGTTGAACCCTTTAGTGTTGAACGTGAGAAGTTTGAATATCTTCTGAGTATCAGCCATCTGGGTATATCATTGCACGAAGGAAATCGCCCCAAGGTACCTGAGGGGATGGAGGGGGGGAGGCCAGAAGAAGGAGAAAGGGGGAGAGCACAGGTAATAGGAAGGGTTGAAACAGCAAAAGAAGAATAACGACTACAACGCAATCAACTGAGTGCAACATATTAGAATTTTGAACTGGAAGTAGCGACATACTGTCAGCTAGTGTGGAGGTAAATAAACTATAACAATATCTGCATTATATAACCAAAATATAGTCATTACTTTAAACTGGTGCAAAGGAATTGCACAATTGGTTAATGAACAAGAACCAATATCTGGGAGAGCTATACCTAAAATATCAGTTTCATTAAAGTTATCCATATAGATTCAATGCTCTCTTCAAGTGTCCAGGTCTTTAGTAGGAGTCATTCTGGAGCCTTTGCATCTTGTTTTCTGAGATTTAGGAGTGGAAACAGATTGCCATGGTACAGGAGTAGGAAGAGGTTGTAGTGAAGAGGCTGCATGGAAGGTCTCGATGTCTGGGTACTGGTCCAGGGAGATGTTTAGTTCTTTGCACATTTTCCTGATGTCTGCCGAAGATCTGGCTTGGAGTCTTTTATCCTCTGTGATAACCTGTATCCCAAATGGATAAAGCCAGCGGTATTGCAATTTTTTCTGGAGGACAGCCACAGTGAATGGCTTGAGTAAGTAGCATTTCTTCAGGGTTATTGCTGATAAGTCCTGGAATAGTTTAAAATGTGAATCTTCAAATTTAATTTCTTGTGCCTCTCTTGCACGCTTTAGTACTAAATCTTTAGTGCGGAAATCGAGGAATCTACATAGTACATCTCGAGGTGGGTCCCCTTGCTTAGGCCTAGGACGGAGTGCCCTATGGATCCTCACGATTTCTATATCTTGTGGGTCTTGGTCCAATAGGAGAGAGCGGAATGTGTCCGTAGCCTCCTTAGTTAGGGCCTCAGAAGCCATGGACTCTGGTAGGCCTTTTATCCTGATGTTATTCCTGCATTCTCGATTTTCGTTCTAAAGTAGAGTGAACGATTTGTATCTGCTCCTCTTGTGCTTTAATACAGGTCAAAATGGCATTGGAGTATTCTACGTTGCTACTTTGGGCATTTTCTAGAGTCTCCAATATGTGGCCTTGTTGGGATATTTCCTGTTTAATGTCATTCAGCTCTCTCCCAATAGGTTCCAGTGCTTTGGATAAGATTCGCTTAATAAAGGAATGTGTTACCGGCTGTTCTTTGCTGCCAGAACCTATATCAGAGTCACTTTCCATGTCTGTTTCTGTTTCCCCCTCCGGAGCGAGATCAGAAGGGTAGTTTGTTTTAACAGCACTGGAGGTATTCAGACGTTTTTTTAAATACTTGTCCAGATCCAATTGCGAAGTGAGAGTGTTAGCTTTGGTAGATCTAGGTATTTTAGTACCGGATTTAACCATTGTGCAACCTGTTAGGTTATAATAGGATGCTCTTAATTCCTCCTCTAGCTGTCTGAGAAGATTATTATAGTTTCATCTAGTCAGGACTATAGCAAGTTCGTAAATTGTCAGTTCTGTTATTACGGTCAAGGCTGTAGTGCACAGAGGGTTTTTGTAATGATCTGAGGAATTACCAGGGCTGATAATTCCTTCATGCGGCCATTAGGTGTCAGTACAAGACTACTTAATCTCAATCAAGCAGTTTAGAATCTCTTACAA
Organism: Ranitomeya variabilis; assembly: GCF_051348905.1. Classification (NCBI taxonomy): domain Eukaryota; kingdom Metazoa; phylum Chordata; class Amphibia; order Anura; family Dendrobatidae; genus Ranitomeya; species Ranitomeya variabilis. The sequence continues at coordinate 232,178,801 of NC_135237.1, forward strand.
TGGTTTTTTAATATGATTCTCTGAACTCAATGGCCTTGAGAGAAGAATGATGTCCGTTTATGGTCATTGATTATTAATGTCCTGGTTTCCCCTACATATTTTGTGCACTAAGGAGGATAGATGAGTCTTATCAGTTTGGCTTAGGCCCCCTCCCAGACTGCCCCCAAACCGAGGGATCCACACTACTCAGTCGCCACGCTTTGTCCTTCTCTCCAGGGAGATCTAGATGTGCTTTCTAGTTGTAAGAGCGATGCCTGTCAGGGAACCACCAGCCCCTCCCAGCATAGCCCGTCCACCTCAGATTCAGTGGCTTCCGGATCCAGGCAGCCTAAACGCCGCAGTCAGCGATCCCCCACTGCTCACCTCTGTCAGGCGGTCTCCTTTCTGCTTTCGGCTTCTTGCTGGTGAGCGCCGCAGAGATCAGGCCCCAGGGGACGTCGCTGGAAGGCGGATGTCCCTCAGGAAGGCAGTTCTGGGCGCTCGGTGTACAGGTAAGTGCCGCCAATCTCTCCCCCACCAGGTGCCACCTCCGCGGTAAGTGAACCGTGGCCAGTCCCCACCGCAGGGATGGAAGATGGGGAGGGCAGGAAACTCCATCGGCACGCCCGCAGTCTTAGTGTCTCCCTCCGGTCTCCTCACCTCCCACTGCGATCGGCGCCGCTGCACTGCCCGCTTCTGCCAAACCCGTGTCGCTCCGTTATCAGCTCCGGTCTGAGCTTCGGCGGAGAGCTAGGTCTCCCTCAGTGCAGCGGGAGGACAGGCTTCGGGGCGTTCAGTAGGTGGGTCGGTGTTCGCTCTCAATTTGCAATGTCGCCCCTCCAGCAGACTAATTGCGGTCACGGGTCTGGTATTGTAACGAGGGCGGGGAGATGGCAGGGAAGTCGCTGATGGATCTGTGCAGGACTTCTCACCTCCCGCAAACACCGGATTTCTTCCGCTATGTACCAGGCTTCAGGCTAGTTGGGGGCGAGTCTCACTTGTTCCGGATTCCCGCTGCTAGGTGGGATAGTGTGATGTGTCCACAGTCAATTGGCGGGGCCTTGCTTACCTCCGCTAGGCCTCAGGCTTGTTTGTTGTAGGCCTCAGATTTCCCCCGAGGTTTGGAGCACAGATTTATGATCCAGATCTTCAATAAGTGTCTCCGGGGATCGAAGGCAGATGGATGGAGCCCTCTAATTGTAAAATAGGGCATACAAAACCCCCGGATTAGCTAGATTGTAAAGTCTTGCAGAGGAGCTTAGGAAATGTGCGTCCTGCTGCCTCAGCTGTTAGCCACGCCCTCGGAAAACAGCTTTCAATACAAATGAGGGACACTATGAGAACCTGCTGATGTCATTTGGGTTGAGGCTGTTTTTCAACACTTTGTAAATTACATCTTTAGTCATCTGGTAGGTAGATTTGTTGTAATCTATCTTAATGACATATTAATTTATTCACCTTACCCTGAGTCACATCAGGTACATGTCAGGCAGGTCTTACAGATACTCAGGGATAATTGTAATGGGCTGGGTGGTGGAACCACCATGCCAAAGCCCAAGGAAGACCTTGCGGGGTGTGACTAGGAGCATCACCCAATCCGACCACAGACACGCAGCAGCTAACAACACCACAGACCGTGGAGAGACAAGGGAGGTGATCCAGGTGCTACTCCAGGACTGACCTTGGGTATATGGCAGCTGACCCCTAGGAGCAGATATCTGGAATGGCTCGGGAGAATGTCCAACAGATGCAGGCACATAGAGAGTGAAGATGACAGGAACAGCAGGTGCAGACAGGACAGTCTGACATAGAGATTACCACTGGCAGATGCAGCTGGCTCGACAGTCATTAAAGTGAGCACTGGCAGGTGCAGTTGGCTCTGCTGCCATTGAGGTAAGCACTGGCGGGTGCAGCTGACTCTGCTGCTGTTGAGGTGAGCACTGGTGGGTGCAGCTGGCACTGCTGCCATTGAGGTGAGCACTTGCGGGTGCAGCTGGCTCTCCTGCCATTGAGGTGAGCACTTGTGGGTGCAGCTGGCTGAGATGCTAGTACAGGGACCTGAGAATTGACAAGCGTGTTTGGAACAAACTCACAACATTGCACAGGCACCTCCACATTGGAGGAGGCAGTTTAAATAGAAAGATACCTCCAGCTATTGGCTGGGGACACTTTAGAGGAACATGCGCGGCCCCATTAAGAAAGAGGAAGTGTGAGCATGCTCTCTGAGCACAGTGCCTGGAGACCTGCTAGGAGTGTGTGCATCCGGGGCAGCAGCATACCCAAAAGGATCAGAACGGGAGCCTTGGCAGTGAGTACGCTGACTTCTCTGCAGGGAGAGAGGGACTGCAGGCAGAGATGCGGGCACTACAGCAATAAAATATATGTCAAATCAGAGAAATGTATGTTCTCAATTGAGGACATCCCTTTTCTAAGATATGCAATATCGTCCAATAGTTTTTGCATGCATCAGGCGAAAGTACGGGCGGTACTGAAATTTGAAGGCATTAGAGGGCATTTTAGGGTTTCACCAACTGCTACTGTAAGTTCAACAAAAAAATTTCCGTAGAGGCCAAACCTAAAACGGATATGACCAGGAAAGGGACAGACTTTTCCAAGTGGTCCAGTCTAGCCAGGGAGGCATTCGATACCTTGAAGGAGTGTTTTGCATCTGTACTGATTCTCATACAGCATGAAGTCACTCAGCTTTTTATTGTAGAAGTTGATGAATCTGAAGTGGGGGGTGGGGGCCATATTGTCACAGAGTGCGTTTCCTGGTAAATGGCATCCATGTGCATACTTTTATAAAAAAAACTGTCATCTGCAGAGAGAAATTCTAACATTGGTAACAGGGAACTCTTGGAAATCAAGTGGGCCTTTGAAGAGTGGCATCATTTTCTGGATAGGAGGCAGCACTCTGTAGCGCCATAGAATGCAAATATAAGATGTGAAAGTTGAATTGCATTACTGCATTAGAAATAATAAACATTGAGAAAGCTTATTGCATAAATTGGCCAATTCATGTGTACCTGGAAGCCACGTTAAGGCGTTTCTCATTTCCAGGACCTAAACAAATGCCTTTCCTCTTTTCGAATAAAGTCTTCATCTGTATGGGAACATGAATCCTCTCTTAGACTAAAATCTACACCTCTGTGGAAGGGTAGTGGTCCTGCTGGGATTAAAAACACTTGTGGCTAAAAGGCGGAGTGCTCAGTCAGAAGGCTAATGAATAAAAAATTTAAAAAAATTGACCATCACATCCAAACATAAACTAAGTGTGAACAGGTGATAACCTAGAGTCACCAACTCATATACACTCAAACAAAAAAGGCAGCACTCTGTAGCATCATTGTATGCAAATATGAAATATGAAAGTTGAATTGCATTACTGCTTTAGAAATATGAAAAATTGAGAAAGCTTAGCGCATGAATTGGCCAATACCTGGAAGCCACGTTAAGACGTTTCTCATTTCCGGGACCTAAGCAGTACCTTTCCTGTCTTAGAATAAAGCCTTCATCTGTATGGGAACATGAATCATCTTTTAAAAATCTGTTATGATTCCTGGGGTGTACCATTTTATTAGCCATAGGTTAGTGTTCACACTAGGCAGACAGGTTAGTTACCCATTCGATCTGAGATTACCTTGACGTTTGGTGAATGGGCTCACATCTTTTGGCCAAAATGTGTGCTAAAAATCTCATGTGTTTTTTCATAAATTTCACAAGCCATTATGCTGTTCACATTTCATGTATTGCACATTTCCTTGCTTTAGCACAATAAACTTGAGTGCAGCCATTATCTATTTGCTAGTTAAGACTTTTTGGTTATGCACCAGTTCAGACTAGATGGCTGTTCAGTCAGTTTTTCTATATTTACTATGTATTGCTTTTTCTGACTTGAACGCCCCGCCCTTCACCATGCTGTGATTTTAATTACATCCAAACACAGTTGGTTCTAACCTCCTCTATAAATGCAGGCTTTACCATTTTATTAGCCATAGGTAGTGTTCACACTAGGCAGACAGGTTAGTTACCCATTCGATCTGAGATTACCTTGACGTTTGGTGAATGGGCTCACATCTTTTGGCCAAAATGTGTGCTAAAAATCTCATGTGTTTTTTCATACATTTCACAAGCCATTATGCTGTTCACATTTCATGTATTGCACATTTCCTTGCTTTAGCACAATAAACTTGAGTGCAGCCATTATCTATTTGCTAGTTAAAACTTTTTGGTTATGCACCAGTTCAGACTAGATGGCTGTTCAGTCAGTTTTTCTATATTTACTATGTATTGCTTTTTCTGACTTGAATGCCCCGCCCTTCACCATGCTGTGATTTTAATTACATCCAAACACAGTTGGTTCTAACCTCCTCTATAAATGCAGGCTTTACCATTTTATTAGCCATAGGTAGTGTTCACACTAGGCAGACAGGTTAGTTACCCATTCGATCTGAGATTACCTTGACGTTTGGTGAATGGGCTCACAACTTTTGGCCAAAATTTGTGCTAAAAATCTCATGTGTTTTTTCATAAATTTCACAAGCCATTATGCTGTTCACATTTCATGTATTGCACATTTCCTTGCTTTAGCACAATAAACTTGAGTGCAGCCATTATCTATTTGCTAGTTAAGACTTTTTGGTTATGCACCAGTTCAGACTAGATGGCTGTTCAGTCAGTTTTTCTATATTTACTATGTATTGCTTTTTCTGACTTGAACGCCCCCATGCTGTGATTTTAATTACATCCAAACACAGTTGGTTCTAACCTCCTCTATAAATGCAGGCTTTACCATTTTATTAGCCATAGGTTAGTGTTCACACTAGGCAGACAGGTTAGTTACCCATTCGATCTGAGATTACCTTGACGTTTGGTGAATGGGCTCACAACTTTTGGCCAAAATTTGTGCTAAAAATCTCATGTGTTTTTTCATAAATTTCACAAGCCATTATGCTGTTCACATTTCATGTATTGCACATTTCCTTGCTTTAGCACAATAAACTTGAGTGCAGCCATTATCTATTTGCTAGTTAAGACTTTTTGGTTATGCACCAGTTCAGACTAGATGGCTGTTCAGTCAGTTTTTCTATATTTTTCTATATTCATCTGTATGGGAACATGAATCCTCTTTTAAAAATCTGTTATGATTCCTGGGGTGTACCCACTGGATCGCAGTGATGACCGTTCCCAGGCGAGCTGAACAGGTGTAACCAACCCCTATACAGGGACCGTTAGTGGCAAGCCTAGGAGGGAGATACACTGCAATAGATTGTGCCAGAAAGATGGCTCAAGGACAACTAGGAGAATCAGAGTACTCACAGAGAACCAGACAGGTGGAGCAGCCACAGAGAAAAACCGGAACTCAGGACACGGCAGGGTTTATGCAGAGGGTACCGGATCCTGGATGGAGCAGAGCTAGCACTAGATGAGTATAGGGACAGAGCAGAGCAGAGCACGCACTGGAAACATGCATAGATAGAGCAGAGCATGCACTGGAAGCATACAGGGACAGAGCAGAACACACACACACACTGTAAGCATACAGGGATCTGATGTGCAGAAACCTAAGTGGACCTGGAGGGAGCACAGAAAGGCACAATAACAATCAGGCACTTCCTATAGAAGGAAGTGACCTGATATACCCGGAGGCCGCTGCCCAGGCAGGATAGCACTTCCGGGTCAGTATAACCCGGCATCATAAAGAAGCCGGGAGTTTGTGCGACCGCGACCTAAGCGGCCTAGTGCGCATGCGTGGGGAACGGGATGCCCAGCATGGCTGAGAACCCGGAAGAGAAGGTGGGAGCCGGCAAGGGACCCGGGAAGCAAGGGGAGTAACTGCGTGCGCCGTAATAAAATTTATATCTCTGTGGAGGGGTAGTGATCCTGCTGGGATTAAAAACACCTGTGGCTAAAAGGTGGAGTGCTCAGTCAGAAGTAGTGATGAGCGAATATACTCATTGCTCGGGTGATCTCCGAGTATTTGTTAGTGCTCGGAGACTTAGTTTTCTTCACCACAGCTGAATAATTTACAACTGATAGACAGCTTGATTACATGTGGGGATTCTCTAGCAACCAGGCAACCCTCACATGTACTCAGGCTGGCTAGAAGCTGTAAATCATGCAGCTGAATCAACAAAAACTAAATCTTCGGGCAGTCACAAATACTTGGAGACCACCCAAGCGTGCTCTGGAAAACCCAAGCAACGAGTATATTCACTCATCACTAGTCAGAAGGCTAATGAATACAAAATTTCAAAAAACTGAAATATGAAAGTTGATTGCATTACTGCATTAGAAATATGAAAAATTGAGAAAGCTTAGCGCATAAATTGGCCAATTCGTGTGTACCTGTTCCCATACAGATGAAGACTTTATAAGGAAAGGCATTGTTTAGGTCCTGGAGACGAGAAACGCCTTAATGTGGTTTCCAGATACACATGAATTGGCCAATTTATGCGCTAAGCTTTCTCAATTTTCATATTTCTAAAACAGTAATGCCATTCAACTTTCATATTTCATATCTGCATGCTATGGTGCTTCAGAGTGCTGCCTTTTTTGTTTGAGTGTATATGAGTTGGTGACTCTAGGTTAGCACCTGTTCACACTTAGTTTATGTTTGGATGTGACTGTCGTTTTTTTTAATTTTGTAATTTTCTGGATAGGGGCAGTTCATCTGGTTATGGTAATCATAGATTTTTTGTAACATATAGGCCGAGGAACAAGAATATTAAGGCAGATTCCTTATCTTGTTTTCCTGGGGGTGGATATAATTGTGAATCCGTACTATACTCCGATCTTGAAAAAGAGGTTGGTTATGCTCAGGGAGACTCCTCTGATGCCTGTCATTTAGGTATACTGTTTGTGCCTGGGAATCTCCATCTGAGAGTTCTTAGTGAACATCATGATTTGGTTTTGGCCAGACATCCCTGTAATAAAGTCATCACAGATCTTCTTATTCAGTGTTTTTGGTGGTCAAGGTCAGGGTCAGGATGTCTGGTAGTATGTAGCCACCTGTAGGGTCTGTGCACATTCTAAAACCTCTCATACTCGTCCATCTGGGTATCTCCTACTATTGGCATTTCCCAGTAAACCTTGGACTCATTTACCTGTCGATTTTATCACTGATCTATCAGTGTCAGCAGGTAATACTGTAATTTTGGCAGTGGTTTAAAGATTCAGTAAAATGTCACATTTCATTGCGATACCCGCTTCGTCTAACACCAAGACCTTGGCGCAAATTTTCATCAGTGTGATTGTAAAATTACATGAGATCCCTACTGATATTGAGTCTGACCAGTGAGTGCAGTTTATTTAAAAATGTTTGCACTTATTTGGGGATCCACCTATCATTCTTTTGAGCATTTCACCCCCAGTCTAATGGACAAACTGAATAGGTTAACCAGAATCTTTAGACTTATCTTAGGTGTTTTGTGTCTGAGAACCAGGAGGATTGGGTTACTTACCTCTAGCTGAATTCGCGGTATATAATTATTTATTTAACTATTATAATTGTTGTCATAAGTCTACTGGTAAGCCTCTGTTTTTCGGGGCATACCGGTTTCATCCTTAGTTCAGCTCATTTATAGGAATCGTTCTTCTGGAATACCTGAAGAACAATTTTCATAATCAATTACGTCTGTTTGGCAAGGGTTATTAATAATTTGAGGAAGATGGGGTCCAATATAAGAGTGTGGTTGATTGGAGATGTTTGGTGGGTCGGGACCTGTGTGTTGTGGTGTGGTTGTCCTCAAGGAACAATAAGTTGAAGGTTCCCTCTTGGAAACTGGGTCCCAGGTTCATGGGTCCTTATAAGATTGTGGCCATCATCAATCACGTTGCATTCCACCTTCCTTTGCGGCTCACTTAGGATCCATAATGTTTTTCATCAGTCTCTACTCAAAAAATGCATTGCGTACTCTGTACTGTCATCGCTACTGCCATCTCCAATCATTGTGGATGGAAATTTGGAATTTCAAATAGCCAAATTGTTGATTCTCGCTTAGTTCATCGGTCGCTTCAGTATGTGGTACACAGGAAAGGATATGGTCCTGAAAAGAGGATGTTGTTACTGCAGCGCCCCAGAGTCCTGGTCATTGCAGTAATATCGTTCTTCCACCAGGGGGAGTGATGTTACGTTTGAAGGCAATGAAGGAGATCTCTTTACCAGGTATCACAATGCATGCAACACACTTCACACTCCAGTCCACCAGGGGGAGCCATGTTCCAATTTATTAGGGCACTCCTCACAATTAGGTAAAACTGGTGGACTGGATAGGAAGTTAGTCAGAAGCTGACTGGGCTTCACTCAGTCAGTACCTGTCAGGCAGGCAGAGAGTAAGGAGGAACATCTAGCAGTTGCCGACAGAGTGGTCCCTGACAGGGGTGGGATCCTGTCAGAGGCCTAGACAGAAGGCCACGGAGCTGCGCCTGCCCGACGTGTGGCAGCATCCTAAGAAAGAGACACGAACAGAGAATTGTATTGTAGAGGGTGAGAAACGAAGTCATAGCAATAGGAGAGGAAACCAGAACGAGTTCTGCCCTGTACAGGCTGCCTCCTTCTGAGGTCCAGGATCTGGTAGCCGGAACACCGAGGGAGCAACAGTCTCTATGCCTTGCTCCAGAGACCGGCAGGACAGCTAATTCCACATTACCTGCCCGACCTATACCCAGGAGGCACGGTGGCAACTTGTGGGGGCTGGGGCGTGCTAGAGTCCCTGTAAAAAGCCTCAGGCCATCAGTCATACGGGTTTGTTCCTATCCATCTGGGGGACAGAGAGAGAGACATAACATCTTCAACAGTTGTGAGGACCTTATGAGAAGCTCAGCAGTAAGGTACCACAACATCCAGGCGCTAGAAGAAGGCTACTGATTTCCACCTGGATATGGGGACTCTGGATTTGCCTTCAGACCGGCCGGACTCTGCCTGCCCTGTGATCTGGTGCTCTGCACTGTGGATGCTGAAGCCTTCAGTAAAGGTAAAGAGACTGCAACCTTGTGTCCTCGTTCTTCATTGTGCCTCACACCATCCACCATCTACACACTGGGAAGCCCTGGGGATACACTTCATCTGTGGGAAGGTATACCATCTAGCTGCCATAACATCACCCCAGCGGACCCTTAAGCAGCGTCGGTCACTCTGACCGAATACCACAGGTGGCGTCACGAACATTTCCCCTTTAAAGACCTTCCCCTTTTATTAACGGACCTCCCGAGGGCCACGGACCGGGTCAGCCACCGTGACATCTCTCTTTGAGAAATGAAGGGCCCAGTACCGAGTATCCCCACAGCCCTACGAGGGCGATCCAGTTACCAGCATCTGACATTCATGCAGCCAGGCTTATACGGTCTTTTCATGTGACACACAATGAAAAACCTGGTTCAGAGGTTCGGGAGGTCCATCATAGAGGGAGGGGTACTGTCATGGATTTAGTGAGGAGCCAGAAGACCGCAGAGTCTGATTTCTCCTACTCCTGCACTGATTAGAAGCATTTTATTCTTCATATTAAACAGTGTTAATTTCTTTTAGCAGTTCACGGGTTAATCTGCTCAATGGAGAGCTCCTGGAGTGTTAAGTCTCTCAGCTGTGTACTGTTAGCCACTTCCATGTCCTATATAAACTGGGTCCTGGCTTCCATACATTGCCAGAGTGAGCTTATGCTGCATGGCTGGATGTTGCTGTTGGTTATTATTGGAGAAGGCATTTGGTGGATTTATCTATGACTGTTGCAAGGTTTTAAGTGTGTGATAATTACCTTACTTCTTCTAGTTTGGTTGGTTTGGTTTAACCTCATCCTCCACTCCCCGGTGCATTCCGCTGTTATATGTGTGAGTATATTTGTATGTTTGGCATTTTTTGTTACCCCTGTTTGTAATCTGTTAATCTGGTTGGTGTACTATGGTACACTACTACTTCCCTTTTCCCTGGGTGAGAGAAGGGTACAGACTGAGTGCATATTCAGGTGCTAAGGCAAGGTCTGTGGCCCCATCATCCTCATCATCAGAAGTAATCTGGGGGCCAGGGTGAGCTAGGGTACTCTTAGCATTAGGGACAGGGATGGAGCCACAGGTCCATAGACACCCAACAACAGAGCTGTGACAATTATATTGCTCATCCATAAGGTATTACATCTCCTTGGGTGCATTTATGTGGTATGTAACACTATAAAAAATCATCCAAAAATGTGTCAGTATTAAATTGCCCATACATAGAGTAATACATGTTACTGGGTACATTTTGGTGGTATATAACTCTTAAAGAAATATAAATTTATCTGTATTACATTGCCCATTCATACAGTATTGTGTTCTTGGGTACATTTACATGGTATATAATCCCCCAAAAAGTGGTTTAAAAGTGTATTGGTGTTATATTGCTCACCCATATAGTATAAAGTGTTCTTGGGTACATTTTGGTTGTATATAACCCTTCAAAAAATTGTTCAAAAATGTATTGGTATTATATTGCTCATCCATACAGTGTAACATGTTCTTGGGTACATTTCGTTGCTATATAAACCTCAACAAACCCTCAACAAATTGCTAATTCATGGGGTATTGCACCTTCTTGGTGCATTTCAGTGGCATCTCACCCTCCAAAATATTGTTCAAAATGTTTTCAGTATTATATTGCTTATCCATAGAGTATTACATGTCCGGCGCCACAGGACGCTGGGGACCAGTGGGATCTATCCACATTAAGAAGTGCGATGGCACCTCATAAGGGGTCCCTGCTGCTCAGGAGGGGGCATCTAAAAGAAGGGGGAGAAGAAGGCAATAATATAAAGTAACAAGGAGAAGAGACAGAACACAATTGAAAAAGGAGGGAGAGGGAAAGGAGAGAACAAGAGAAGAAAGGGGAGAGGACAAAGAGGACAAGAGGGAACAAGGGAGAAAGCGTCCTCATCAACTAAATGGCCATAATTAACCAAAAAACTTCTGGCTTTCTAAAATATTATTCTTTTGGGATGCAATACATGCCACATAACTGTTGAAAATAAGGACTATTTATAAGATCTAAGTTATCCCTGAGACAACAGAGACATCTAGTGGCTTACTTTAGATCTGCACCTAAAAATACCATATAATTTCATCATCATCTGGAACACCATCTACACCCTATCTGGCACTACTAGAGACCTTTTGCACTACAAAATCGTCCTGAAAATTTATTCTGCATGGCGTGAGCCTGTTCCAACTATTAAGGCCGATATTAAACAACGACGTAGCAAATGAAAACTATTAAAGCAATAGTGAGATCTATGCATTCTGTTCAATATGATATCATATGGAGGGAGACTTCAATTTAACTATAGATAAGACACTCGATAGCTCCAACAATCAACGACCTGATATATCAGCAAAAGAAAAAAAGATACTTCAAACTATTTTACAGTCCCATCACTTGGTTGATACATGGAGAGAAGCCCACCGTCAATCAAGAGGATACACTTATTTTTCTAGAATTTATCATTCATAGTCTAGGATTTATTCGATCCTTACCAATTCGGAAAATATACCATCTTTATTATATTCTAGACATATCCCCTCGTCATGGACAGATCAAGATAGCATTCTATCTGTATTTAAACTAGACCAGGCTACATCAAGTTTAAATAAGTGGAGACTAAAGGAATCATTGCTGTCAGACCCCCAGGTGAGAAAGTCAGTTAAACAAGAACTCAAAACCTTCGTTCTTTCAAATATTACTACCGAAACATCTTCGGGTAATATATGGATGGCACACAAAAAATATATAACTGGTGTCTTTATTAAAATCGCCTCTAAAATAAAAAGAGATGGATTACAAGAACAATCAGCTCTAGAAAATGAACTTTATAAATTAGAATTAGCAAATCAATCTGGCCCCTCCTTGTACCTAACTAAACAAATCTATGATTTAAAGTTACAATTAAATACTTTACTGGACTCAAGCCACATTCTACCGGTTTTCTAATAAAATGGACCTAATGCTTGCTTGCAAATTAAAACATAAAGAACAATTGAACTCCACTTTTTCTATAAAAGATAAACATTCTCAAACTACATTTAACCCAAATAAAATATATAAAACTGTCCAAAACTATTATCAAAAATCGATGGTATGGAATTTTCTGACTTTTTAAATAATATACCTTTAACCAATCCTGACCTCGAACTTTGCAGCAACACTGCACTCTCCTATTTCCGATGAGGAAATTACCTCTACTATCAAACATTTCAAAATTGGGAAAGCACCAGGCCCCAATGGGTAACTGCTTTATATTATAAAAAAATTCTCAAATATCCTATCCAAACACATTCAAACATATTGCAATGACATGTTGTTGAGAGGTCAGGCAATGCCTCCGGAATTCTATACAGCTCATATATCAGTTATCATGAAACCAAAAAGGACCCTTTACTCACAAAAAATTATAGACCCATATCTTTATTAAATTTAGATCTTAAAATCTTATTGGCTATTAAAGCAGATAGAATTAATTAAATGTCTCCCTAGTCTTATCCATAAAGACCAAGTAGAATTTATCCCAAGAAGACAAGCACCGGATAATATTTGCAAGAACCTTAATATAATCCATACTGCTAATAAAAGTTAAACCCCTTTAATTTTGCTAGCCTTAGATATAGAAAAGGCTTTCTACTCTGTAAGGTGGCCATATATATTTAATATACTATATAAAATGGGGATATTACAACAATTAATTAATTCTCTCAAACTTCTTTATAATAATCCGGTGGCCTATTTAAAACTACCCTCGAACACTCCAAAGTCAATAACCATAAACAGGGCAACGAGACAAGGATGCCCACTATCTCCAGCTCTATTCGCTATGGTTATGAAACCGTTAGCCCAAAAAATACGTCTACATCCAGACATTATGGGTCAAATGATTGGTAAGCATGAATATAAGGTTAGCTTGTTTGCTGATGATCTTCTGCTAACACTAACAAACCCTTGTATATCCCTGCCAAATCTACTAAATACCCTTAAACATTTTGAGGAAATCTCAGGTCTAAATGTTAACGCAATTTTCCAACTTTGAATTTTTATACAATTAAATCACAGAGATATGTCACACAAAATACTTAATAAGTAACATTTCCCACATGTCTACTTTACATCAGCACAATTTTGGAACCAAAATGTTTTTTGTTAGGGAGTTATAAGGGTTAAAAGTTGACCAGCAATTTCTCATTTTTACAACACCATTTTTTTTAGGGACCACATCTCATTTGAAGTCATTTTGAGGGGTCTATATGATAGAAAATACCCAAGTGTGACACCATTCTAAAAACTGCACCCCTCTAGGTGCTCCAAACCACATTCAAGAAGTTTATTAACCCTTCAGGTGTTTCACAGGAATTTTTGGAATGTTTAAATAAAAATGAGCATTTAACTTTTTTACACAAAAAATTTACTTCAGCTCCAATTTGTTTTATTTTACCAATGGTAACAGGAGAAAATGGACCCCAACAGTTTTTGTACAATTTGTCCTGAATACGATGATACCTCATATGTGGGGGTAAACCACTGTTTGGGCGCATGGCAGAGCTCGGAAGGGAAGGAGCGCCATTTGACTTTTCA